>NC_081232.1:2640937-2969375 GCF_902713425.1 Acipenser ruthenus
CCACACAGTAAATAATAAAAGAACAGAGGAAAGACGGGGAGACCACGAAGAACGCGATGCCGAAGCAAAGCGAAAAGGAATATATAATGTAAACACAAAATATATCCTAAAATAATACAAATACACAATAATAACAATAATAAATGAAATAAACTCGGAGAAGGGGATAAACCAGCTTCTCAAGCCTAAGCTTAGTGAGTACAATCAGTTAAATTAGCTCTAAGTCCTACCGCTACTGATGCTGAAGGCAAAAGAGGAAGTGACTCTCCGCGCGCTGCGTATAGTAAGCTCCCAAGGGGGCGGGCTTACACGGCAGCTTGCGCGGAGGCCTATCGGCAGCTTTGACATAAAGCTCAGCCAATCCCTACTGCCTGACGGCAATGTCCCATACCTTGATGGTTATTTTTGACTTGAAAGGGAACAGAAAGTACTGATTAGAGGAGAAACCTCACAAAGGAGCGAGGTAACCAGTGGTGTACCACAGGGATCAGTATTAGGTCCTCTGCTATTCCTGATCTACATTAATGATTTAGATTGTGGTATAGTAAGCAAACTTGTTAAATTTGCAGACGACACAAAAATAGGAGGAGTGGCAAACACTGCTGCTGCAGCAAAGGTCATTCAAAATGATCGAGACAGTATTTAGAACTGGGCAGACACATGGCAAATTACATAATAGAGAAAAGTGTAAGGTACTGCACGAAGGCAATACAATTGTGCATTATAAATATCATGAGAGATACTGAAATTAAAGGGAATCTATGAAAAAGACCTAGGCGTTTATGTTGACACGGAAATGTCTTCATCTAGACAATGTGGGGAAGCTATAAAAAAGGCCAACAAGATGCTCGGATATATTGTGAGAAGTGTTGAATTTAAATCAAGTGAAGTAATGTTAAAACTTTACAATGCATTAGTAAGACCTCATCTACAATATTGTATTCAGTTCTGGTTACCTCGTTGCGAAAATGCTATTGCTGCTCTAGAAAGAGTGCAAAGAAGAGCACCAGAATTATCCCAGGTTTAAAATGCATCTCGTATGCAGACAGGCTAAAAGAATTGAATCTGTTTAGTGTGAACGTAGAAGACTACGCTGTGATCTGACTCAAGCATTCAAAATTCTAAGAGGTATTGACAATGTCAACCCAGGGGACTTTTTTCGACTTGAAAATAGAAACGAGGACCAGGGGTCACAAATGGAGATTAGATAGGGGCATTCAGAACAGAAAATAGGGGGCACTTTTTTACACAGAGAATTGTGAGGGTCTGGAGCCAACTCCCCAGTAATGTTGTTGAAGCTGACACCCTGGGATCCTTCAAGAAGCTGCTTGATGAGATTCTGGGATCAATAAGCTACTAACAAGCAAACCAGCAAGATGGGCTGAATGGGGCCTCCTCTCGTTTGTAAACTTTCTTCTGTTTTTTAGCTTTAGTGCATTATCTTGACGTAAAGTCATCTGTTGTAGTTGAATCGTGTTATTATTAGTAGTAGTAGTATCTGAGCTTCTGAGCTTTTCGGTTTCTGCTAGGCTAGCTCTGTAGATGAAGAGAAAGCCTTTGACAGAGTCGACCACAATTATTTATGGAAGGTATTTGAAGCCATTGGATTTGGCCCGGGTTTTATATCCCACATGCAGTTCCTGTACTGTGAAATTTTCAGTTTGCTTAAGATCAACAGGGGGCTGAGTACACTTTTCCCAGTCCACAGGGGTATCAGGCAAGTCTATCCTATCACAGGAATGCTCTATTCCCTATCCATTGAACCTCTTATTTGCAGGCTCTCTATACCAGGAGTGCGGCTCAGTGCCTATGCAGATGAGGTTTTTGTCACCCAAGCAGATGTTTATCACCTCTGTGAGGGTCAAAAGCTTTTTGAAAGAGTTTTGTCTGTTAGAATTAATTGCTAGCTAAACTAGAGTGTTTTTGTATTTGGGAAATGGACGAAGCCTGGGCTTGCAGGGTTGCCTGGTGGATTGCTTTGGAACTGGGAAGAGTTTAAATATCTCAAGGTGTTTTTGGGGGGTGGTAGAGCAACAGAGAGGAATTGGGAGTGAGTGTTAGAGGCAGTAAGAGGGTGGTTGCAGAGGTGGCGCTGGGTCTTGACACAGCTCTCTTACAAGGCAATTTTAATAATTAATAATTTGGCAGCTTCTATCCTCTGGCATAATTGCATATGTTTAGAACCTTGTGACAAGTAGTACATGCAGGTGCAGGGGTGATGCAGTGCAGTAATGAAACACACAGAGATTTATAATCTGGTTTGGAAATAATTTTTAATATATCCCCGGCAATACACAACACTGTGTATTGCACGGAGTAAATAATAACAGGGTTGCAGTCTTAAATAATAATAAACAAATATCTGTCCCACAATATACTAACAATCCTGGGTGTGTGCAGTAGTGCTCGTGGTGGGTGATACAAGTTTTATTTAGTGACAGTGGTGCAGTGATGTTCCGGTAAAGTGCTGGTCCTTGGCGACAGCTCCAGAAACGTGTTTTAGCCACCTAACAATAGACAAGACGATTATGCAAAACTCACGTTTACAGTTCCCGTACTATTTTTAACCGTCCTTCTCGGTTCTACTCACAAAACCAAGCGAAGGAACCGATTACGATTCTCCGTCCCCCTTGTATGCTGTCACGCATGAGCCCTTGGTAAACGAATGCAGCTGCCTTTACACTCTGCGGCTGCTACATTGTTTTCCTTCCGGGTCAATACTTTCTTGCATTGGGGTGTCACCTTCTTCCAGACTAACCAACTTCCCGACCTGGGGAAAGAACTGTCAGGCCAGCCCGTCCAAAGAACTCTGTCCTCGCTGCTTAGCTCCTCACAGGTCCGGAAGGAGATTTACAACCAAGATGAATTATATTTGTGTAAACCTGAACAGTTTTTAAAAAAAAAAAGTATACTGTACCTAACTCTGGATGAAGGGGGTCTGCTGATGGACCTGTCTAGCAGGATTGCTGCTTTTAGTCTACAGACTGTTCAGCCTCCCTGGTTTGATTAGTTTTTTCTTTCCCTGCGTCAAGCTGGAGCGCCGGGTTCTGGGGATACATTTTTAGCTACTGCTCTGGTTGTTTTCCAAACTACCAGCCTATTAGCAGAGTGTGTGAAAGCATGGCAGAGTCTGAGAGTGGGTTTGGAAGAGGAGGCTTTGGATTTTTACAGTTTATTAGAGTCTATTTACATTAAGCTGGCAGTTTTCAGCAAATAAGGACCGAGCTGTGAAAGTGGACAATATATACGTGAAATATAGCTTTTCCCTGACCTAGTAAGTGTTTCCCTCTCTTGCCATCTTTTATCGGCTTATCCAGTGTGTATTTTGTTTCAGTAAGTTGAAGATGTTATGAACCAAATAGCAGACGGTAACATGTGTCTTTGATGACTACAGATGATGTGGATGAAATGACTGGTCTACTTCAAGATCAAGACACTGATCATAATGATCCAGCCGCAAACTGCTGAAGACCCCAGTGGTGATGAGGCGAGGGATCTTTTTATATTGATTATTTTATCTATTTCTTACATTTCTTATCTATTTCTTTTATCTATTTCTTACACTGTAATCGTTGGCTCATTGGAACCGCAGTCTAAGAGAATTATACTGACTCGATTGTGGGCAGGGAGTGTGCCAGGCAGGGATTGTGTTTCTAATAGATTTGCACTTGTTAATTTTTGTTTCAATACTGGTGGTGAAACTCCTTAAAGTGAAACAACCCCATGTACTGACAGAAGTAAAACCCTCTGCTGTAGAACCCTCCATGATGTGCAACCTTGTGATTGCTTTTAAAGATTGGTGGTAGGGGCAGGTAATCTCCCTCTGGTGGTGAAGTTGGTAGCTGCAGGCGGTCTCCCTCTGGTTGTGAAGGTAGTAGCAGCAGGCGGTCTCCCTCTGATGGTGAAGGTGGTAGATGTAGGCGGTCTCCCTCTTGTGGAGCAGGTGGTAGTGGCAGGTAGTCTCCCCTTGGTGGTGAAGGTGGTAGCTGCAGGTAGACTCCCTCTGGTGGTGAAGGTGGGAGCTGCAGGCGGTCTCCCTCTGGTGGTGAAGGTGGGAGCTGCAGGCGGTCTCCCTCTGGTGGTGAAGGTGGGAGCTGCAGGCGGTCTCCCTCTGGTGGTGAAGGTGGGAGCTGCAGGCGGTCTCCCTCTGGTGGTGAAGGTAGCAGCTTTAGGCAGTCTTCCTCTTGTGGTGGAGGTTGTAGCTGCAGGTAGTCTACCGCTAGTGGTGAAAGTGGGAGCTGCAGTCAGTCTCCCTCTGTTGGTAAAGGTGGTAAAGGCAGGTGGTCTCCCTCTTGTGGTGGTCGTTGTTACTGCAGCTAGGCTCCCTCTGGTGGTGAAGGTTGGAGCTGCAGGCGGCCTCCCTTGGTGGTGAAGGTGGTAGAGGCATTCAGTCTCCATCTTGTGGTGGTTCTGGTAGACGCAGGCGGTCTCCCTGTTGTGGTGGTGGTGGTGGTAGCGGCAGGTAGTCTCCCTCTGGTGGTGAAGGTTGTATCTGCAGGTTTCTCTCTCTGGTGGTGAAGGTGGGAGCTGCAGGCCATCTCCCTTGGTGGTGAAGGTGGGAGCTGCAGGCGGTCTCCACCTGGTGGTAAAGGTAGTAGAGGCATGCGGTCTGCCTGTTGTAGTGGTGGTGGTAGCGGCAGGAAGTTTATTTTATTTAGCAGACGCCTTTATCCAAGGCAACTTACAGGAGACGAGGGTGTGTGAACTATGCATCAGCTGCAGAGTCACTTACAACTACATCTCACCCGACAGACGGAGCACAAGGAGGTTATGTGACTTGCTCAGGGTCACACAATGAGTCAGTGACTCAGGTGGGATTTGAACCGGGGACTTCCTGGTTACAAGCCCTTTTCTTTAACCACTGGACCACACAGCCACTGGAAGTCTCCCTCTGGTGGTGAAGGTGGGAGCTGCAGGCAGTCTCCCTTGGTGGAGAAGGTGGTAGAGGCAGGCAGTATCCCTCTTGTGGTGGTGAAGGTTGTAGCTGCAGGTAGTCTCCTTCTGGTGGTGAAGGTGGGAGCTGCAGGCGGTCTCCCTCTGGTGGTGAAGGTGGGAGCTACAGGCGGTCTCCCTCTGTTGGTAAAGGTGGTAAAAGCAGTTGGTCTCCCTCTTGTGGTGGTCATTGTAACTGCAGCTAGGCCCCCTCTGGTGGTGAAGATGGTAGAGGCAGGCGGTCTCCCCTTGTGGTGGTGGTGGTAGCAGCAGGTAGTCTACCGCTGGTGGTGAAGGTGGTAGCTGCAGGCAGTCTCCCTCTGGTGGTGAAGGTGGTAGCTGCAGGCAGTCTCCATCTGTTTGTGAAGGTGGTAGCTGCTGACAGTCTCCCTCTGGTGGTGAAGGTTGGATCTGCAGGCGGTCTCCCTTGGTGGTGAAGGTGGTAGAGGCATGCAGTCCCCTCTTGTGGTGGTTCTGGTAGATGCAGGCAGTCTCCCTCTGGTGGTGGAGGTTGTAGCTGCAGGTCGTTTCCCTCTAGTGGTGAAGGTGGGAGCTTCAGGCGGTCCCCATCTTGTGGTGCTGGTGGTAGCGGCAGGTAGTCTCCCTCTAGTGGTGAAGATGGGAGCTGCAGGCGGTCTCCCTCTGTTGGTGAAGGTGGTAAAGGCAGGCGGTCTCCCTCTTGTGGTGGTCGTGGTTACTGCAGCTAGGCTCCCTCTGGTGGTGAAGGTGGTAGTGGCAGGCAGTTCCCTCTGCTGGTGAAGGTGGGAGCTGCAGGTAGTCTCCCTCTGGTGGTGAAGGTGGAAGCTGCAGACGGTCTCCCTCTGGTGGTGAAGGTGGTAGCTACAGGTAGTCTACCTCTGGTGGTGAAGGTGGGAGTTGCAGGCGGTCTCCCTCTGGTGTTGAACATGGTAGAGGCAGACGGTCTCCCCCTTCTGGTGGTGGTGGTGGTAACTGCAGGTAGTCTCCCTCTGGTGGTGACTGTGGTAGCTACAGGTAGTCTCCCTCTGGTGGTGAAGGTGGGAGTTGCAGGAGGTCTCCCTCTGGTGGTGAACATGGTAAAGGCAGGTGGTCTCCCCCTTGTGGTGGTCGTGGTTACTGCAGCTAGGCTCTTTCTGGTGGTGAAGGTGGGAGCTGCAGGCGGTCTCCCTGTGGTGGTGAAGGTTGTAGCTGCAGGTACTCTCCCTCTGTTGGTGAAGGTGGGAGCTGCATGTACTCTCCCTCTGTTGGTGAAGGTGGGAACTTCAGGCGGTCCCCATCTTGTGGTGCTGGTGGTAGCGGCAGGTAGTCTCCCTCTAGTGGTGAAGGTGGGAGCTGCAGGCGGTCTCCCTCTGTTGGTGAAGGTGTTAAAGACAAGCAGTCTCCCTCTTGTGGTGGTCGTGGTTACTGCAGCTAGGCTCCCTCTGGTGGTGAAGGTGGTAGTGGCAGGCAGTTCCCTCTGGTGGTGAAGGTGGGAGCTGCAGGCGGTCTCCCTTTGCTGGTGAAGGTTGTAGCTGCAGGTAGTCTCCCTCTGGTGGTGAAGGTGGGAGCTTCAGGCGGTCTCCCTCTGGTGGTGGAGGTTGTATCTGCAGGTCGTCTCCCTCTAGTGGTGAAGGTGGGAGCTGCAGGCGGTCTCCCTCTGTTGGTGAAGGTGGTAGCTGCAGGCAGTCTCCCTCTGGTGGTGAAGGTGGTAGCTGCAGGCAGTCTCCATCTGTTTGTGAAGGTGGTAGCTGCTGACAGTCTCCCTCTGGTGGTGAAGGTTGGATCTGCAGGCGGTCTCCCTTGGTGGTGAAGGTGGTAGAGGCATGCAGTCCCCTCTTGTGGTGGTTCTGGTAGATGCAGGCAGTCTCCCTCTGGTGGTGGAGGTTGTAGCTGCAGGTCGTTTCCCTCTAGTGGTGAAGGTGGGAGCTTCAGGCGGTCTGCCTCTGTTGGTTAAGGTGGTAAAGGCAGGCGGTCTCCCTCTTGTGGTGGTCGTGGTTACTGCAGCTAGGCTCCCTCTGGTGGTGAAGGTGGTAGTGGCAGGCAGTTCCCTCCGGTGGTGAAGGTGGGAGCTTCAGGCGGTCCCCATCTTGTGGTGCTGGTGGTAGCGGCAGGTAGTCTCCCTCTAGTGGTGAAGATGGGAGCTGCAGGCGGTCTCCCTCTGTTGGTGAAGGTGGTAAAGGCAGGCGGTCTCCCTCTTGTGGTGGTCGTGGTTACTGCAGCTAGGCTCCCTCTGGTGGTGAAGGTGGTAGTGGCAGGCAGTTCCCTCTGCTGGTGAAGGTGGGAGCTGCAGGTAGTCTCCCTCTGGTGGTGAAGGTGGAAGCTGCAGACGGTCTCCCTCTGGTGGTGAAGGTGGTAGCTACAGGTAGTCTACCTCTGGTGGTGAAGGTGGGAGTTGCAGGCGGTCTCCCTCTGGTGTTGAACATGGTAGAGGCAGACGGTCTCCCCCTTCTGGTGGTGGTGGTGGTAACTGCAGGTAGTCTCCCTCTGGTGGTGACTGTGGTAGCTACAGGTAGTCTCCCTCTGGTGGTGAAGGTGGGAGTTGCAGGAGGTCTCCCTCTGGTGGTGAACATGGTAAAGGCAGGTGGTCTCCCCCTTGTGGTGGTCGTGGTTACTGCAGCTAGGCTCTTTCTGGTGGTGAAGGTGGGAGCTGCAGGCGGTCTCCCTGTGGTGGTGAAGGTTGTAGCTGCAGGTACTCTCCCTCTGTTGGTGAAGGTGGGAGCTGCATGTACTCTCCCTCTGTTGGTGAAGGTGGGAACTTCAGGCGGTCCCCATCTTGTGGTGCTGGTGGTAGCGGCAGGTAGTCTCCCTCTAGTGGTGAAGGTGGGAGCTGCAGGCGGTCTCCCTCTGTTGGTGAAGGTGTTAAAGACAAGCAGTCTCCCTCTTGTGGTGGTCGTGGTTACTGCAGCTAGGCTCCCTCTGGTGGTGAAGGTGGTAGTGGCAGGCGGTCTCCCTCTTGTGGTGAAGGTGGGAGCTGCAGGCGGTCTCCCTTTGCTGGTGAAGGTTGTAGCTGCAGGTAGTCTCCCTCTGGTGGTGAAGGTGGGAGCTTCAGGCGGTCTCCCTCTGGTGGTGGAGGTTGTATCTGCAGGTCGTCTCCCTCTAGTGGTGAAGGTGGGAGCTGCAGGCGGTCTCCCTCTGTTGGTGAAGGTGGTAAAGGCAGGCGGTCTCCCTCTTGTGGTGGTCATGGTTACTGCAGCTAGGCTCCCTCTGGTGGTGAAGGTGGTAGTGGCAGGCAGTTCCCTCTGGTGGTGAAGGTGGGAGCTGCAGGCGGTCTCCCTCTGGTGGTGAAGGTGAGACCTGCAGGCGGTCTCCCTCTGGTGGTGAAGGTGAGACCTGCAGGCGGTCTTCTTCTGGTGGTGAAGGTGGTAGCTACAGGTAGTCTCCCTCTGGTGGTGAAGGTGGAAGCTGCAGGCAGTCTCCCTCTGTTTGTGAAGGTGGTAAAGGCAAGCGGTCTCCCTCTTGTGGTGGTCGTGGTTACTGCAGCTAGGCTCCCTTGGTGGTGAAGGTGTGAGCTGCAGGCGGTCTCCCTCTGGTGGTGAAGGGGGTAGCGGCAGGCAGTCTCCCCCTGGTGGTGAAGATGGAAAAGGCAGGCAGTCTCCCTCTTGTGGTGGTGGAAACTGCAGGTAGTCTCACTCTGGTGGTGAAGGTGAGAGCTGCAGGCAGTCCCCCTCTGGTGGTGAAGGGGGTAGCGGCAGGCGGTCTCCCTCTTGTGGTGGTGGTGGTGGTAGCTGCAGGTCGTCTCCCTCTGGGGGTGAAGGTGGGAGCTGCAGGCGGTCTCCCTCTGGTGGTGAAGATGGAAAAGGCAGGCAGTCTCCCTCTTGTGGTGGTGGAAACTGCAGGTAGTCTCCCTCTGGTGGTGAAGGTGGGAGCTGCAGGCGGTCTCCCTCTGGTGGTGAAGGTGGAAGCTGCAGGCGGTCTCCATCTGGTGGTGAAGGTGTTAAAGACAAGCAGTCTCCCTCTTGTGGTGGTCGTGGTTACTGCAGCTAGGCTCCCTCTGGTGGTGAAGGTGGTAGTGGCAGGCAGTTCCCTCTGGTGGTGAAGGTGGGAGCTGCAGGCGGTCTCCCTTTGCTGGTGAAGGTTGTAGCTGCAGGTAGTCTCCCTCTGGTGGTGAAGGTGGGAGCTGCAGGCGGTCTCCCTCTGTTGGTGAAGGTGGTAAAGGCAGGCGGACTCCCTCTTGTGGTGGTCGTGGTTACTGCAGCTAGGCTCCGTCTGGTGGTGAAGGTGGTAGTGGCAGGCAGTTCCCTCTGCTGGTGAAGGTGGGAGCTGCAGGCGGTCTCCCTTTGGTGGTGAAGGTGGTAGCTGCAGGTAGTCTACCTCTGGTGGTGGAGGTTGTATCTGCAGGTCGTCTCCCTCTGGTGGTGAAGGTGGGAGCTGCAGGCGGTCTCCCTTTGCTGGTGAAGGTTGTAGCTGCAGGTAGTCTCCCTCTGGTGGTGAAGGTGGGAGCTGCAGGCGGTCTCCCTCTGTTGGTGAAGGTGGTAAAGGCAGGCGGTCTCCCTCTTGTGGTGGTCATGGTTACTGCAGCTAGGCTCCCTCTGGTGGTGAAGGAGGTAGTGGCAGGCAGTTCCCTCTGGTGGTGAAGGTGGGAGCTGCAGGCGGTCTCCCTCTGGTGGTGAAGGTGGGAGCTGCAGGCGGTCTCCCTTTGGTGGTGAAGGTGGTAGCTGCAGGTAGTCTACCTCTGGTGGTGGAGGTTGTATCTGCAGGTCGTCTCCCTCTGGTGGTGAAGGTGGGAGCTGCAAGCGGTCTCGCTTTGCTGGTGAAGGTTGTAGCTGCAGGTAGTCTCCCTCTGGTGGTGAAGGTGGGAGCTGCAGGCGGTCTCCCTCCGTTGGTGAAGGTGGTAAAGGCAGGTGGACTCCCTCTTGTGGTGGTCGTGGTTACTGCAGCTAGGCTCCCTCTGGTGGTGAAGGTGGTAGTGGCAGGCAGTTCCCTCTGGTGGTGAAGGTGGGAGCTGCAGGCGGTCTCCCTCTGGTGGTGAAGGTGGGAGCTGCAGGCGGTCTCCCTCTGGTGGTGAAGGTGAGACCTGCAGGCGGTCTTCTTCTGGTGGTGAAGGTGGTAGCTACAGGTAGTCTCCCTCTGGTGGTGAAGGTGGTAGCTGCAGGTAGTCTCCCTCTAGTCGTGAAGGTGGAAGCTGCAGGCAATCTCCCTCTGTTTGTGAAGGTGGTAAAGGCAAGCGGTCTCCCTCTTGTGGTGGTCGTGGTTACTGCAGCTAGGCTCCCTTTGTGGTGAAGGTGTGAGCTGCAGGCGGTCTCCCTCTGGTGGTGAAGGGGGTAGCGGCAGGCAGTCTCCCCCTGGTGGTGAAGATGGAAAAGGCAGGCAGTCTCCCTCTTGTGGTGGTGGAAACTGCAGGTAGTCTCACTCTGGTGGTGAAGGTGAGAGCTGCAGGCAGTCCCCCTCTGGTGGTGAAGGGGGTAGCGGCAGGCGGTCTCCCTCTTGTGGTGGTGGTGGTAGCAGCAGGTAGTCTCCCTCTAGTGGTGAAGGTGGGAGCTGCAGGCCATCTCCCTTGGTGGTGAAGGTGGGAGCTGCAGGCGGTCTCCACCTGGTGGTGAAGGTAGTAGAGGCAGGCGGTCTGCCTGTTGTAGTGGTGGTGGTAGCGGCAGGAAGTCTCCCTCTGGTGGTGAAGGTGGGAGCTGCAGGCAGTCTCCCTTGGTGGAGAAGGTGGTAGAGGCAGGCAGTATCCCTCTTGTGGTGGTGAAGGTTGTAGCTGCAGGTAGTCTCCTTCTGGTGGTGAAGGTGGGAGCTACAGGCGGTCTCCCTCTGTTGGTAAAGGTGGTAAAAGCAGTTGGTCTCCCTCTTGTGGTGGTCATTGTAACTGCAGCTAGGCCCCCTCTGGTGGTGAAGATGGTAGAGGCAGGCGGTCTCCCCCTTGTGGTGGTGGTGGTAGCAGCAGGTAGTCTCCCGCTGGTGGTGAAGGTGGTAGCTGTAGGCAGTCTCCCTCTGGTGGTGAAGGTGGTAGCTGCTGACAGTCTCCCTCTGGTGGTGAAGGTTGGGTCTGCAGGCAGTCTTCCTTGGTGGTGAAGGTGGTAGAGGCATGCAGTCCCCTCTTGTGGTGGTTCTGGTAGATGCAGGCAGTCTCCCTCTGGTGGTGGAGGTTGTAGCTGCAGGTCGTTTCCCTCTAGTGGTGAAGGTGGGAGCTTCAGGCGGTCTCCCTCTGTTGGTTAAGGTGGTAAAGGCAGGCGGTCTCCCTCTTGTGGTCGTGGTTACTGCAGCTAGGCTCCCTCTGGTGGTGAAGGTGGTAGTGGCAGGCAGTTCCCTCTGGTGGTGAAGGTGGGAGCTGCAGGCGTTCTCCCTTTGGTGGTGAAGGTGGTAGCTGCAGGTAGTCTCCCTCTGGTGGTGAAGGTGGGAGCTGCAGGCGGTCTCCCTCTGGTGGTGAAGGTGAGACCTGCAGGCGGTCTCCCTCTGGTGGTGAAGGTGGTAGCTACAGGTAGTCTACCTCTGATAGTGAAGGTGGGAGTTGCAGGCGGTCTCCCTCTGGTGTTGAACATGGTAGAGGCAGGCGGTCTCCCCCTTCTGGTGGTGGTGGTAACTGCAGGTAGTCTCCCTCTGGTGGTGAAGGTGGTAGCTGCAGGTCATCTCCGTCTAGTGGTGAAGGTGGGAGCTTCAGGTGGTCCCCATCTTGTGGTGCTGGTGGTAGCGGCAGGTAGTCTCCATCTAGTGGTGAAGGTGGGAGCTGCAGGCGGTCTCCCTCTGTTGGTGAAGGTGGTAAAGACAGGCGATCTCCCCCCTTCTGGTGGTGATGGTAACTGCAGGTAGTCTCCCTCTGGTGGTGAAGGTGGTAGCGGCAGGTCATCTCCCTCTAGTGGTGAAGGTGGGAGCTTCAGGCGGTCCCCATCTTGTGGTGCTGGTGGTAGCGGCAGGTAGTCTCCCTCTAGTGGTGAAGATGGGAGCTGCAGGCGGTCTCCCTCTGTTGGTGAAGGTGGTAAAGGCAGGCGGTCTCCCTCTTGTGGTGGTCGTGGTTACTGCAGCTAGGCTCCCTCTGGTGGTGAAGGTGGTAGTGGCAGGCAGTTCCCTCTGCTGGTGAAGGTGGGAGCTGCAGGCAGTCTCCCTTTGGTGGTGAAGGTGGTAGCTGCAGGTAGTCTCCCTCTGGTGGTGAAGGTGGAAGCTGCAGGCAGTCTCCCTCTGGTGGTGAAGGTGGTAAAGGCAGGCGGTCTCCCTCTTGTGGTGGTCGTGGTTACTGCAGCTAGGCTCCCTCTGGTGGTGAAGGTGGTAGTGGCAGGCAGTTCCCTCTGCTGGTGAAGGTGGGAGCTGCAGGCAGTCTCCCTTTGGTGGTGAAGGTGGTAGCTGCAGGTAGTCTCCCTCTGGTGGTGAAGGTGGAAGCTGCAGACGGTCTCCCTCTGGTGGTGAAGGTGAGACCTGCAGGCGGTCTCCCTCTGGTGGTGAAGGTGGTAGCTACAGGTAGTCTCCCTCTGGTGGTGAAGGTGGAAGCTGCAGGCAGTCTCCCTCTGTTTGTGAAGGTGGTAAAGGCAAGCGGTCTCCCTCTTGTGGTGGTCGTGGTTACTGCAGCTAGGCTCCCTTGGTGGTGAAGGTGTGAGCTGCAGGCGGTCTCCCTCTGGTGGTGAAGGGGGTAGCGGCAGGTCATCTCCCTCTAGTGGTGAAGGTGGGAGCTTCAGGCGGTCCCCATCTTGTGGTGCTGGTGGTAGCGGCAGGTAGTCTCCCTCTAGTGGTGAAGATGGGAGCTGCAGGCGGTCTCCCTCTGTTGGTGAAGGTGGTAAAGGCAGGCGGTCTCCCTCTTGTGGTGGTCGTGGTTACTGCAGCTAGGCTCCCTCTGGTGGTGAAGGTGGTAGTGGCAGGCAGTTCCCTCTGCTGGTGAAGGTGGGAGCTGCAGGCAGTCTCCCTTTGGTGGTGAAGGTGGTAGCTGCAGGTAGTCTCCCTCTGGTGGTGAAGGTGGAAGCTGCAGGCAGTCTCCCTCTGGTGGTGAAGGTGGTAAAGGCAGGCGGTCTCCCTCTTGTGGTGGTCGTGGTTACTGCAGCTAGGCTCCCTCTGGTGGTGAAGGTGGTAGTGGCAGGCAGTTCCCTCTGCTGGTGAAGGTGGGAGCTGCAGGCAGTCTCCCTTTGGTGGTGAAGGTGGTAGCTGCAGGTAGTCTCCCTCTGGTGGTGAAGGTGGAAGCTGCAGACGGTCTCCCTCTGGTGGTGAAGGTGAGACCTGCAGGCGGTCTTCTTCTGGTGGTGAAGGTGGTAGCTACAGGTAGTCTCCCTCTGGTGGTGAAGGTGGAAGCTGCAGGCAGTCTCCCTCTGTTTGTGAAGGTGGTAAAGGCAAGCGGTCTCCCTCTTGTGGTGGTCGTGGTTACTGCAGCTAGGCTCCCTTGGTGGTGAAGGTGTGAGCTGCAGGCGGTCTCCCTCTGGTGGTGAAGGGGGTAGCGGCAGGCAGTCTCCCCCTGGTGGTGAAGATGGAAAAGGCAGGCAGTCTCCCTCTTGTGGTGGTGGAAACTGCAGGTAGTCTCACTCTGGTGGTGAAGGTGAGAGCTGCAGGCAGTCCCCCTCTGGTGGTGAAGGGGGTAGCGGCAGGCGGTCTCCCTCTTGTGGTGGTGGTGGTGGTAGCTGCAGGTAGTCTCCCTCTGGGGGTGAAGGTGGGAGCTGCAGGCGGTCTCCCTCTGGTGGTGAAGATGGAAAAGGCAGGCAGTCTCCCTCTTGTGGTGGTGGAAACTGCAGGTAGTCTCCCTCTGGTGGTGAAGGTGGGAGCTGCAGGCGGTCTCCCTCTGGTGGTGAAGGTGGAAGCTGCAGGCGGTCTCCATCTGGTGGTGAAGGTGTTAAAGACAAGCAGTCTCCCTCTTGTGGTGGTCGTGGTTACTGCAGCTAGGCTCCCTCTGGTGGTGAAGGTGGTAGTGGCAGGCAGTTCCCTCTGGTGGTGAAGGTGGGAGCTGCAGGCGGTCTCCCTTTGCTGGTGAAGGTTGTAGCTGCAGGTAGTCTCCCTCTGGTGGTGAAGGTGGGAGCTGCAGGCGGTCTCCCTCTGTTGGTGAAGGTGGTAAAGGCAGGCGGACTCCCTCTTGTGGTGGTCGTGGTTACTGCAGCTAGGCTCCGTCTGGTGGTGAAGGTGGTAGTGGCAGGCAGTTCCCTCTGCTGGTGAAGGTGGGAGCTGCAGGCGGTCTCCCTTTGGTGGTGAAGGTGGTAGCTGCAGGTAGTCTACCTCTGGTGGTGGAGGTTGTATCTGCAGGTCGTCTCCCTCTGGTGGTGAAGGTGGGAGCTGCAGGCGGTCTCCCTTTGCTGGTGAAGGTTGTAGCTGCAGGTAGTCTCCCTCTGGTGGTGAAGGTGGGAGCTGCAGGCGGTCTCCCTCTGTTGGTGAAGGTGGTAAAGGCAGGCGGTCTCCCTCTTGTGGTGGTCATGGTTACTGCAGCTAGGCTCCCTCTGGTGGTGAAGGAGGTAGTGGCAGGCAGTTCCCTCTGGTGGTGAAGGTGGGAGCTGCAGGCGGTCTCCCTCTGGTGGTGAAGGTGGGAGCTGCAGGCGGTCTCCCTTTGGTGGTGAAGGTGGTAGCTGCAGGTAGTCTACCTCTGGTGGTGGAGGTTGTATCTGCAGGTCGTCTCCCTCTGGTGGTGAAGGTGGGAGCTGCAAGCGGTCTCGCTTTGCTGGTGAAGGTTGTAGCTGCAGGTAGTCTCCCTCTGGTGGTGAAGGTGGGAGCTGCAGGCGGTCTCCCTCCGTTGGTGAAGGTGGTAAAGGCAGGTGGACTCCCTCTTGTGGTGGTCGTGGTTACTGCAGCTAGGCTCCCTCTGGTGGTGAAGGTGGTAGTGGCAGGCAGTTCCCTCTGGTGGTGAAGGTGGGAGCTGCAGGCGGTCTCCCTCTGGTGGTGAAGGTGGGAGCTGCAGGCGGTCTCCCTCTGGTGGTGAAGGTGAGACCTGCAGGCGGTCTTCTTCTGGTGGTGAAGGTGGTAGCTACAGGTAGTCTCCCTCTGGTGGTGAAGGTGGTAGCTGCAGGTAGTCTCCCTCTAGTCGTGAAGGTGGAAGCTGCAGGCAATCTCCCTCTGTTTGTGAAGGTGGTAAAGGCAAGCGGTCTCCCTCTTGTGGTGGTCGTGGTTACTGCAGCTAGGCTCCCTTTGTGGTGAAGGTGTGAGCTGCAGGCGGTCTCCCTCTGGTGGTGAAGGGGGTAGCGGCAGGCAGTCTCCCCCTGGTGGTGAAGATGGAAAAGGCAGGCAGTCTCCCTCTTGTGGTGGTGGAAACTGCAGGTAGTCTCACTCTGGTGGTGAAGGTGAGAGCTGCAGGCAGTCCCCCTCTGGTGGTGAAGGGGGTAGCGGCAGGCGGTCTCCCTCTTGTGGTGGTGGTGGTAGCAGCAGGTAGTCTCCCTCTAGTGGTGAAGGTGGGAGCTGCAGGCCATCTCCCTTGGTGGTGAAGGTGGGAGCTGCAGGCGGTCTCCACCTGGTGGTGAAGGTAGTAGAGGCAGGCGGTCTGCCTGTTGTAGTGGTGGTGGTAGCGGCAGGAAGTCTCCCTCTGGTGGTGAAGGTGGGAGCTGCAGGCAGTCTCCCTTGGTGGAGAAGGTGGTAGAGGCAGGCAGTATCCCTCTTGTGGTGGTGAAGGTTGTAGCTGCAGGTAGTCTCCTTCTGGTGGTGAAGGTGGGAGCTACAGGCGGTCTCCCTCTGTTGGTAAAGGTGGTAAAAGCAGTTGGTCTCCCTCTTGTGGTGGTCATTGTAACTGCAGCTAGGCCCCCTCTGGTGGTGAAGATGGTAGAGGCAGGCGGTCTCCCCCTTGTGGTGGTGGTGGTAGCAGCAGGTAGTCTCCCGCTGGTGGTGAAGGTGGTAGCTGTAGGCAGTCTCCCTCTGGTGGTGAAGGTGGTAGCTGCTGACAGTCTCCCTCTGGTGGTGAAGGTTGGGTCTGCAGGCAGTCTTCCTTGGTGGTGAAGGTGGTAGAGGCATGCAGTCCCCTCTTGTGGTGGTTCTGGTAGATGCAGGCAGTCTCCCTCTGGTGGTGGAGGTTGTAGCTGCAGGTCGTTTCCCTCTAGTGGTGAAGGTGGGAGCTTCAGGCGGTCTCCCTCTGTTGGTTAAGGTGGTAAAGGCAGGCGGTCTCCCTCTTGTGGTCGTGGTTACTGCAGCTAGGCTCCCTCTGGTGGTGAAGGTGGTAGTGGCAGGCAGTTCCCTCTGGTGGTGAAGGTGGGAGCTGCAGGCGTTCTCCCTTTGGTGGTGAAGGTGGTAGCTGCAGGTAGTCTCCCTCTGGTGGTGAAGGTGGGAGCTGCAGGCGGTCTCCCTCTGGTGGTGAAGGTGAGACCTGCAGGCGGTCTCCCTCTGGTGGTGAAGGTGGTAGCTACAGGTAGTCTACCTCTGATGGTGAAGGTGGGAGTTGCAGGCGGTCTCCCTCTGGTGTTGAACATGGTAGAGGCAGGCGGTCTCCCCCTTCTGGTGGTGGTGGTAACTGCAGGTAGTCTCCCTCTGGTGGTGAAGGTGGTAGCTGCAGGTCATCTCCGTCTAGTGGTGAAGGTGGGAGCTTCAGGTGGTCCCCATCTTGTGGTGCTGGTGGTAGCGGCAGGTAGTCTCCATCTAGTGGTGAAGGTGGGAGCTGCAGGCGGTCTCCCTCTGTTGGTGAAGGTGGTAAAGACAGGCGATCTCCCCCCTTCTGGTGGTGATGGTAACTGCAGGTAGTCTCCCTCTGGTGGTGAAGGTGGTAGCGGCAGGTCATCTCCCTCTAGTGGTGAAGGTGGGAGCTTCAGGCGGTCCCCATCTTGTGGTGCTGGTGGTAGCGGCAGGTAGTCTCCCTCTAGTGGTGAAGATGGGAGCTGCAGGCGGTCTCCCTCTGTTGGTGAAGGTGGTAAAGGCAGGCGGTCTCCCTCTTGTGGTGGTCGTGGTTACTGCAGCTAGGCTCCCTCTGGTGGTGAAGGTGGTAGTGGCAGGCAGTTCCCTCTGCTGGTGAAGGTGGGAGCTGCAGGCAGTCTCCCTTTGGTGGTGAAGGTGGTAGCTGCAGGTAGTCTCCCTCTGGTGGTGAAGGTGGAAGCTGCAGGCAGTCTCCCTCTGGTGGTGAAGGTGGTAAAGGCAGGCGGTCTCCCTCTTGTGGTGGTCGTGGTTACTGCAGCTAGGCTCCCTCTGGTGGTGAAGGTGGTAGTGGCAGGCAGTTCCCTCTGCTGGTGAAGGTGGGAGCTGCAGGCAGTCTCCCTTTGGTGGTGAAGGTGGTAGCTGCAGGTAGTCTCCCTCTGGTGGTGAAGGTGGAAGCTGCAGACGGTCTCCCTCTGGTGGTGAAGGTGAGACCTGCAGGCGGTCTCCCTCTGGTGGTGAAGGTGGTAGCTACAGGTAGTCTACCTCTGGTGGTGAAGGTGGGAGTTGCAGGCGGTCTCCCTCTGGTGTTGAACATGGTAGAGGCAGACGGTCTCCCCCTTCTGGTGGTGGTGGTGGTAACTGCAGGTAGTCTCCCTCTGGTGGTGACTGTGGTAGCTACAGGTAGTCTCCCTCTGGTGGTGAAGGTGGGATTTGCAGGAGGTCTCCCTCTGGTGTTGAACATGGTAAAGGCAGGTGGTCTCCCCCTTGTGGTGGTCGTGGTTACTGCAGCTAGTCTCTTTCTGGTGGTGAAGGTGGGAGCTGCAGGCGGTCTCCCTGTGGTGGTGAAGGTTGTAGCTGCAGGTACTCTCCTTCTGTTGGTGAAGATGGGAGCTGCATGTACTCTCCCTCTGTTGGTGAAGGTGGGAACTTCAGGCGGTCTCCCCCGGTGGTGAAGGTGGTAGAGGCAGGTGGTCTCCCTGTTGTGGTGGTGGTGGTAGCGGCAGGTAGTCTAACTCTGGTGGTGGAGGTGGGAGCTGCAGGCGGTCTCCCTCTGATGGTGAAGGTCGTAGCGGAAGGCAGTCTCCCTCTAGTGGTGAAGGTGGGAGCTGCAGGCGATCTCCCTCTGGTGGTGAAGGAGGTAGCGGCAGGCGTCTCCCTCTGGAGGTGAAGGTTGTAGCTGCAGGCGGTCTCCCTCTGGTGGTGAAGGTGGGAGCTGCAGGCGGTCTCCCTCTGGTGGTGAAGGTGGGAGCTGCAGGCGGTCTCCCTCTGGTGGTGAAGGTGGGAGCTGCAGGCGGTCTCCCTCTGGTGGTGAAGGTGGGAGCTGCAGGCAGTCTCCCTGTGGTGGTGGAGGTTGTAGCTGCAGACGGTCTCCCTCTGTTGGCAAAGGTTGTAAAGGCAGGCGGTCTCCATCTTGTGGTTGTCATGGTCACTGCAGCTAGGTTCCTTCTGGTGGTGAAGGTGGGAGCTGCAGGCGGTCTCCCTCTGGTGGTGAAGGTGGGAGCTACAGGCGGTCTCCCTCTGTTGGTAAAGGTGGTAAAGGCAGGTGGTCTCCCTCTTGTGGTGGTCATTGTTACTGCAGCTAGGCCCCCTCTGGTGGTGAAGATGGTAGAGGCAGGCGGTCTCCCCCTTGTGGTGGTGGTGGTAGCAGCAGGTAGTCTCCCGCTGGTGGTGAAGGTGGTAGCAGCAGGCAGTCTCCCTCTTGTACTGGTGGTTGTAGCGGCAGGTAGTCTCTCGCTGGCGGTGAAGGTTGTAGCTGCAGGCAGTCTCCCTCTGGTGGTGAAGGTGGGAGCTGCAGGCGGTCTCCCTCTGGTGGTGAAGGTGGGAGCTGCAGGCGGTCTCCCTGTGGTGGTGAAGGTTGTAGCTGCAGGTACTCTCCCTCTGTTGGTGAAGGTGGGAGCTGCATGTACTCTCCCTCTGTTGGTGAAGGTGGGAACTTCAGGCGGTCCCCATCTTGTGGTGCTGGTGGTAGCGGCAGGTAGTCTCCCTCTAGTGGTGAAGGTGGGAGCTGCAGGCGGTCTCCCTCTGTTGGTGAAGGTGTTAAAGACAAGCAGTCTCCCTCTTGTGGTGGTCGTGGTTACTGCAGCTAGGCTCCCTCTGGTGGTGAAGGTGGTAGTGGCAGGCAGTTCCCTCTGGTGGTGAAGGTGGGAGCTGCAGGCGGTCTCCCTTTGCTGGTGAAGGTTGTAGCTGCAGGTAGTCTCCCTCTGGTGGTGAAGGTGGGAGCTGCAGGCGGTCTCCCTCTGGTGGTGGAGGTTGTATCTGCAGGTCGTCTCCCTCTAGTGGTGAAGGTGGGAGCTGCAGGCGGTCTCCCTCTGTTGGTGAAGGTGGTAAAGTCAGGCGGACTCCCTCTTGTGGTGGTCGTGGTTACTGCAGCTAGGCTCCCTCTGGTGGTGAAGGTGGTAGTGGCAGGCAGTTCCCTCTGCTGGTGAAGGTGGGAGCTGCAGGCGGTCTCCCTTTGGTGGTGAAGGTGGTAGCTGCAGGTAGTCTACCTCTGGTGGTGGAGGTTGTATCTGCAGGTCGTCTCCCTCTAGTGGTGAAGGTGGGAGCTGCAGGCGGTCTCCCTCTGTTGGTGAAGGTGGTAAAGGCAGGCGGTCTCCCTCTTGTGGTGGTCATGGTTACTGCAGCTAGGCTCCCTCTGGTGGTGAAGGTGGTAGTGGCAGGCAGTTCCCTCTGCTGGTGAAGGTGGGAGCTGCAGGTAGTCTCCCTCTGGTGGTGAAGGTGGAAGCTGCAGACGGTCTCCCTCTGGTGGTGAAGGTGGTAGCTACAGGTAGTCTACCTCTGGTGGTGAAGGTGGGAGTTGCAGGCGGTCTCCCTCTGGTGTTGAACATGGTAGAGGCAGACGGTCTCCCCCTTCTGGTGGTGGTGGTGGTAACTGCAGGTAGTCTCCCTCTGGTGGTGACTGTGGTAGCTACAGGTAGTCTCCCTCTGGTGGTGAAGGTGGGAGTTGCAGGAGGTCTCCCTCTGGTGGTGAACATGGTAAAGGCAGGTGGTCTCCCCCTTGTGGTGGTCGTGGTTACTGCAGCTAGGCTCTTTCTGGTGGTGAAGGGGGGAGCTGCAGGCGGTCTCCCTGTGGTGGTGAAGGTTGTAGCTGCAGGTACTCTCACTCTGGTGGTGAAGGTGAGAGCTGCAGGCAGTCCCCCTCTGGTGGTGAAGGGGGTAGCGGCAGGCGGTCTCCCTCTTGTGGTGGTGGTGGTGGTAGCTGCAGGTAGTCTCCCTCTGGGGGTGAAGGTGGGAGCTGCAGGCGGTCTCCCTCTGGTGGTGAAGATGGAAAAGACAAGCAGTCTCCCTCTTGTGGTGGTCGTGGTTACTGCAGCTAGGCTCCCTCTGGTGGTGAAGGTGGTAGTGGCAGGCAGTTCCCTCTGGTGGTGAAGGTGGGAGCTGCAGGCGGTCTCCCTTTGCTGGTGAAGGTTGTAGCTGCAGGTAGTCTCCCTCTGGTGGTGAAGGTGGGAGCTTCAGGCGGTCTCCCTCTGGTGGTGGAGGTTGTATCTGCAGGTCGTCTCCCTCTAGTGGTGAAGGTGGGAGCTGCAGGCGGTCTCCCTCTGTTGGTGAAGGTGGTAAAGGCAGGCGGTCTCCCTCTTGTGGTGGTCATGGTTACTGCAGCTAGGCTCCCTCTGGTGGTGAAGGTGGTAGTGGCAGGCAGTTCCCTCTGGTGGTGAAGGTGGGAGCTGCAGGCGGTCTCCCTCTGGTGGTGAAGGTGAGACCTGCAGGCGGTCTCCCTCTGGTGGTGAAGGTGAGACCTGCAGGCGGTCTTCTTCTGGTGGTGAAGGTGGTAGCTACAGGTAGTCTCCCTCTGGTGGTGAAGGTGGAAGCTGCAGGCAGTCTCCCTCTGTTTGTGAAGGTGGTAAAGGCAAGCGGTCTCCCTCTTGTGGTGGTCGTGGTTACTGCAGCTAGGCTCCCTTGGTGGTGAAGGTGTGAGCTGCAGGCGGTCTCCCTCTGGTGGTGAAGGGGGTAGCGGCAGGCAGTCTCCCCCTGGTGGTGAAGATGGAAAAGGCAGGCAGTCTCCCTCTTGTGGTGGTGGAAACTGCAGGTAGTCTCACTCTGGTGGTGAAGGTGAGAGCTGCAGGCAGTCCCCCTCTGGTGGTGAAGGGGGTAGCGGCAGGCGGTCTCCCTCTTGTGGTGGTGGTGGTGGTAGCTGCAGGTAGTCTCCCTCTGGTGGTGAAGGTGGGAGCTGCAGGCGGTCTCCCTCTGGTGGTGAAGGTGGAAGCTGCAGGCGGTCTCCATCTGGTGGTGAAGGTGTTAAAGACAAGCAGTCTCCCTCTTGTGGTGGTCGTGGTTACTGCAGCTAGGCTCCCTCTGGTGGTGAAGGTGGTAGTGGCAGGCAGTTCCCTCTGGTGGTGAAGGTGGGAGCTGCAGGCGGTCTCCCTTTGCTGGTGAAGGTTGTAGCTGCAGGTAGTCTCCCTCTGGTGGTGAAGGTGGGAGCTGCAGGCGGTCTCCCTCTGTTGGTGAAGGTGGTAAAGGCAGGCGGACTCCCTCTTGTGGTGGTCGTGGTTACTGCAGCTAGGCTCCGTCTGGTGGTGAAGGTGGTAGTGGCAGGCAGTTCCCTCTGCTGGTGAAGGTGGGAGCTGCAGGCGGTCTCCCTTTGGTGGTGAAGGTGGTAGCTGCAGGTAGTCTACCTCTGGTGGTGGAGGTTGTATCTGCAGGTCGTCTCCCTCTGGTGGTGAAGGTGGGAGCTGCAGGCGGTCTCCCTTTGCTGGTGAAGGTTGTAGCTGCAGGTAGTCTCCCTCTGGTGGTGAAGGTGGGAGCTGCAGGCGGTCTCCCTCTGTTGGTGAAGGTGGTAAAGGCAGGCGGTCTCCCTCTTGTGGTGGTCATGGTTACTGCAGCTAGGCTCCCTCTGGTGGTGAAGGAGGTAGTGGCAGGCAGTTCCCTCTGGTGGTGAAGGTGGGAGCTGCAGGCGGTCTCCCTCTGGTGGTGAAGGTGGGAGCTGCAGGCGGTCTCCCTCTGGTGGTGAAGGTGGTAGCTGCAGGTAGTCTACCTCTGGTGGTGGAGGTTGTATCTGCAGGTCGTCTCCCTCTGGTGGTGAAGGTGGGAGCTGCAAGCGGTCTCGCTTTGCTGGTGAAGGTTGTAGCTGCAGGTAGTCTCCCTCTGGTGGTGAAGGTGGGAGCTGCAGGCGGTCTCCCTCCGTTGGTGAAGGTGGTAAAGGCAGGTGGACTCCCTCTTGTGGTGGTCGTGGTTACTGCAGGCGGTCTCCCTTTGGTGGTGAAGGTGGTAGCTGCAGGTAGTCTACCTCTGGTGGTGGAGGTTGTATCTGCAGGTCGTCTCCCTCTAGTGGTGAAGGTGGGAGCTGCAGGCGGTCTCCCTCTGTTGGTGAAGGTGGTAAAGGCAGGCGGTCTCCCTCTTGTGGTGGTCATGGTTACTGCAGCTAGGCTCCCTCTGGTGGTGAAGGTGGTAGTGGCAGGCAGTTCCCTCTGCTGGTGAAGGTGGGAGCTGCAGGTAGTCTCCCTCTGGTGGTGAAGGTGGAAGCTGCAGACGGTCTCCCTCTGGTGGTGAAGGTGGTAGCTACAGGTAGTCTACCTCTGGTGGTGAAGGTGGGAGTTGCAGGCGGTCTCCCTCTGGTGTTGAACATGGTAGAGGCAGACGGTCTCCCCCTTCTGGTGGTGGTGGTGGTAACTGCAGGTAGTCTCCCTCTGGTGGTGACTGTGGTAGCTACAGGTAGTCTCCCTCTGGTGGTGAAGGTGGGAGTTGCAGGAGGTCTCCCTCTGGTGGTGAACATGGTAAAGGCAGGTGGTCTCCCCCTTGTGGTGGTCGTGGTTACTGCAGCTAGGCTCTTTCTGGTGGTGAAGGTGGGAGCTGCAGGCGGTCTCCCTGTGGTGGTGAAGGTTGTAGCTGCAGGTACTCTCCCTCTGTTGGTGAAGGTGGGAGCTGCATGTACTCTCCCTCTGTTGGTGAAGGTGGGAACTTCAGGCGGTCCCCATCTTGTGGTGCTGGTGGTAGCGGCAGGTAGTCTCCCTCTAGTGGTGAAGGTGGGAGCTGCAGGCGGTCTCCCTCTGTTGGTGAAGGTGTTAAAGACAAGCAGTCTCCCTCTTGTGGTGGTCGTGGTTACTGCAGCTAGGCTCCCACTGGTGGTGAAGGTGGTAGTGGCAGGCAGTTCCCTCTGCTGGTGAAGGTGGGAGCTGCAGGTAGTCTCCCTCTGGTGGTGAAGGTGGAAGCTGCAGACGGTCTCCCTCTGGTGGTGAAGGTTGTAGCTGCAGGTAGTCTCCCTCTGGTGGTGAAGGTGGGAGCTTCAGGCGGTCTCCCTCTGGTGGTGGAGGTTGTATCTGCAGGTCGTCTCCCTCTAGTGGTGAAGGTGGGAGCTGCAGGCGGTCTCCCTCTGTTGGTGAAGGTGGTAAAGGCAGGCAGTCTCCCTCTTGTGGTGGTCATGGTTACTGCAGCTAGGCTCCCTCTGGTGGTGAAGGTGGTAGTGGCAGGCAGTTCCCTCTGGTGGTGAAGGTGGGAGCTGCAGGCGGTCTCCCTCTGGTGGTGAAGGTGAGACCTGCAGGCGGTCTCCCTCTGGTGGTGAAGGTGAGACCTGCAGGCGGTCTTCTTCTGGTGGTGAAGGTGGTAGCTACAGGTAGTCTCCCTCTGGTGGTGAAGGTGGAAGCTGCAGGCAGTCTCCCTCTGTTTGTGAAGGTGGTAAAGGCAAGCGGTCTCCCTCTTGTGGTGGTCGTGGTTACTGCAGCTAGGCTCCCTTGGTGGTGAAGGTGGTAGCTGCAGGTAGTCTACCTCTGGTGGTGGAGGTTGTATCTGCAGGTCGTCTCCCTCTAGTGGTGAAGGTGGGAGCTGCAGGCGGTCTCCCTCTGTTGGTGAAGGTGGTAAAGGCAGGCGGTCTCCCTCTTGTGGTGGTCATGGTTACTGCAGCTAGGCTCCCTCTGGTGGTGAAGGTGGTAGTGGCAGGCAGTTCCCTCTGCTGGTGAAGGTGGGAGCTGCAGGTAGTCTCCCTCTGGTGGTGAAGGTGGAAGCTGCAGACGGTCTCCCTCTGGTGGTGAAGGTGGTAGCTACAGGTAGTCTACCTCTGGTGGTGAAGGTGGGAGTTGCAGGCGGTCTCCCTCTGGTGTTGAACATGGTAGAGGCAGACGGTCTCCCCCTTCTGGTGGTGGTGGTGGTAACTGCAGGTAGTCTCCCTCTGGTGGTGACTGTGGTAGCTACAGGTAGTCTCCCTCTGGTGGTGAAGGTGGGAGTTGCAGGAGGTCTCCCTCTGGTGGTGAACATGGTAAAGGCAGGTGGTCTCCCCCTTGTGGTGGTCGTGGTTACTGCAGCTAGGCTCTTTCTGGTGGTGAAGGTGGGAGCTGCAGGCGGTCTCCCTGTGGTGGTGAAGGTTGTAGCTGCAGGTACTCTCCCTCTGTTGGTGAAGGTGGGAGCTGCATGTACTCTCCCTCTGTTGGTGAAGGTGGGAACTTCAGGCGGTCCCCATCTTGTGGTGCTGGTGGTAGCGGCAGGTAGTCTCCCTCTAGTGGTGAAGGTGGGAGCTGCAGGCGGTCTCCCTCTGTTGGTGAAGGTGTTAAAGACAAGCAGTCTCCCTCTTGTGGTGGTCGTGGTTACTGCAGCTAGGCTCCCACTGGTGGTGAAGGTGGTAGTGGCAGGCAGTTCCCTCTGCTGGTGAAGGTGGGAGCTGCAGGTAGTCTCCCTCTGGTGGTGAAGGTGGAAGCTGCAGACGGTCTCCCTTTGCTGGTGAAGGTTGTAGCTGCAGGTAGTCTCCCTCTGGTGGTGAAGGTGGGAGCTTCAGGCGGTCTCCCTCTGGTGGTGGAGGTTGTATCTGCAGGTCGTCTCCCTCTAGTGGTGAAGGTGGGAGCTGCAGGCGGTCTCCCTCTGTTGGTGAAGGTGGTAAAGGCAGGCAGTCTCCCTCTTGTGGTGGTCATGGTTACTGCAGCTAGGCTCCCTCTGGTGGTGAAGGTGGTAGTGGCAGGCAGTTCCCTCTGGTGGTGAAGGTGGGAGCTGCAGGCGGTCTCCCTCTGGTGGTGAAGGTGAGACCTGCAGGCGGTCTCCCTCTGGTGGTGAAGGTGAGACCTGCAGGCGGTCTTCTTCTGGTGGTGAAGGTGGTAGCTACAGGTAGTCTCCCTCTGGTGGTGAAGGTGGAAGCTGCAGGCAGTCTCCCTCTGTTTGTGAAGGTGGTAAAGGCAAGCGGTCTCCCTCTTGTGGTGGTCGTGGTTACTGCAGCTAGGCTCCCTTGGTGGTGAAGGTGTGAGCTGCAGGCGGTCTCCCTCTGGTGGTGAAGGGGGTAGCGGCAGGCAGTCTCCCCCTGGTGGTGAAGATGGAAAAGGCAGGCAGTCTCCCTCTTGTGGTGGTGGAAACTGCAGGTAGTCTCACTCTGGTGGTGAAGGTGAGAGCTGCAGGCAGTCCCCCTCTGGTGGTGAAGGGGGTAGCGGCAGGCGGTCTCCCTCTTGTGGTGGTGGTGGTGGTAGCTGCAGGTAGTCTCCCTCTGGGGGTGAAGGTGGGAGCTGCAGGCGGTCTCCCTCTGGTGGTGAAGATGGAAAAGGCAGGCAGTCTCCCTCTTGTGGTGGTGGAAACTGCAGGTAGTCTCCCTCTGGTGGTGAAGGTGGGAGCTGCAGGCGGTCTCCCTCTGGTGGTGAAGGTGGAAGCTGCAGGCGGTCTCCATCTGGTGGTGAAGGTGTTAAAGACAAGCAGTCTCCCTCTTGTGGTGGTCGTGGTTACTGCAGCTAGGCTCCCTCTGGTGGTGAAGGTGGTAGTGGCAGGCAGTTCCCTCTGGTGGTGAAGGTGGGAGCTGCAGGCGGTCTCCCTTTGCTGGTGAAGGTTGTAGCTGCAGGTAGTCTCCCTCTGGTGGTGAAGGTGGGAGCTGCAGGCGGTCTCCCTCTGTTGGTGAAGGTGGTAAAGGCAGGCGGACTCCCTCTTGTGGTGGTCGTGGTTACTGCAGCTAGGCTCCGTCTGGTGGTGAAGGTGGTAGTGGCAGGCAGTTCCCTCTGCTGGTGAAGGTGGGAGCTGCAGGCGGTCTCCCTTTGGTGGTGAAGGTGGTAGCTGCAGGTAGTCTACCTCTGGTGGTGGAGGTTGTATCTGCAGGTCGTCTCCCTCTGGTGGTGAAGGTGGGAGCTGCAGGCGGTCTCCCTTTGCTGGTGAAGGTTGTAGCTGCAGGTAGTCTCCCTCTGGTGGTGAAGGTGGGAGCTGCAGGCGGTCTCCCTCTGTTGGTGAAGGTGGTAAAGGCAGGCGGTCTCCCTCTTGTGGTGGTCATGGTTACTGCAGCTAGGCTCCCTCTGGTGGTGAAGGAGGTAGTGGCAGGCAGTTCCCTCTGGTGGTGAAGGTGGGAGCTGCAGGCGGTCTCCCTCTGGTGGTGAAGGTGGGAGCTGCAGGCGGTCTCCCTCTGGTGGTGAAGGTGGTAGCTGCAGGTAGTCTACCTCTGGTGGTGGAGGTTGTATCTGCAGGTCGTCTCCCTCTGGTGGTGAAGGTGGGAGCTGCAAGCGGTCTCGCTTTGCTGGTGAAGGTTGTAGCTGCAGGTAGTCTCCCTCTGGTGGTGAAGGTGGGAGCTGCAGGCGGTCTCCCTCCGTTGGTGAAGGTGGTAAAGGCAGGTGGACTCCCTCTTGTGGTGGTCGTGGTTACTGCAGCTAGGCTCCCTCTGGTGGTGAAGGTGGTAGTGGCAGGCAGTTCCCTCTGGTGGTGAAGGTGGGAGCTGCAGGCGGTCTCCCTCAGGTGGTGAAGGTGAGACCTGCAGGCGGTCTCCCTCTGGTGGTGAAGGTGAGACCTGCAGGCGGTCTTCTTCTGGTGGTGAAGGTGGTAGCTACAGGTAGTCTCCCTCTGGTGGTGAAGGTGGTAGCTGCAGGTAGTCTCCCTCTAGTCGTGAAGGTGGAAGCTGCAGGCAATCTCCCTCTGTTTGTGAAGGTGGTAAAGGCAAGCGGTCTCCCTCTTGTGGTGGTCGTGGTTACTGCAGCTAGGCTCCCTTTGTGGTGAAGGTGTGAGCTGCAGGCGGTCTCCCTCTGGTGGTGAAGGGGGTAGCGGCAGGCAGTTTCCCCCTGGTGGTGAAGATGGAAAAGGCAGGCAGTCTCCCTCTTGTGGTGGTGGAAACTGCAGGTAGTCTCACTCTGGTGGTGAAGGTGAGAGCTGCAGGCAGTCCCCCTCTGGTGGTGAAGGGGGTAGCGGCAGGCGGTCTCCCTCTTGTGGTGGTGGTGGTAGCAGCAGGTAGTCTCCCTCTAGTGGTGAAGGTGGGAGCTGCAGGCCATCTCCCTTGGTGGTGAAGGTGGGAGCTGCAGGCGGTCTCCACCTGGTGGTGAAGGTAGTAGAGGCAGGCGGTCTGCCTGTTGTAGTGGTGGTGGTAGCGGCAGGAAGTCTCCCTCTGGTGGTGAAGATGGAAAAGGCAGGCAGTCTCCCTCTTGTGGTGGTGGAAACTGCAGGTAGTATCCCTCTTGTGGTGGTGAAGGTTGTAGCTGCAGGTAGTCTCCTTCTGGTGGTGAAGGTGGGAGCTACAGGCGGTCTCCCTCTGTTGGTAAAGGTGGTAAAAGCAGTTGGTCTCCCTCTTGTGGTGGTCATAGTAACTGCAGCTAGGCCCCCTCTGGTGGTGAAGATGGTAGAGGCAGGCGGTCTCCCCCTTGTGGTGGTGGTGGTAGCAGCAGGTAGTCTCCCGCTGGTGGTGAAGGTGGTAGCTGTAGGCAGTCTCCCTCTGGTGGTGAAGGTGGTAGCTGCTGACAGTCTCCCTCTGGTGGTGAAGGTTGGGTCTGCAGGCGGTCTTCCTTGGTGGTGAAGGTGGTAGAGGCATGCAGTCCCCTCTTGTGGTGGTTCTGGTAGATGCAGGCAGTCTCCCTCTGGTGGTGGAGGTTGTAGCTGCAGGTCGTTTCCCTCTAGTGGTGAAGGTGGGAGCTTCAGGCGGTCTCCCTCTGTTGGTTAAGGTGGTAAAGGCAGGCGGTCTCCCTCTTGTGGTCGTGGTTACTGCAGCTAGGCTCCCTCTGGTGGTGAAGGTGGTAGTGGCAGGCAGTTCCCTCTGGTGGTGAAGGTGGGAGCTGCAGGCGTTCTCCCTTTGGTGGTGAAGGTGGTAGCTGCAGGTAGTCTCCCTCTGGTGGTGAAGGTGGGAGCTGCAGGCGGTCTCCCTCTGGTGGTGAAGGTGAGACCTGCAGGCGGTCTCCCTCTGGTGGTGAAGGTGGTAGCTACAGGTAGTCTACCTCTGATGGTGAAGGTGGGAGTTGCAGGCGGTCTCCCTCTGGTGTTGAACATGGTAGAGGCAGGCGGTCTCCCCCTTCTGGTGGTGGTGGTAACTGCAGGTAGTCTCCCTCTGGTGGTGAAGGTGGTAGCTGCAGGTCATCTCCGTCTAGTGGTGAAGGTGGGAGCTTCAGGTGGTCCCCATCTTGTGGTGCTGGTGGTAGCGGCAGGTAGTCTCCCTCTTGTGGTGAAGGTGGGAGCTGCAGGCGGTCTCCCTCTGTTGGTGAAGGTGGTAAAGACAGGCGGTCTCCCCCCTTCTGGTAGTGATGGTAACTGCAGGTAGTCTCCCTCTGGTGGTGAAGGTGGTAGCGGCAGGTCATCTCCCTCTAGTGGTGAAGGTGGGAGCTTCAGGCGGTCCCCATCTTGTGGTGCTGGTGGTAGCGGCAGGTAGTCTCCCTCTAGTGGTGAAGATGGGAGCTGCAGGCGGTCTCCCTCTGTTGGTGAAGGTGGTAAAGGCAGGCGGTCTCCCTCTTGTGGTGGTCGTGGTTACTGCAGCTAGGCTCCCTCTGGTGGTGAAGGTGGTAGTGGCAGGCAGTTCCCTCTGCTGGTGAAGGTGGGAGCTGCAGGCAGTCTCCCTCTGGTGGTGAAGGTTGGGTCTGCAGGCGGTCTTCCTTGGTGGTGAAGGTGGGAGCTTGTAATGGAAGTTTTAATACTCCCTTATAGACCTGACAGAAATTGACAGGAGACAGAATGAGTAAGACAAAGTTAATTACCTTTTATTGATTGCAATCAGGAGCGTTCTACAGAGCGACGCAGTCTCTGTTAGCAATAGCAGAATCGCACACTAAGCTAATTTTAAATTCAGCTTATATAGTTTTCTGGAACATCATACAAGAAGGAAATTAAACAGTGTAACCATATAAGGATTGGTTATAAGACTTAAAGGAAGTGGACACCATATAGGGTCACAGTCAGGCTATAGAACAGGAAATTATTCTCCATTTCAGAAAATCATAAAAACAGTCATAAGACAAGTGCACGCTAGACATGACAGCTAAAATTAGATCAAACTGGTTGCTCCTTGTTACCCACAAAGTTTGTTTACTTTAGATTCTCATTGGTTCGTCTGAATAGAGAGGTTAATAATAAGTCTTTGATTGGTTGTTGCTACTCCTGTCGGTGGGGTAGTTCAGGCAGACTTTCTAGAAGCTTCTCAACAGTTACATGTGGCGCTGTGCCAAAAGGAAACTTTAACTTTAACTATTATAAGATATATATAAGAAATAAAACATTGACAAACTGTTTTTCCTACCTTGCTTCAGTTCCCAGTGTCCTAGAGACACCAGGCAGGTCTAATTCTTATCCTTATTTGTTTCTCCTATATCCCTTAACTACCTTAACAATGATGCTAGTGATTTAATGCTTGAGCAGACAATTTAATGCTAAATGCTATCATGCTAACGCAAAATATTCCATTACATTCCCTCCTTTGGTGCCGTTCAAATCCGGCACCATAACTAATCATGATATTTTATCATACCTAAACTCAACCCCTCTTCCTCTTTACCTTTAGTGACGAGGAGGGGCATGGTCAAATGTTTAGTGGTGTTAATAGCCCCGTATGCGGGAACACAATACTTCATTGGCTAGCCCTGTAAGTAATCTCTTTTGTTTCTGAAGCACATATTTCAAATAACAGAATAATAAAATAGCAATAGACAAAACCAATAATGAAATAAGCGAGGACCCCTGTCCCACCACATTCCACTAGTCAGCCCAGTCCACTCCAGCACTTTCTCCAGCTAATCCACATAGGATACCCCACCCACGTGATCAGGCATCTGCTAATATCAGTTGACCAGCGTTGCCCGCCAGCGACGCCTGCACTCTACTAACCCTTGAGTAAACGTCCATAAGCTGCTTGTTAATGTGTGCCAATGCCACCAGCATACCTGTTTGATTGATTGTCTTCATCCATTCTTCAGCATCTTTGTTAATGCCTGTGATGTTAATAGGTGGATTGGGGTGCATGCTCAGGTGTCCCACAGTCACAACACCCTGCGGGTGAAAACACACAGCCGGCGACATGAGGCTTACCTGGCCGCTACTTCCCACCCCCATGCTTGAGGTGATTGCACACCATGTTCCATTTCTCATCTGAGTGCATCTTTCGTACCCTAGCTTTAGGTGTACCGTTGCTTCCATCAATTGCATTGACAGGTTAATGCCGTTAGCACGGGTCACACAGAACAGCATCACCAAATTCATTACACTCAGTGGCTTTGAAGTACAGGGTGGCATTTTGGGCACGCTGATCAACCCATGTTATTTGTGGGATCATAACCCGTGTTCCAATTACTACCCCTAGACTACTGACCAGGTACTGTGGTGGACCCGACCAGTGGTATGTGGCACTATTAAAATAAAACAAATATCTTCATCACATCGTTCAGTACATATCAGTATCCGGTCATATCCCACGTAACACCTGTTCTCTCCAAGCTGTCAAATTTACATCTTCAATTATTGCGTCAACCGTCTTTCACCAGTCATTTGTTCAGCCATGGCCAATCTCTGAATAGCATCACCTGTTTTCAGAAACCGGCCATGGTTTTCATTGTCCTGCTGTATACTATCTATGGAATTGAGGCTTGAATTCACAGCCCCGAACCACCCAGCAATGTCGTCAATCAGACCCCTCCTTTGACGGCCACCTGCGTTATGTTGGTATGTATCCAATCCACAATTAAGAGTTTTATTCAGTATTTTAGCTAATAGGCTAAACTCACCACACCTTTTGGTGTAATGTCGTTCGATATCTTCAATGTTCATTTTTACCAACGTTTGCAACCAGGTTGCTCCCATCACAAATGGTTTTGCCTCTCCCACAGCTAGCAATCTGTCTGGGGGAGAGGGCATTAGTGGGGGACATTGAGTGGAGTGGAACTGTGGCTTCATACCTCCCATATACCATGTATTTTCACAAGTACCATCACACACACTGTGTGCACATTAACACATGTCCAATTGCTTGTTGCATTAGTTTGTTCTTGTTGTCACTGTTTGGCACAGTTTTTGTTGCTTACACTGCTTACAGTTCGGTTGCATATTGACTCATACTGGACCCCTCTTACTGTTAGTCGCCATATCACGAGTAGAACATTGTTCAAACTGTGTTGGAGTCATTGCATTGTTCTGGCTTATCAAACACACAGGTTGCCACGTTCCCTCTATGTTACTCTCGAAGGAAAGTGGTCTTTGTCGTTGTCTAAAGATTCACGTGCAATTCTCCCAGGGGGCCCCCAAAGCTTGTCTCTCTGCACACGCCTCGTTCCACGCCCAGAAGTGTGGAATCCTCTCCGACTCTGGAATGACATAATACCTGGAACACAAATCATGTTACTGTCCGTTGCTGCTCCCGCTGTCTGTGGAAAGAGATATCTCCATTAGTTTCAGGGTATTCAGTGTCAGCAAATTCAAACTGAGATGTATCCACGCGGTGGTACCGTTTGGTCTGTGTCCAATGTACTCACTTAACCCCATGTGGGAGCTTCACTGCTACCCTAGCTTGTGTCTATAACAGACTGCTGTTTCTGTGCAAGAATGACAAAATATATCTACTGACACAGCTGCTGTTTTGTGGTTAACAGGAAACCGCACTGCTTCCTTAGCCAGTTTCAGCCTCCTCGTTGTTTTTGTGCTTTCACTTTAGTTGACTGTGTGGGTTGTCCAGTTCTTTTACTTGGTCCTACAACGAAACGATCACCTATGCCCGAGATTACCACAATTGTTTGCAATCTGACCTTTGTGTCCCATTTTACCGCAGTTCTGACATGCTCCATCAAATTGTACAGCACTTATTTTCTTTTTTTTTTTTTTACTACACATGATCTACTACCCCAGATCTACTACCCCTACTACCCCCTCCTTTGGACACATGGTCAAGACCGTGTGCCCACTTACACATCATGGGGTACCAGGCGCGTGGCTTGTTCAATTGTTGCTTTCAAGTACTGTCTTTGGTCTCGTATTGTATCATCTTTTGAGTAGGTACTGTCCCTGATCTCCCCGTAATTTGGCTAGAATCCCTGCTTCGCATGTTCCCATGGTCAATGTCCACACCTCAGTTTCAGTTAATCCATGTGACAAAGCCTATTGCTCTACCTTAATTCGATAGTTTTTTTTTTTGTTACGCATTTGCATTCAATCTGACAGGCATGCTCCTAATGACTATTTTTCTAACAGCGTTAGTGCATAAACTGTCATTTCCTTTTTCTCATTGTGCTTCTCACGCACTCTTCCTGGTAATGCAACTTTATTTATTTATTTATTTATTTTTTTTAATTTCAATCGGTTCCTGCTGCATCAAGCCATATGCTTTTACTGCACTAGCATTTGCTGTTCGACTTGCAACTTGATATGCATGGGACCTGCTTATTGCCTAATATTGTCCCCTCACCAAAGTTACATACATAAGAATGATCGACAGTATACATGTATCCTATGTTACTTAATGCACGAACCTTGCAGAATTCCTTTCTTTGTCTTTCCAATTAATTTTGACATACGGATATGATTTTGACACATTACATTGTCTTTAACACCTGATTCATATTTTTGCCGTACCACGACTTCTCCTATTCTTCTGTAAACTGCAACACCGCTCAACCACACAACCTTTAGGAATGCCAAGCGTTCTAACCTACTCATCCTATCTTGTTTCTTACTCTTAACTTTCTGTAACATAACCTCTTGGCTTTTTGTACTTTGCCTTTTTCTGTTAGTTACAGGTTGTGGTATTTTTAGTATCGCCTCAATTCTGTTTTTGCACAGGGACTTCCCCTCGGCTGACAGCTGGCGGCCTAGACAAGTTACTTCCCCATTTACAATCGGTACATCTATCAGTCTTGCTTGCTTACAGCGTCATACATATACATATATATTGTCTTTAACCTACTCACACTTTTACATTACCTTTTATTTTCCTTGGGTCTTTGAAGGCACTTTGTCACCCTATGTCCTAAGTCTCCACAGGTAAAACATTACCTTTGTAGCATACCCCTTCTCCTCACATCCACACACACACGGACAACCAGACCCGGGTCACTCAATCACATCTCACAAGGAATTCCAGTTACACAACAATGCCACAATCGGCAAAACACTAGACCTTACATGTCTGTCTACCAGGACTTAATTTACCCTCTGTCAGGTCTCAAGTCCTGGTCCAGCAAACACCCACGAGTATTTTAAATGCTTAGTCGAAGTACAAACTCAACTGTTAGTGACTGGATCCACTAAATATTGGGGATGGTAATTAAACATACTCATCCTCCTTGGACAGTCAATAACAGACAAGTCAGCGCGACAATTAATTGCAAATTGTTTATTATGTTAAATCTGTACCGGGGTCTTTTGGAAGGACTCAGCGTGACAGCCCATAACACTAATCTTATAAACTTTAATACGCAGCGCAAAGAAAGTCAGTAAGTGTATTCAAAATACAATTCTGACATTCATATTTAAAACAACGTGTGCACATGGACAAACAAACAGAGAAACAAACACAAAGGAACAAACTATTAGTTCATACAGACACGTAGACATTAAATAGACAGACAGACAAACAATGCGCATATTACATGCCCAGGATCCTTGATATTACTTTTAGAGTACCTTTGTTTCCGCTTTGTCACATTTCACGGCACTGGTTCAAATCTTCCGCAACCTGCTTCAGCCATCTGCTACGCATTCTGCTGTCAAGCATTCTTTCTTCCTATGACCATATTTGCCGCACCTATCGCATCTTCCTCTAAATCTTCTCACCTCAAGTCCCAACTCAGTTTCCAACTCTTCTATCATTCTTTCCATCTCTTTTACCTTTTTCTTTAATTCCGTTAAGTTGATCTTTAGTTTTTCTACTATCTCTTGTTTCGTTTTTTGTTTCGATTTCTTTTGACACTGTACTTCATATATTTTACATGACGAATACCAATCAATTTTCTGGGCCATTTTATTAACCACTTTCTACAACAATAAACTAGGGTTTAAATTTCTTCCTTTTAACAGTCTGTCAGACTAGGCAAGTCTACAGTATTACTTATTTGTTTCACCTACTTCCTCCTATTCTTATAGCAGCTCAGTGGTTTTGCAACAGGAAACGAAATAACAGCGCGTATAGATGCAAGCGAGAGAGAGAGAGAGATAGACTGAATAGAGAAAAATAACCAGAAAGGAAAAGAGAGAGAGAGAGACAGACAATCCTCAAACAACCAACAATATTATTTTATGTTTTCGAGTCAATTCAGACAATACATGATACAATCATTCATAACCCCTAAGGCCCTGGTAACAAGACTTCAACCTGTCTAACGCAGATCTAACAATGATTCCAGGACGCACATTAATTTAACAATCCGCCTCTTCACCGATATAATCTGACGGGACACCAAAACATTCACACTGACAAAAGACAATATATAGACTTCAAACAAATTATCAAATTCAGATTTACTTACTGACTAGTCTTAATATTTTTAAGTTTAACCAATCCTGGATACTTGTGCAGTCGACTATCTTGGTTTCAGCCGCACCCATTTCCTCCCCCCTGACTCTAGCAGCTCAGTATTTTATTCAGGAAATGAAAAAGCAGAAGTGATCAGCAAACAGAGATCAAGCAAAAAACCACGAGAGAGAGAGAGAGAGAGAGAGAGAGAGAGAGAGAGAGAGAGAGAGAGAGAGAGAGAGAGAGAGAGAGAGAGAGAGATTAATCAAACATGTCAAAGGTTTTAATAACAATATTATCAGGTAACCTTATTTGTCCCCGTCAAGACTGTCGCCCCTCAATCTCATCGGGTCATATGGATTGTCTGTCCCAGCCCCCAGAAATACTTACTCGACTTTAGACAATTTACAAGACGTACTAGACCAACTTGCCTGTCATTTTACAGGACGTATCAGCCCAGCTTGCTTGTCACTTTTCAAGACGTGCTAATCCAGATTGCCTGACAATTTCCAGGACGTGCTAGATGAGATTGCTTGACATTTTACAAGACGTGTTAGACCAAGTCTCCCGACATTTTTACGGAATGACTAGTCTAAATTGCTTGTCATTTTACAGAAATCTTTCTCCCTTTCAGTCTATGGCATGGCCAAGACAATCAATCATTTATTTGGATTTCTTATCAGTCTCAACTATTATGCCACGGGCAAGAGAGTTTTCTCCCCTAATGCCGCAGTCAGATATTAATACAACAGTTCTTTTAAGGGACTCTCCCCATTAGTCAATCCAGCCGGACTGAGTTAGAAATCCTGCCGACAACGCCAAATTGTAATGGAAGTTTTAATACTCCCTTATAGACCTGACAGAAATTGACAGGAGACAGAATGAGTAAGACAAAGTTAATTACCTTTTATTGATTGCAATCAGGAGCGTTCTACAGAGCGACGCAGTCTCTGTTAGCAATAGCAGAATCGCACACTAAGCTAATTTTAAATTCAGCTTATATAGTTTTCTGGAACATCATACAAGAAGGAAATTAAACAGTGTAACCATATAAGGATTGGTTATAAGACTTAAAGGAAGTGGACACCATATAGGGTCACAGTCAGGCTATAGAACAGGAAATTATTCTCCATTTCAGAAAATCATAAAAACAGTCATAAGACAAGTGCACGCTAGACATGACAGCTAAAATTAGATCAAACTGGTTGCTCCTTGTTACCCACAAAGTTTGTTTACTTTAGATTCTCATTGGTTCGTCTGAATAGAGAGGTTAATAATAAGTCTTTGATTGGTTGTTGCTACTCCTGTCGGTGGGGTAGTTCAGGCAGACTTTCTAGAAGCTTCTCAACAGTTACATGTGGCGCTGTGCCAAAAGGAAACTTTAACTTTAACTATTATAAGATATATATAAGAAATAAAACATTGACAAACTGTTTTTCCTACCTTGCTTCAGTTCCCAGTGCCCTAGAGACACCGGGCAGGTCTAATTCTTATCCTTATTTGTTTCTCCTATATCCCTTAACTACCTTAACAATGATGCTAGTGATTTAATGCTTGAGCAGACAATTTAATGCTAAATGCTATCATGCTAACGCAAAATATTCCATTACAAGCTGCAGGCGGTCTCCCTCTGGTGGTGAAGGTGGGAGCTGCAGGCAGTCTCCCTGTGGTGGTGGAGGTTGTAGCTGCAGACGGTCTCCCTCTGTTGGCGAAGGTTGTAAAGGCAGGCGGTCTCCCTCTTGTGGTGGTCGTGGTCACTGCAGCTAGGCTCCTTCTGGTGGTGAAGGTGGGAGCTGCAGGCGGTCTCCCTCTGGTGGTGAAGGTGGGAGCTACAGGCGGTCTCCCTCTGTTGGTAAAGGTGGTAAAGGCAGGTGGTCTCCCTCTTGTGGTGGTCATTGTTACTGCAGCTAGGCCCCCTCTGGTGGTGAAGATGGTAGAGGCAGGCGGTCTCTCCCTTGCGGTGGTGGTGGTAGCAGCAGGTAGTCTCCCGCTGGTGGTGAAGGTTGTAGCTGCAGGCGGTCTCCCTCTGGTGGTGAAGGTGGGAGCTGCAGGCGGTCTCCCTCTGGTGGTGAAGGTGGCAGCTGCAGGCAGTCTCCCTCTTGTGGTGGAGGTTGTAGCTGCAGGTAGTCTCCCGCTAGTGGTGAAAGTGGGAGCTGCAGTCAGTCTCCCTCTGTTGGTAAAGGCAGGTGGTCTCCCTCTTGTGGTGGTCGTTGTTACTGCAGCTAGGCTCCCTCTCGTGGTGAAGGTGGTAGCTGCAGGCAGTCTCCCTCTGGTGGTGAAGGTTGGAGCTGCAGGCGGCCTCCCTTGGTGGTGAAGGTGGTAGCTGCAGGTAGTCTCCCTCTGGTGGTGAAGGTGGTAGCTGCAGGCAGTCTCCCTCTGGTGGTGAAGGTTGGGTCTGCAGGCGGTCTCCCTTGGTGGTGAAGGTGGTAGAGGCATGCAGTCCCCTCTTGTGGTGGTTCTGGTAGATACAGGCAGTCTCCCTCTGGTGGTGGAGGTTGTAGCTGCAGGTCGTCTCCCTCTAGTGGTGAAGGTGGGAGCTTCAGGCGGTCTCCCTCTGTTGGTTAAGGTGGTAAAGGCAGGCGGTCTCCCTCTTGTGGTGGTCGTGGTTACTGCAGCTAGGCTCCCTCTGGTGGTGAAGGTGGTAGTGGCAGGCAGTTCCCTCTGGTGGTGAAGGTGGGAGCTGCAGGCGTTCTCCCTTTGGTGGTGAAGGTGGTAGCTGCAGGTAGTCTCCCTCTGATGGTGAAGGTGGGAGCTTCAGGCGGTCCCCATCTTGTGGTGCTGGTGGTAGCGGCAGGTAGTCTCCCTCTAGTGGTGAAGATGGGAGCTGCAGGCGGTCTCCCTATGTTGGTGAAGGTGGTAAAGGTAGGCGGTCTCCCTCTTGTGGTGGTCGTGGTTACTGCAGCTAGGCTCCCTCTGGTGTTGAAGGTGGGAGCTGCAGGCTGTCTCCCCTTGGTGGTGAAGGTGGTAGCTGCAGGTAGACTCCCTCTGGTGGTGAAGGTGGGAGCTGCAGGCGGTCTCCCTCTGGTGGTCTCCCTCTGGTGGTGAAGGTGGTAGCTACAGGTAGTCTCCCTCTGGTGGGGAAGGTGGGAGTTGCAGGCGGTCTCCCTCTGGTGTTGAACATGGTAGAGGCAGGCGGTCTCCCCCCTTCTGGTGGTGGTGGTAACTGCAGGTAGTCTCCCTCTGGTGGTGAAGGTGGGAGTTGCAGGCGGTCTCCCTCTGGTGGTGAACATGGTAAAGGCAGGTGGTCTCCCCCTTGTGGTGGTCGTGGTTACTGCAGCTAGGCTCCTTCTGGTGGTGAAGGTGCGAGCTGCAGGCGGTCTCCCTCTTGTGGTGAAGGTTGTAGCTGCAGGTACTCTCCCTCTGTTGGTGAAGGTGGGAGCTGCAGGTACTCTCCCTCTGTTGGTGAAGGTGGGATCTGCAGGCGGTCTCCCTCTGGTGCTGAAGGTGGTAGCGGCAGGTGGTCTTAATCTTGTGGTGGTGGTAGCGGCAGGTAATCTCCCACTTGTGGTGAAGGTGGTAGCTGCAGGCAGTCTCCATCGGGTTGTGAAGGTTGTAGCTGCAGGCGGTCTCCCTCTGGTGGTGAAGGAATCGTGGCTGTGGAACCGACATCGTGGGAGAAGTACAGTCGTGGACAAGTACAACGCAGTTAGAAGCAGAAAGGAGGAATTAAATCTTTAAATTAAATATGGAGTTGCTTTAATCAGAAAACATTGCAGCTTAAAGCCTTACAGCTGTGTGTATTTTTCTGATAACAAGCTGAAACTCGGAGCAGCTGATTCAAATTCCGTGGCGTTCAGAGACACGGGGGAGGGGCGGAGCCCGCAGCACAAACACAAACAAACAAAAGGCAGGCAGTCTTCCCAGCGACAGCGTGTGGAAGCGACATCGTGGGAGAAGAACAGTCAGAAGCAGTTGAAAGCAGGTTGACAGCCAGTAATCTCTGACAACTGCATGATGTGGGAAATCCTAGAAAACCCAACAGAGCTCAACCAAGTTTGTGTAACGTGCCGCACGATCCAGGACTTGCTTCAGCGATTAAGCCTGCTAGAAAAGGAGCTGGAGGAAATGAGACAGCAACAGGAGCTTGAGGAGCTGACACACCCACAATTCATGGAAGTCTGCAACCCTAGCAGACTGAAAGCCACCAGGGAGTTGGAAGAGAGTCAAAACAGCTGGGTTCAGATAGGCAGAAGCAGGGAAAAAAGAAAGTTTGTCAAACACATCCACCAGAAATCCAGACATCCAACAAATTTGAGCCACTTCAACATTTAGATGACCAAAACCAATGAAAGAAACAACATCCAGGACCCTATAAACAGTGCTGGCCAGGCAGCCAAAAGAAGGGAGGTCATGATTGTTGAGGACTCCATATTGAGAAACACAGTAAGTTCAGTTCGCAGTTTGGACTCCCTTACTACAACAGTGTGATGCCTTCCAGGAGCCTCAGTCAAGCACTGAGAATGTGGACAGGCTCCTAGAACAAACAGGAGACGACCCGGTAGTAGTCATCCACATCGGTACAAACAACATTGGAAGAGACAGACCAAGATCCTTGCAAAACAAATTCAGGGAGCCAGGACAGAAATTAAAAGACAAGACCAAAACTGTGGTATTTTCTGGGATACTGCCGGCACCTTGCAAAGGACCATATGGACAGCTGGAAATACAAAATCAAAATGCATGGCTGAAATTGTGGTGCGCACAGGAAGGCTTCACCTTTCTTGAACATTGGAGCACATTCTACAACAAGGACTATCTATATAGGTGGGACGGACTGCACTTAAACAGAAAGGGAACCAACCTACTCGGAGAAAGGATCCTTGAGGAGGTCCAGAAGCATTTAAACTAGAAAGGAAGGGGGGAGAAAACAAAAAAAACAGAAGGGAGACTACATCAAAACAAGGGCAACAACTCAGGTAAGACAGCTATTAAATGTATTTATCTTAATGCTAGAAGTCTCAGAAACAAAATGTTAGAACTTGAAGCTACTGCACTAACAAGAAACTACGATGTGATCGGTGTTACAGAAACTTGGTTGTCTGAGAGTGATGGAGACGAATATAATATTAGTGGGTACACACTATATAGGAAAGACAGGCAGGACAGAAGAGGCGGAGGGGTAGCGCTATACATAAGATAGTCATAGTATTTAACACCTGGGCTTCAAGACATAGTCAGGACAAAGAAAACAATGCAGAATCAATATGGGTCAGAATAATGGACAGAAATGCAAAGGGCATAATAATAGGAGCATGCTATAGACCGCCAAATTCAGACGCTGAGCAAAATAATCTGTTATACAATGACATTCGAAATGCGTGTAGAAAAGGAGAAGCCATACTAATGGGGGATTTCAACTTCTCCCATATAAAATGGGAAAACCCGATGGGGGGCACGACGGACGAAATTGAAATGGTGGAAATGACAAATGACTGCTTCCTAACGCAATTTGTCAAGACACCGACTAGAGGGGAGGCATGCCTTGATTTAGTCTTTTCAAATGATGAAGGCAGAATAACTAAAACAGAGGTCAGAGAGCCATTGGCAAACTCAGACATGGTCTCATTTGAAGTATTTTTTAAAACCCCAAAAGTAATGACTAAAGCTAAGGTTTACAATTTTAGAAAAGCAAACTATGAAAGTATGAAACAGAGACTAACAGAAGTAGATTGGAGTAAAATAGAAAACATCCACAGAAAAAGGATGGCTGTTTTTTAAAAATGTAGTACTAGAGGCGCAAAACAATTATATCCCAAAAGTAGACAAATCTAAATCTAAAACAAAATGGCCAAAATTGTTTCATATATCAATTTGAAAAAATATTCAGCGAAAAAAGGCACTTCACAGAGCGCTTAAAAGGGACCAAAAACAAAAGTACACAGAAAGAGTACTTGGAACTGCAAACACAAGTCAAAAAGGAAGTTAGAAAGGCCAAGAGAGAGACAGAAATCAATATTGCTAAGGGGGCTAAAACCAATTCCAAATATTTTTCCAATATTATAACAGCAAGAGAACATTCAAAGAGGAGGTTAAATGTCTAAGAGACACAAATGGTAAAATCATAGATGAAGAAAAAAAAATAGCAAATATATTAAATGATTACTTTTCACAGGTTTTTACAAAGGAGGACATGGACAACATGCCCGACATGTCGACCTGTTCCTATGCAATTTTAAATAACTTTAGCATAACAGAGGCAGAAGTGTTAAAGGGACTAGGAGCTCTTAAAATAAACAAATCCCCTGGGCCAGATGAGATCCTCCCAATAGTACTCAAAGAAATGAAAGAAGTTATTTACAAACTGCTAACCAAGATCATGCAACAGTCTCGTGACACAGGGGTTGTACCGTCAGACTGGAAAATAGCAAACGTAATACCGATCCACAAAAAGGGAGACAAAACCAAACCAGGTAACTACAGACCAATAAGCCTGACAAAAATCCTGCCACGTTGAAATAATGTTTTGTGGAACGTAAAAAACTGACCCTGACGTGATTTGAACACGCACTACTGTTGCGCCACGAGGTCGAACGAGGGCGTTGCTGAAGTATTACTGTTTTCCCCCTATATTTGTCCTTCAAATCTCGCTTTCTGGCCCGAAGAACACACGTTCTGATTACAGCACAGCAAATAACCACACAGCACACCATGCAGGTTTCCATAGTGTAGTGGTTATCACGTTCGCTTCACACGCGAGAGGTCCCCAGTTTGAAGCCGGGTGGAAACATCGTACTGTTTTGGGCTGTGTTTAAGTAGCATTCTGCAATCAAATCAACAACCAAAGTAGCATTTCCCTCCGTTTTTGTTTCGTGCAAGCAGCCCGCCTTCCCTGGGCTCAACTTAGAACACATCAGTGTGATCTGGCAACAAATTCAATCAGCTAAAAAGGAGAGGAAGGAGCTCCATGTGACATTCCTGGATTTGGCTAATGCATATGGTTCAGTGCCACATGAACTTCTTTGGGCAGCATTTGATTTTTTTTAGTGTACCGATGACAATAACAAATTTAGTGAAAGCCTACTTTGGAGATTTGCAATTTTGCCTTGAAGTTGGAATAATGGCAGGATGCACCATTTCTCCACTGGGTTTTACCATGGCAATGGAAGTAATCATTAGAGCATCAAAATGGATAGTGGGAGGAGAACGCTTGGCTTCTGGAATGCGACTACCACCAATTCGAGCATACATGGATGACTTTTACCAAAGTCATTATATTTATCTTGCTCTTAATTTTATTACTTGTACTGTGATACTTGAAATGTATTCGCTTACGATTGTAAGTCGCCCTGGATAAGGGCGTCTGCTAAGAAATAAATTATAATAATAATAACAACATGACAACCATGACTACAACAGTAGCCTGCACTAATCGGTTATTGGGTAAATTAACCAATAATATTGAATGAGCATGAATGCAATTCAAGCCCACTAAATCAAGGAGCATCTCTATAATTAAAGGTAAAGTAGTAGATAAAATGTTCTTCATTAATGGTGATGCAATACCTACAGTGTCTGAGAAGCCAGTGAAGAGTCTTGGGAGATGGTACGACGGGGATCTAAAGGACACAGTTCGTGTGGGAGAAGTTAGACAACAAGCAGTGGAAGGGTTGAAGAGCATAGACAGCAGCGCTTTACCAGGCAAACTAAAACTAAAACTCTGGTGCTTTCAGTTTGGCCTACTGCCAAGTTTGCTGTGGCCACTGACTGTGTACGAGGTTTCTTTGCCAGTCAGCAGGAGCGACGCCAGGGACCCCCACGTCACCCGCATTCCCCCCAGCCCCCGCAGCACAGCTATGCTGCAGCCGTGTCCCGTCGGCCAGGAAACCTCGCCAGCACGGAGCTGAACGAGATAAGATATCTCTTAAACCTTATCTGCACTAAGCTAATTAGCTAATGTATCTCCTGTATACCACAAAATTAAGGAAAATAACAATATAGTATAAATATATAAATCATAACCAAATTTAAATATGAATATGTAAAACTTTGTCACTTCTTATTTCTTTACTACTATAAACCATAGATTTTTTGTTAATAAAAATGGCATCATTTAAAATAAGTAGCTGGAATATCCAGGGTCTGTGCTCCTCAACCTTTGGAATGAAGAGCACAGACCCAGACTTTGTAAATAGTATAAATAACATGGAGGTAATAATCCTCCATGAAACATGGAGTCGTGCGGACGTGTCTACACACTGGCCCAATGGATACAGGGAACTGATAGTCCCCTCCCTAAAGAACCCCCACATCAAACGTGGTAGGGACTCGGGGGGCATCATTGTGTGGTACAAAGAGGAACTTAAAAACACTGTCTCTCCCATTAAAAGAGGAGAGACACATTTATGGCTCAAAATTGAAAAAAAAATCATCCAATCCCAATCTGACACATTCCTGTGCGCAGTTTACATGCCACCAATTGACTCCCCCTACCACCGAGAGGGGTGCTTCCAAAATTTACAATCAGAAATTAGCCATTTCCAATCCCTGGGCTCTGTGCTGCTGTGTGGAGATCTCAATGCCAGGACCGGCAGAGAGGTCGACTACATCAGCACAGAGGGGAACAGCCATGTGATTGGACAGCAGACCTCTTTGTACCACACACCCATCACCACACAGAGGAATAGTTTTGACAGTGTGGTGAACAAGAGTGGGAAGCAGGTACTGCATATCTGTAAAGGCCTGGGTCTGTACATCATTAACGGCAGGATCAGAGGGGATTCTCAGGGCAGATATACATACAGCTCTGCTCTAGGTAATAGTGTAGTGGACTACGCTATCACAGACATGGACCCAGAATCTATTAATGCATTTATAGTCCGGCAACAAAACCCCCTATCAGACCACTGCCAAACAGTCCTGTATCTAAAAACAAACCCAAAACTAAATAATTCAAACTCGACCCCACCCGCCAAATTATACAGTCTTAAACCAGCCTATAAGTGGACACAAAGTAGTGCTGAGGAATATAAACAAACAATTCATAGTGCAGAAATAGAAAGTATGCTAAACAGCTTTCTAACTAAATTTTTTTAATTAGACAAAAATGGAATCAATTCGGCCATCAAAGAAATCAATTTTATATTCGAAACAGCAACAAAATCAAAACTCAAGAAAACAAACAAGAAAAAAACTAATTCTAAAAATAAATCAAATGAAAAATGGTTTGACATGGAGTGTAAAACAAACAGAAAAGAATTAAGAAAATTGTCAAACCAGAAACACAGAGAGCCAAACAATATCGAACTGAGACTCAGCTACTGCAAGGCTCTGAAACAATACAAACACCTTCTCAATAAGAAAAGAGAAGAACACGTGTCCAAACAATTATCCCAAATTGAAGACTCCATAGAGCAAAATTCCTTTTGGGAACTATGGAACAAATCAAACACATCAAAAACTAGTCACGAATTGGGAATCAAAAATGGTAACATTTGGAAAAATTACTTTGATAAATTTATCAAGAATTAGACGAAAACGAATTAAATCCAGACCAAAATTCTATTTTAAAAAAACTAAACAAATTGGAAACCATAATCAAGGACAATCAGGACCCACTGGACTTCCCAATAACAGGACCAGAGCTAAAAGAAAAGCTCCAAGCCCTCAAGCCCAGGAAAGCCTGCGGGCCCGACAGCATCATAAACGAGATGCTGAAACACAGCAGCCCCAGGATGCAGGAGGCCCTGCTCAAAGTATTCAACCTCATCCTGGCTGCGGGCTGTTTCCCTGACATCTGAAACCAAGAGCTAATAACACCAATTCATAAAAGTGGAGACAAATTCGACCCCAATAAATTACCGAGGCATCTGTGTGAGCAGTAATCTGGGGAAGGTGTTCTGCAGTATCATTAACGCCCGGATACTGGCCTTCCTTACCGAACACAGTGTCTTGAGTAAGAGTCAGATTGGATTTCTACCAAATTACCGCACCTCTGACCATGTTTACACCCTACACACCCTAATAAACAAACATGTGCACCAAAAAAATAAAGGAAAAATCTTTGCTTGTTTTATAGATTTTAAAAAAGCATTCGACTCAATTTGGCATCCAGGTCTATTCCTTAGAATTCTTGAGAGCGGTGTAGGGGGTAAAATTTATGACATCATTAAGTCAATGTATACAGAGAATAAGTGTGGTGTGAAAATTGGAAACCAAAGAACAGGGTTTTTCACCCAAGGGCGTGGAGTGAGACAGGGCTGCAGTCTGAGCCCAACACTGTTCAACATCTACATCAACGAGTTGGCTACGGTGCTGGAACAGTCTGCAGCCCCTGGCATCACTCTACACGATAAAGAAATCAAATTCCTGCTCTATGCAGATGACCTGGTCCTGTTGTCACCCACTGAACAGGGGTTGCAGCAGAGCCTGGCACTGATAGAGCAATACTGTCAGAAATGGGCACTGACAGTAAACCTGGACAAGACCAGAGTTATGGTATTCCAGAAGAAAGCCAGATCTCAGGGAAACAGGTACCACTTCACCCTGGGAAACAACACCCTGGAGCACAGCACCAGCTACAATTACCTGGGTCTAAAAATCAGTGCGTCTGGGAACTTCAACCTGGCTATAAATGCATTAAGAGATAAAACGCGCAGGGCTTTTTATGCAATAAAGAATCGGCTATACAAAATTAAACCACCAATAAAAATTTGGCTAAACATTTTCGACAGCATAATAAAGCCAATCCTTCTATATGGTAGTGAAGTATGGGGTCCCCTTATGAACCCTGATTATAAAAAATGGGATCAAAGCCCCATAGAGAATTTCCATCTGGAATTCTGTAAACACCTCCTGCAGGTTAACAGGAGTGCAACCAATAGCACTTGCAGGGCTGAATTGGGCCGGTTCCCCTTACTCCACTCCATACAGAAACGAGCGCTCAACTACTGGGTCCATCTACAGCAGGCTGATCCGCAGTCCTACCACCACACTGCACTGCGGAGCTGCTCACAGCCCCCACAAGAGAATCCCCTCAGTAGAATGGTACTGAAGCTCAGCCAAATAAGTCAAATTAATACCAGCGAGCTTCAGAACACCACCAACAAAAAACTCCCAGCACAAAAAATGAAACAAATTAATCTAAATCTGGAAAACAATTATAAAGTACATTGGAATAACGAAATTGAATAAACACAATAAATTACAATGCTATCTGGCCCTAAAAAAAGAATTTACCCTGGCAGAATATCTGGTCAGGGTCAAAAACACAAAACATAGACAGATCCTGACCAAGTACAGACTCAGTGACCACAGCCTGGCCATCGAAACTGGCTGGCACAAAAAAACCTGGATTGCCAAAGAAAAAAGGCTGTGCTGTCACTGTGATCTGGGAGAGGTAGAGACAGAAATGCACTTCCTGTTGTCCTGCCCAAAATACACAGAGATACGGGAGAGATATATCCCCCAATTCAAAAAGCTGAAAGCTTTAATCAGTTCATCCTTCAGGAAATGGTTGGGAGTTCCACACTGCCTCAGCAGAGTGGGACTTTATGGTAAAGGAATACTGCAGCTACCAGTCTCCGCTCTAACTGAGGAGTATAAGTGCGCCAAGGTCAGACTGGAAATGACATTAGTAGAGTCATGCGACAAATGCGTAAGGGAGGCAGCATGTGTGGTGAAAACTGGAAGAAAGTGGTCGGCAAAGAAAGCTGTGGAGGATGCAAAGGCTGCCCTTCGAATTGGTGATATCATGGGGCAAGTTCAGCATGGAAGAGGGGGTCTTGGTCTCAGTTCAGCTCCTCCTACATGGCACAAGGCAGCCCCAGCTCAAAGGAGGAAGCTGGTAGTCAACGAGGTGCAAAAGCAGGAGGAGAGGATGAGGTGTATAAAGGCCATTTCCCAGGCCAAGCAGGGAGAATGGATGAGATGGGAAAGTGTGGAACAATGCAAGATTGGCTGGCAAGACCTATGATCAATGGAACAGAGCAGGATCAGTTTCCTCATCAGGTCAACATGATGTGCTCCCATCACCACAGAACCTACACCTTTGGGTAGGAGAGGTTCCCTCATGTCCTTTGTGTTCATCACCTGCAACATTAAGGCACATTTTGACAGGATGTAAGGTGGCTCTTAGCCAAGGATGGTTTACTTGGCTCCATGACCAGGTGCTGCGATGTTTGGCCTTAGCATTGGAAGGCAAGCGTAACATGACCAATAAGTTGCCACCTGTTCCATCAAAACATTATTCACAAAAGACAACTTTCCTCTGCCCAGGAGAGCAACCACCAAGAAAAGTTGTTAAAACCAAGCCTCGTCTAGGACAACTGGAAGCTGCTAGAGACTGGAAAAGGCTCGTAGATGTTGGTCAACGGCTTATTTTTCCACCTGAGATTGCCACCACTAACCTTCAACGAGATATTGTCTTGTGGTCTGGATCAGCATGCCTTGTTCACCTGGTAAAGTTAACAGTGCCATGGGAGGATGCTGTAGATGAGGTGTACGAGAGGAAGAAACTGCGGTATGCTCAACTAGCCACTGAAGCGGAACAGCGAGGATGGAGAGTCTGGGTTTACCCAGTGGAGGTGGGTTGTTGAGGATTTGTGGCACTCTACAACCCGGTTTCTAAGAGATGTCGGATTCAGTGGCCAAGAGTTGCGTCACACAGTGACGAACTTATCTGAAGCAGCAGAGAGGAGCAGCAACTGGCTGTGGTTGAGACGGAAAGATTCTGGCTTGGGATCTCAAGCACAATAGAAAGAAAGAAATGCTGATGTACGGGTAAGTAAGCTGGGCTGAGTTGAGTGGGGACAGAGGGGGGTGATGCTGTGATGCTAGAATCACCGTCGAGCCCTCTTGACGTGTCATGGGCTAGTCGACGAAACACTGAGGATGTTAGGTGCCCACTTGAAGACCCCAGAGATGTACCCTACTTAGCTCAAGCCAGACGGTTGTCATGCTGATGCGCTGGGGAGGCCGCACTGTGGTTGATCCCCGGAGCCAGCATCGCAGCCGTTGTGTGTGCTGATGCGCCAGGGAGGCAAAATAAGCTGATCCCTGCAGCCAGCATTACACTTCAGCCATTAACACCACGCAGAAGGATATCTACATCATCATATGGAAGAAAGCGCAAATGGATGGAGATGCAGATGGATCACATTAGTTTACTGTAAAGCTTAGTTGGTGCTTATCTTGGCGAGAGCCGAGTTCAAATCAGCATGAAGTTTTAACATCTACTCTCGTGTAATGGAAATCAAATCTTGTTGTATGGAATCAATTCTTACAAATCCTGCATGTCTTTTTTTCTTTATAGTAATAAAATAAATATAAAATGTTTTTTTCACATAAAAAGTATAGAATTTTACTATATCAATTTTCCTATCATGAAATAGTGCCATATTCCTTCTCTTTAAAACTGTGGTGATCAATGGTTTACATAAACAATTTCAGAATACAAATTTTGTACAATATTTACAATTTTAAAACAAGACTATTTGCTTTTTTTAACAAAAATATTGTTGTACAGAATCAATTCTTCAAAATGCCTCATTTGTCTTTTTTCTTTGTAGTAATAGAGTAATTGCTGGTATATATTTCACCATTCCATAAATGCTTGAATTCATTAATAAAAGCATCATCCCAAAAAGTTTCCTGTAGGCATACAATATCATCATTTTTTACATTAATTAAAACTTTTTTTAAGTTTAGTAATATTCCTTAACCCATTCACATTAAGTGATAATACTGAAAGCATTCCTGAAAAAAAGAAATCATGCTGCTTCTTCCTGCAGAACATCAAACCCCCTGGTTTTAATCAAATTTCCAACCATTTCCTTTACCTTCTTATTTTTACTCAGACATCTGGAAGAGATCTTAGAAATGCAGGATTGTATTTTTAAACTCTTCCTTCTTAGCATTTTTTTCAACCCCCTCAACAAACAGAACCCCAAACAAAAAAGGTATGCAGGGAAAAACTGGTGGTCAAGACAATGCAGCCTGCGCTGTTAGGATAGTTGAAAAGAGAAAAACAAAAACTATATTTTTGCAAAATAATGAAGAAAAAGGATAAATATTAAAGGAGAAAAAGCAAAAAAGAGAACCCAAACACAAGGATTTCCCCATGAGCACTACAAGTCAAGCTTCCTGCTTAGATCACATGACCAGGGACATTTTGGCTGGGAGGCGAACAGGATAACCACTACACTACAGAATCCCACTTGGTGTGCTTTGTGGTTATTTGCTGTGCTGTAGTCAGAACGTGTTCTTCGGGCCAGAAAGCAGTATGTGAACGACAAATATAGGGGGAAAACAGTAACACTTTAGAAAAGTCATCGTTCAACCTTCTGGCGCAACGGTAGTGCGTCTGATTCCCAATCAGAGGGCTGCATGTTCAAATCATGTTGGGGTCAGTCTTTTACGTTTAACAAAACATGGCGAATTATTTCAGCGCGGCTGGATTTCTGTGTCTCGCCTTGCACCCTGTGTATGCCGGGTTAGGCTCCGGCTCACTGCGACCCTGTAAAGCAGTAAGCGGTTAATGACAATGGATGAATGGATTTCTGTGTGTTGGCTAGCCTGACAAAATTAACACAACAGATGGTAAGCATTAAAACAGCATCTATAGCAATGTGAAAGATTTGACAGTACGCTTACAAGAAAGTAGAACACACCATGGTTCCTTTACCAAAGCTCTGGTCAGTACAGGGATTGAACCTGGGACCTTGGTGTTATCAGCAACACGCTCTAACCAACTGAGCTAACAAGCCACTTGTACCTACTAACTGGAAAAATAAATACCAACAATTTTTGTTGTAACGGTCTAGACATGCAACATTGCGTTTATTTCGCGTTTTATCACTGGGGATGGGGGATCGGACATGCAAATAGTCAGAAACGCTGTGTAAATTGTCATAGATTCATTTCATATGTATAAATAGTTCTAAAAGGAACAACGCCCAAACAGGGATTTGAACCCTGGCCCCTCAGATTAAAAAGCTGATGCTCTACTGACTGAGCTATCCAGGTTCCCCCGCTTTTGTTAAAAACAAACTTACAGTTCACGTGGCGACGCTGGAAGCAGTCCAGAAAAATATATATATCTATCTTGAAAATTAACTCAGGATAAAAATTAAGTTGCTCTGCAAAAAAGGTCATTGTTTTTTAAATGTGTATCTATGATATCTTGAATATATTCAAATTGAATTTAGATATAAATCAAGAAGAAAGTGTATACTTGAGCAAGACAGATTAAAATGGACTTCTTGGGTCAACTATAAAGGATATTCCCTGCCAAAATTAGAAATAAATGAATGAATGAATAAATAAACAAATGAATGAATAACTAAATAAATAGCGAAATAAATACATAAATACACAGGCATTCATTTATTTATTTATTTCGAGGTTTATTTATTTATTTATTTACTTATTTCGAGATTCATTTATTTATTCATTCATTTATGTATTTCACTATTTCTTTTTTGATGTGGTCTCTGTGTTTCTTTTTCTTTTTCAACGTGCCACAACTGCTTCTGTCAATCACAGCCAGTGGGCGGTATCAACTACCCCATTGGCTGGCAGAGATTGTTCCACTCCCTTCAGGCATGCACAATCGATGTTGATGTTGATCACGTTTTCTTTCTGTTAGATGTAGTGTGAGACGTACTAGAAAATGCAGAAGACGATATCAAACCACCTTCGAGAAGTTTCTTTTTTTCCCTGCTTCTGCCTATCTGAACCCAGCTGTTTAGACTCTCTTCCATCTCCCTGGTGGCTTTCAGTCTGCTAGGGGTGCAGACTTCCATGAATTGTGGGAATACCAAGTGCTGCAGGCATTACATTTTACCACAGAAATGTGTGAACAGGACACAAAACGGAAATCTCTGAGGAATCACACCCGGCCTACCTAACATAAAAGTCATAAAAGAAGAACAGCAATCGCCTGCGACCACACCACCTTGAATAAGCCTGGTGCATTGTAGGATTGGTCAGGTGATCAGAGGAGGAAGCTACACTGTGCTAGTGGAGGAATCTCTGTTTGGGGATTTTATTTTGAGGTTTTTCTACTTTAATATTCATCTTTTTTCTTGGATTTTATTTGGACATTTCTAGGACTGTTGTGATTGAAAAGGATTGTGTGCCTGGAGTTGTCGTTGTACAACGGACAATGTCCTCAGGCATGTCTAGGCTTGCCGGGGACACAAGTGGAGCTGAAAAAAGGCCTCATGGAGAAAAAAGGATTTATAAAAAAAGAGTATACGGTGGTTGTTCTGGTTAAGGACAATTCAAAGATTTCAGCTGAAGATGTGATAAATGCCACTGATAAGCAGTGTGGATTTGGGAAAGTATTTGCATGTGTTCCTAAACAACAGGACAAATATGAAATTACGGTGGAGAGCAGAGAAGTGGCTGAAATACTGCTTGGAGGAATATGCATAAAGGGAAATCATTTTGAATGTGAGCCACTTTCTTCAGGTAAAGTGGTGGTTTCTTTTTTAAATTTGCCTGCATATATATATCTGACCTGGACATTAGGAGTAAGCTAATGGCATGGGGAGTTGTAATCTGCTCAGATGTGAAAAGAAGGTTTTACCCAGGTACTCATGTTGCTGATAGGACAAGGTTTGTTATGGTTCAATTCACTAACGAAGTAAAGTCATTGCCTTACAGCGCAAAGTTTGTAACAGCTGAGGGGCTGAGACATTTTAGGGTGATACATAACAATCAACATAAAGTTTGCCTGTCATGTCTGTCCTCGGAACATCTACTCAAGGACTGCCCCACTTTCATTTGTTTTGATTGCGGGGTTCAGGGGCACTCAAGCAGGAACTGTGCAGCGCCGCGTCATGAGGAGTGTAGGAGGAAGCCGCAGTGGTGCATTTGCATTGACTCGGACAGTAAGGCTGGGAGCAAGGACAAGGGTACTGACAATGATAGAGGAACTGAGGAAGACGATGATATTACTGGACCACCGGAGCATAAGGAGATGGATGGCACTCATAAAAAAGCAGGGAGTGAAACTGCAGTACCGAGACTGAATGCTGGAGAGGAGCCTCAAGCTGCAGCTATAGAAATGGAGACTGCTGATGACCAAACACTATCGACAGATATTGCAAGGGAGTCGGGGGACTGGGTGGAAGCTGCATCAACAAGTAAGGAGGGGGTAGAGCATTTACAAGCTGCTGGGGACTGTTCAACAGAAGGGCTGAGCATAACCTGCCCTTTAGGGAAAACTATGCTAACTGTGGCTGAGGGAATTGGAAACAACAAAAGAGAGAAGGAGGACTGGGTTGAGACAGGGGGGAAAAAATGTTTAGAAGAGCAAAGGTGAAAGTGAAACCTAACTTTGATAAGATAACATCCAGATGTGTGAGGAAAAAGAAAGACATTGGGACATTGGTTTGCAAAACAACGATTGCAAAAATGATTAAAACAAAAGGGTTTGATGTTCTGCAGGAAGAGGAAGCATAATGGTTTTGAAAGAATTGTTTCTTCTTTTTTGCAGGAATGGTCTCAATATTTTCACTTGTAACAAAGTTGACTAATAATAGCAGTCAATTGCCACAGTGAAAATAATTATGAAAAGGGGCCAAACAGAGGCTACCAAAAATACATTTATTGCTACTGAGGAAATGGACAAAAGTTGTCTAAACAACATCCTATAGTAAACTTTTGGAAGGCAATAAATATCACTAGTAGTAAAAAATAAAGAAACCACAAGAACAGTCCCGAACAAACAAAACTAACAATGTCCCAGAAAAATCCTATGCAAACATCTCAAAAATAAATCACATGAATGGCCATTCAGAAAAAAACTGTAATCCAATAGAGAAATCATTGAAGAAAATCTCACCCTGGCAGCTCTTGATCCAGTGCTGGTTCTGTGAATCTGCAATGCAGTTGTTGTAAATCCTTTGAACAAAAACAACTGGCAAAAACAAACAGAACCCCAAACAAAAAAGGTATGCAGGGAAAAACTGGTGGTCAAGACAATGCAGCCTGCGCTGTTAGGATAGTTGAAAAGAGAAAAACAAAAACTATATTTTGCAAAATAATGAATAAACTAAAAAAGTAAAGTACTACAACCTCCATATTGTTTTCCTCTCATGTCAGTTTGGGTATTTGTTTTACCTAAAAAGTCAAGGCCCAGTATCAAAGGGAAAGCCAGGTGTTCGTCAGCCATGATATAGGTGTCTATGACCCAAATCTCACCGTGAAAGTCATATGTGAGCCAGGTCTTCCCCAGAGATGAATGAGTCTGTCCAATGGAGGCTGCTGATGACCAAACACTATCGACAGATATTGCAAGGGAGTCGGGGGACTGGGTGGAAGCTGCATCAACAAATGAAAAAGTGGTGCATGAAACGCAGCATCGAGAATGAATGCTGGGAAGGAGCCACAAGCTGCAGTTATAGAAATGGAGGCTGCTGATGACCAAACACTATCGACAGATATTACAAGGGAGCCGGGGGTCTGGTTGGAAGCTGCATCAACAAGTAAGGAGGGGGTAGAACATTTACAAGCTGCTGGGGACTGTTCAACAGAAGGGCTGAGCATAACTTGCCCTTTAGGGAAAACTATGCTAACTGTGGCTGAGGGAATTGGAAACAACAAAAGAGAGAAGGAGGACTGGGTTGAGACAGGGGGGAAAAAAATGTTTAGAAGATCGAAGGTGAAAGTGAAACCTAACCTTGACAAGATCACATCCAGATGTGTGAGGAAAAAGAAAGACATTGGGACATTGGTTTGCAAAACAACGATTGCAAAAATGATTAAAACAAAAGGGTTTGATGTTCTGCAGGAAGAGGAAGCATAATGGTTTTGAAAGAATTGTTTCTTCTTTTTGCAGGAATGGTCTCAATATTTTAACTTGTAACAAAGTTGACTAATAATAGCAGTCAATTGCCACAGTGAAAATAATTATGAAAAGGGGCCAAACAGAGGCTACCAAAAATACATTTATTGCTACTGAGGAAATGGACAAAAGTTGTCTAAACAACATCCTATAGCAAACTTTTGGAAGGCAATAAATATCACTAGTAGTAAAAAATAAAGAAACCACAATAACAGTCCCGAACAAACAAAACTAACAATGTCCCAGAAAAATCCTATGCAAACATCTCAAAAATAAATCACATGAATGGCCATTCAGAAAAAAACTGTAATCCAATAGAGAAACAATTGAAGAAGATCTCACCCTGGCTGCTCTTGATCCGGTGCTGGTTCTGTGAATCTGCAATGCAGTTGATGTAAATCCTTTGAACAAAAAAAACTGGCAAAAACAAACAGAACCCCCAAACAAAAAAGGTATGCAGGGAAAAACTGGTGGTCAAGACAATGCAGCCTGCGCTGTTAGGATAGTTGAAAAGAGAAAAACAAAAACTATATTTTGCAAAATAATGAATAAACTAAAAAAGTAAAGTACTACAACCAAAGATCCTAACAAACAAAGGTGAGCAACAACCACACCCCACATCTCCTTCCTTCTCCTACCCCCCCTAAAACAGGAAACAGGAACTCAAGGCCTTCTCCCATCAGGTGACTAGTGGAGAGAAAAAAGGAGCAAGCACAAAGAATTACCGTAAAACCCCCAGTAAAAGGGTAATGAAAAAAAACACAGGTAAAACAAACCAATTCAATGGATACATATAGATGCCCTGAAAAGCTCTAAAAATAAGAGACAGGAATAACTATATAAGGCAAACAAAAAGGAGCTAATAATAAAAAAGAAAAGACATTGCCTGCCAGGCTCTGCTATTCAGAATTATGAATAAGCAGGTGATGCATTTCCTGCAACACTATGTGTGGCTACCACAACATAGTCCGTACCCCCCCCCCCAACCGGAGGTACCAGGAGTTGAGCTCCAAAATATGGCTTCAGATTGACCACATGCACTGTGTCAACCCTCTGTTTCTGGTCTGTCCACTGTACCTGGTAATTGACAGGACCCAGCTTTTTAATAATTTTGGCAGGCCCTGACCATTTTGGTGCTAGCTTGGCAGAGAAATTGGCACGGGCATCAGACAATGGGTGTGTTCGAACCCAAACCAATGTCCCTTCTTCCAACTGAACATCTCTCCTACGGAGATTATAGTTTTTGGCCTGGTGTTTTTGGGCAAGGCTAACCCTAGTCAAACTTCCCTGAGTAGGTTGTGCTGCTGTTCTAACAGGGAATACTGCTGAGAACCAGGAGAGGGAGCCACTGCAATTAATCGATCCAGAGGGCCCTTAAGGGTACGCCCTACGGCCACTTCAGCTGGAGACAAACCAGTGGTTTCCTGCCTGGCTGAATTTATGGCAAAGCGGAACTCGGGTAGCCATTCATCCCACTGCTTATGATTCTCTCCCACAAAGGAGGCAATCATGGTTTTGATAGTACGATTCGCTCTCTCAGTGAGATTTGCCTGTGGTGGTAAGCAATGGTTAATTTACGGATGACCCCCCAGGACTTGCAGATCTCCTCAATCAGCTGGCTGGTGAACTGGGGACCCCTGTCAGACACAAGGTATTGGGGGGTACCCCATCGAGTGAAAAACTCCTGGGTAAGTATTCTAGCGATACTCAGTGTCTTGCTGTTTCTTAATGGGAACATTTCCACCCATTTGGAAAAGTAGTCTATTACCACTAAAAGGTAGACATGTCCTTTCTTGCTTCTGGGAAAAGGGCCCATTAAGTCAACCCCCAGCTTCTCTCCTGGCTCCTGGACAGTGGTGGGTTGCAACAATCCAGCAGGTTTCCTGTTTGTGGGCTTATATCTCTGACATATGCCGCACTCCTTTACGTGCATCCATGTCTTTGCGGATGGATGGCCACCAAGCAACTTCCAATATCCTCAGTAGAGTTTTATACTGACCTAGGTGTCCCCCCAGAGGATTGTTGTGATAGTAATAGAGAAAAGAAGAGGTAAGTGTCGTTGGCACAACCAACTGAAATCTAAAACCTTCGTCTGGCATGGGGACCCTTCGATAGACTAAACCTTGCTGAAACACAAAAGTAATTCTGTTAGTTGCCACCGGAGTCGACGTCTTCAGATCTTCAAGTACATTGGAGATCATGGGGTCTCTGGATTGGGCTCCAGCCACTTCATCAAGGGAAGCCGGAAGGTCTGAGCTATAACTCCTCCCTTGGCTCACACATACCGATGCCTCCACATCTGTTGAGATTGGAGCCCGGGACAGTGCATTAGGGACCACATTAAGGCTACCCTTTCTGTACAAAACGGTGAAGGTGAATTGCTGAAGCCTCAATGTCCAGAGAGTTAAACGAGAGGATGTCTTAGGGGTATTGAAAGCCCATGCTAATGCAGCATGGTCAGTGACCACGTCAAACGGGACGTCTTCCAGGAAATGCCGCCATTTCTCCACTGCTCACACTACTGCCAGAAAGTCCTTCTCCGATGTGGAATAATTTCTTTCGGCCTTGTTGAGAACTCTGGAAGCATATGCTATTACATGTTCCCCCTCCTCACCCATCTGAGCAAGAACAGCTCCCAACCCGACTTCACTGGCATCTGTGTAAACGGTGAAGGTTATGGAAAGGTCAAGGTGTGCCAGCACAGGCGGGGCTTGTAGAGCCGCCTTAAGCTGTTTTGGCACTCAGTTGTCCACTACCATTTTACATCTTTTTTCTTCAGGTGGTTGAGGGGTGCTGCGATATCCGCAAACCGAGGAATAAACTTATGATACCATCCAACTACCCCAAGGAAGCGCTGAATCTCCTTAAGGTTGGTGGGAGTTGGGTATTCCTGGATAGCTCTTGACTTCTCTGAGTCAACAGCCACTCCATCCTTGGCCACCACATGCCCCAGAAACTTCAAGGTGGTTTTAAAAAACTTGCACTTGGACAAATTCAAGGTGAGGCGGGCTTGATGTAATTTCTGAAAGACCAGTTTGAGGTCCTCCAGATGCCGGGCTTCCGTGGGAGAGTAGATGATGATGTCATCAATATACACAAAAACAGCAACGTCCTCTCAACTCTCCCAGCACCTGCTCCATCAACCGCTGAAATGTTGCAACCACATTCTTGAGCCCGAATGGCATCACTTTGAATTGGAACAGACCAAAGGGAGTGGCAAAAGCAGTCTTCCTTTTGCTGTCTGCATCCATCACTACCTGCCAGTATCCAGAGCGCAGGTCTAAAGAGCTAAATACCACGGCTCCGTTGAGGGACTCCAGAATTTTATGGATGTGAGGCATGGGATAGGCGTCAAACTGGGTTTTCTTATTTAGCTGCCGGTAGTCCACGCAGAAACAATAGGCTCCATCACGCTTCTTAATGAGGGGGAGACCAATCTGAGGAAGATAGTTCAATAACCCGGTCCTCATCCATCTGTCTAAGATGTTCTTGAATCAGGGCCTTCTTTTGAGGTGATGCTCGATAAGCCCTACATCTCACTGGCATCTCGTCTGTTGTGTAAATGTTGTGGGTACACACTGTAGTCTTACCCAGTTGTGAGGAGCACACAGAGGGCCACTCCTCCATGAGTTGCCGAAGATCCTGACGTAGCCCTATGACACTGGGATCCGCAACTGCCTCCTCATCCACCAGTGGGGTAAAACCAGCAGTAGCCACCGTCTTCTTCTGGACAGCCATGTAGGACATAACAGATGGTGATTCAGACTTTTTTTCAATATTCCAGACTGCCCCCCACTCTACTTTAGGTAAAAATGGATAGAAACTATACCCCTTTGGTCCTGTAACTCCATATTGTTTTCCTCTCATGTCAGTTTGGGTATTTGTTTTACCTAAAAAGTCAAGGCCCAGTATCAAAGGGAAAGCCAGGTGTTCGTCAGCCATGATATAGGTGTCTATGACCCAAATCTCATCGTGAAAGTCATATGTGAGCCAGGTCTTCCCCAGAGATGAATGAGTCTGTCCATCAGCCAACACAAATGCTTGCTCGCCACACAGCATCACAGAGTCACTGGGCTTTTGAATCTCTTTCCAGAGCTTGTTTCTAATCAGAGTAAAAGTGCAGCCAGTGTCCAGCAACACAGGGATGTGCACATCTCTCACTCCAATCTTCACAACCAACAATGCAAGTCCGGATTGGCTAGGTGAGGTGGTTATAAACTGGCGGACATTTTGCACCACACTCACCTCTGCTGGTTTCCTTGAAGCCCCCTTGCTTCCTCTTTTCTGCGCGATCAGTGGAGGACTTGCTGTTTACCCTGGCCCAGTAATCCTTTTGCATGTTCCAGTCTCTCTCTATCATGGTGCCGACTCGAACCAGTTCTGACACCGAAAATCACTGTTCCCCGCAGACAGCCCGCTAGCTTTAGGTAGCAGCTACTCAGTATTCTTCGTATAACCTCTGTTTCAGAAATGTCAGGCTTCCACCTGAGACACAGGGCACGGTAGTCATAGGCAAAATCTCTTATGCTCTCCCCTGGTGCTTGCACTTGGTCCCATAATTTATCTTCCACCGTGGTTAGGAAATCCACTGGGAGAAAAGCCTTTAAGAAAGCACTTTTAAAATCCAGCCAAGTACAAATTCCTTGCCGCTCCGCCATCCAACAGCTCTTATCAGAACCCTTTAAAACTGATGATAATGTGGCCATTATTTCATTATCAGACAGTGGTTGCAATGCTAAAAACTCCTCACAGAGATCTATGTATCTCACAGCATCCATGTCTTCCTTCTCCCCTCCAAACTCTGGGAAGTTAATTTTTATAGGGAGTTTGGACTTAGAGTGAACACTTGATTTTTGAGGGACATCCAAATTTTCCAGCACCAATCTAGAGGGCTCAGAGCTGTACCGTTGAGAACAAGGTGTTGTTAGAGTAACTTTGGAGGTGTTTATTTTCTTCTCCAGTTTCTCCAGTGTATTGGCCCAGTGTTTGTCTCGCCTATGAAGGCAGTCAACCACTGCCTTGTCCAGCTGAAGGACAACGCTATCTACATAATTTTAAATTCCCTGAAACCGAGTATCAATATACTGCCACAGTGACTCCTCTCTATAAATGCTGCTATATTGTGCCATCTTTAACTCTTCCCCCAAGCTCCTAATCTGCTCTGTTATCTCCCCCACAGTGTTAGCCCATTCCTCAGACACTTGCCGATCAACAGCCAAAACAGGCTCCTCAATGTCAACGCCTTCAGGCTCCTCTGGCTCGCTAACATAAAGTTCACTCAATAAAGTAGTTAATTCCCCCATTGGTTCTCTGGGTTTTCGCCTAGACACATGTTCAATAGGTGATATATCAAATAGTTCACCACCAGGCCCTAGCTCTCTAGCAGGAGTAGACAGGGTAAGAGACATGTTTAAAACCTATGCCCATTAACACCAGTGAATATGAATAAGACAAAAATGACCTATCCTTCAACAAACTCTTAGATAAACCCCTCTTTGACTCCCCGTACAGGCCACCAATTCTGTAACAAAGTTGACTAATAATAGCAGTCAATTGCCACAGCGAAAATAATTATGAAAAGGGGCCAAACAGAGGCTACCAAAAATACATTTATTGCTACTGAGGAAATGGACAAAAGTTGTCTGAACAACATCCTATAGCAAACTTTTGGAAGGCAATAAATATCACTAGTAGTAAAAAAATAAAGAAACCACAATAAAAGTCCCGAACAAACAAAACAATAAAAGGCAATATATAAATCACCAAAAAAACAAACAAACAATGTCCCAAAAAAATCCTATGCAAACATCCCAAAAATAAATCACATGAATGGCCATTCAGAGAAAAACTGTAATCCAATAGAGAAACAATTGAAGAAGATCTCACCCTGGCTGCTCTTGAACCGGTGCTGGTTCTGTGAATCTGCAATGCAGTTGTTGTAAATCCTTTGAACAAAAAAAACTGGCAAAAACAAACAGAACCCCAAACAAAAAAGGTATGCAGGGAAAAACTGGTGGTCAAGACAATGCAGCCTGCGCTGTTAGGATAGTTGAAAAGAGAAAAACAAAAACTATATTTTGCAAAATAATGAATAAACTAAAAAAGTAAAGTACTACAACCAAAGATCCTAACAAACAAAGGTGAGCAACAACCACACCCCACATCTCCTTCCTTCTCCTACCCCCCCTAAAACAGGAAACAGGAACTCAAGGCCTTCTCCCATCAGGTGACTAGTGGAGAGAAAAAAGGAGCAAGCACAAAGAATTACCGTAAAACCCCCAGTAAAAGGGTAATGAAAAAAAACACAGGTAAAACAAACCAATTCAATGGATACATATAGATGCCCTGAAAAGCTCTAAAAATAAGAGACAGGAATAACTATATAAGGCAAACAAAAAGGAGCAAATAATCAAAAAGAAAAGACATTGCCTGCCAGGCTCTGCTATTCAGAATTATGAATAAGCAGGTGATGCATTTCCTGCAACACTATGTGTGGCTACCGCCACACACTTAATGTGAATGGGTTAAGGAATTTTCCTAAACTTGAAAAAGTTTTAATTAATGTAAATAAAACAAACAGACAATACAAAATAACCTTTGGAAATCTCTCAAATGAGAATATAAATTTGGTTTGTGAATTAGTTATCATAATATGAAAGTAGAAAGTAGAACCTGATCTCATCTTCTCCCATCCAAGTACTAACCAAGCCCATGTTCGGTGAGCTGGGGGTGATTCCTCCTAAATTTCCTTTTGTCCTCCACACATTTCAATTGTAAAATGTAATGCCTGCAGCACTTGATATTCGCAGGTGGTCTCCCATCCAAGTACTAACCAAGCCCAACATTGCTTAGCTTCTGAGATCAGACGAGATCAGGCTTATTCAAGGTGGTGTGGCCGCAGGCGATTGCATTTCTGCTTTCATGACTTTTATGTTTGGTGAGCTGGGGGTGATTCCTCCGAAATTTCATTTTGTCCTCCACACATTTCAATTGTAAAATGTAATTACAAAAAAAGAAATGCCTGCAGCACTTGATATTCCCAGGTGGTCTCCCATCCAAGTACTAACCAAGCCCAACATTGCTTAGCTTCTGAGATCAGACGAGGTCAGGCTTATTCAAGGTGGTGTGGCCGCAGGCAGTTGCATTTCTGCTTTCATGACTTTTATGTTTAGTGAGCTGGGGGTGATTCCTCCAAAATTTCCTTTTGTCCTCCACACATTTCAATTGTAAAATGTAATGCCTGCAGCACTTGATATTCCCAGGTGGTCTCCCATCCAAGTACTAACCAAGCCCAACATTGCTTAGCTTCTGAGATCAGGCTTATTCAAGGTGGTGTGGCCGCAGGCAATTGCATTTCTGCTTTCATGACTTTTATGTTTAGTGAGCTGGGGGTGATTCCTCCAAAATTTCCTTTTGTCCTCCACACATTTCAATTGTAAAATGTAATGCCTGCAGCACTTGATATTCCCAGGTTGTCTCCCATCCAAGTACTAACCAAGCCCAACATTGCTTAGCTTCTGAGAACAGACGAGATCAGGCTTATTCAAGGTGGTGTGGCCGCAGGCGATTGCATTTCTGCTTTCATGACTTTTATGTTTAGTGAGCTGGGGGTGATTCCTCCAAAATTTCCTTTTGTCCTCCACACATTTCAATTGTAAAATGTAATGCCTGCAGCACTTGATATTCCCAGGTGGTCTCCCATCCAAGTACTATCCAAGCCCAACATTGCTTGGCTTCTGAGATCAGACGAGATCAGGCTTATTCAAGGTGGTGTGGCCGCAGGCGATTGCATTTCTGCTTTCATGACTTTTATGTTTGGTGAGCTGGGGGTGATTCCTCCGAAATTTCATTTTGTCCTCCACACATTTCAATTGTAAAATGTAATTACAAAAAAAGAAATGCCTGCAGCACTTGATATTCCCAGGTGGTCTCCCATCCAAGTACTAACCAAGCCCAACATTGCTTAGCTTCTGAGATCAGACGAGGTCAGGCTTATTCAAGGTGGTGTGGCCGCAGGCAGTTGCATTTCTGCTTTCATGACTTTTATGTTTAGTGAGCTGGGGGTGATTCCTCCAAAATTTCCTTTTGTCCTCCACACATTTCAATTGTAAAATGTAATGCCTGCAGCACTTGATATTCCCAGGTGGTCTCCCATCCAAGTACTAACCAAGCCCAACATTGCTTAGCTTCTGAGATCAGGCTTATTCAAGGTGGTGTGGCCGCAGGCAATTGCATTTCTGCTTTCATGACTTTTATGTTTAGTGAGCTGGGGGTGATTCCTCCAAAATTTCCTTTTGTCCTCCACACATTTCAATTGTAAAATGTAATGCCTGCAGCACTTGATATTCCCAGGTTGTCTCCCATCCAAGTACTAACCAAGCCCAACATTGCTTAGCTTCTGAGAACAGACGAGATCAGGCTTATTCAAGGTGGTGTGGCCGCAGGCGATTGCATTTCTGCTTTCATGACTTTTATGTTTAGTGAGCTGGGGGTGATTCCTCCAAAATTTCCTTTTGTCCTCCACACATTTCAATTGTAAAATGTAATGCCTGCAGCACTTGATATTCCCAGGTGGTCTCCCATCCAAGTACTATCCAAGCCCAACATTGCTTGGCTTCTGAGATCAGACGAGATCAGGCTTATTCAAGGTGGTGTGGCCGCAGGCGATTGCATTTCTGCTTTCATGACTTTTATGTTTATTGAGCTGGGGGTGATTCCTCCAAAATTTCCTTTTGTCCTCCACACATTTCAATTGTAAAATGTAATTACAAAAATGTAATGCCTGCAGCACTTGATATTCCCAGGTGGTCTCCCATCCAAGTACTAAGCAAGCCCAACATTGCTTAGCTTCTGAGATCAGACGAGATCAGGCTTATTCAAGGTGGTGTGGCCGCAGGCGATTGCATTTCTGCTTTCATGACTTTTATGTTTAGTGAGCTGGGGGTGATTCCTCCAAAATTTCATTTTGTCCTCCACACATTTCAATTGTAAAATGTAATTACAAAAATGTAATGCCTGCAGCACTTGATATTCCCAGGTGGTCTCCCATCCAAGTACTAACCAAGCCCAACATTGCTTAGCTTCTGAGATCAGACGAGATCAGGCTTATTCAAGGTGGTGTGGCCGCAGGCGATTGCATTTCTGCTTTCATGACTTTTATGTTTAGTGAGCTGGGGGTGATTCCTCCAAAATTTCCTTTTGTCCTCCACACATTTCAATTGTAAAATGTAATGCCTGCAGCACTTGATATTCCCAGGTGGTCTCCCATCCAAGTACTAACCAAGCCCAACATTGCTTAGCTTCTGAGATCAGACGAGATCAGGCTTATTCAAGGTGGTGTGGCCGCAGGCGATTGCATTTCTGCTTTCATGACTTTTATGTTTGGTGAGCTGGGGGTGATTCCTCCGAAATTTCATTTTGTCCTCCACACATTTCAATTGTAAAATGTAATTACAAAAAAAGAAATGCCTGCAGCACTTGATATTCCCAGGTGGTCTCCCATCCAAGTACTAACCAAGCCCAACATTGCTTAGCTTCTGAGATCAGGCTTATTCAAGGTGGTGTGGCCGCAGGCAATTGCATTTCTGCTTTCATGACTTTTATGTTTAGTGAGCTGGGGGTGATTCCTCCAAAATTTCCTTTTGTCCTCCACACATTTCAATTGTAAAATGTAATGCCTGCAGCACTTGATATTCCCAGGTTGTCTCCCATCCAAGTACTAACCAAGCCCAACATTGCTTAGCTTCTGAGAACAGACGAGATCAGGCTTATTCAAGGTGGTGTGGCCGCAGGCGATTGCATTTCTGCTTTCATGACTTTTATGTTTAGTGAGCTGGGGGTGATTCCTCCAAAATTTCCTTTTGTCCTCCACACATTTCAATTGTAAAATGTAATGCCTGCAGCACTTGATATTCCCAGGTGGTCTCCCATCCAAGTACTATCCAAGCCCAACATTGCTTGGCTTCTGAGATCAGACGAGATCAGGCTTATTCAAGGTGGTGTGGCCGCAGGCGATTGCATTTCTGCTTTCATGACTTTTATGTTTATTGAGCTGGGGGTGATTCCTCCAAAATTTCCTTTTGTCCTCCACACATTTCAATTGTAAAATGTAATTACAAAAATGTAATGCCTGCAGCACTTGATATTCCCAGGTGGTCTCCCATCCAAGTACTAAGCAAGCCCAACATTGCTTAGCTTCTGAGATCAGACGAGATCAGGCTTATTCAAGGTGGTGTGGCCGCAGGCGATTGCATTTCTGCTTTCATGACTTTTATGTTTAGTGAGCTGGGGGTGATTCCTCCAAAATTTCATTTTGTCCTCCACACATTTCAATTGTAAAATGTAATTACAAAAATGTAATGCCTGCAGCACTTGATATTCCCAGGTGGTCTCCCATCCAAGTACTAACCAAGCCCAACATTGCTTAGCTTCTGAGATCAGACGAGATCAGGCTTATTCAAGGTGGTGTGGCCGCAGGCGATTGCATTTCTGCTTTCATGACTTTTATGTTTAGTGAGCTGGGGGTGATTCCTCCAAAATTTCCTTTTGTCCTCCACACATTTCAATTGTAAAATGTAATGCCTGCAGCACTTGATATTCCCAGGTGGTCTCCCATCCAAGTACTAACCAAGCCCAACATTGCTTAGCTTCTGAGAACAGACGAGATCAGGCTTATTCAAGGTGGTGTGGCCGCAGGCGATTGCATTTCTGCTTTCATGACTTTTATGTTTAGTGAGCTGGGGGTGATTCCTCCAAAATTTCCTTTTGTCCTCCACACATTTCAATTGTAAAATGTAATGCCTGCAGCACTTGATATTCCCAGGTGGTCTCCCATCCAAGTACTAACCAAGCCCAACATTGCTTAGCTTCTGAGATCAGACGAGATCAGGCTTATTCAAGGTGGTGTGGCCGCAGGCGATTGCATTTCTGCTTTCATGACTTTTATGTTTAGTGAGCTGGGGGTGATTCCTCCAAAATTTCCTTTTGTCCTCCACACATTTCAATTGTAAAATGTAATTACAAAAATGTAATGCCTGCAGCACTTGATATTCCCAGGTGGTCTCCCATCCAAGTACTAAGCAAGCCCAACATTGCTTAGCTTCTGAGATCAGACGAGATCAGGCTTATTCAAGGTGGTGTGGCCGCAGGCGATTGCATTTCTGCTTTCATGACTTTTATGTTTAGTGAGCTGGGGGTGATTCCTCCAAAATTTCATTTTGTCCTCCACACAATTCAATTGTAAAATGTAATTACAAAAATGTAATGCCAGCAGCACTTGATATTCCCAGGTGGTCTCCCATCCAAGTACTAACCAAGCCCAACATTGCTTAGCTTCTGAGATCAGACGAGATCAGGCTTATTCAAGGTGGTGTGGCCGCAGGCGGTTGCTTTTCTGCTTTCATGACTTTTATGTTTAGTGAGCTGGGGGTGATTCCTCCAAAATTTCCTTTTGTCCTCCACACATTTCAATTGTAAAATGTAATGCCTGCAGCACTTGATATTCCCAGGTGGTCTCCCATCCAAGTACTAACCAAGCCCAACATTGCTTAGCTTCTGAGATCAGACGAGGTCAGGCTTATTCAAGGTGGTGTGGCCGCAGGCGATTGCATTTCTGCTTTCATGACTTTTATGTTTAGTGAGCTGGGGGTGATTCCTCCAAAATTTCCTTTTGTCCACACATTTCAATTGTAAAATGTAATTACAAAAATGTAATGCCTGCAGCACTTGATATTCCCAGGTGGTCTCCCATCCAAGTACTAACCAAGCCCAACATTGCTTGGCTTCTGAGATCAGGCTTATTCAAGGTGGTGTGGCCGCAGGCGATTGCATTTCTGCTTTCATGACTTTTATGTTTAGTGAGCTGGGGGTGATTCCTCCAAAATTTCCCTTTGGCCTCCACACATTTCAATTGTAAAATGTAATGCCTGCAGCACTTGATATTCCCAGGTGGTCTCCCATCCAAGTACTAACCAAGCCCAACACTGCTTAGCTTCTGAGATCAGACGAGATCAGGCTTATTCAAGGTGGTGTGGCCGCAGGCGATTGCATTTCTGCTTTCATGACTTTTATGTTTAGTGAGCTGGGGGTGATTCCTCCAAAATTTCCTTTTGTCGTCCACACATTTCAATTGTAAAATGTAATGCCTGCAGCACTTGATATTCCCAGGTGGTCTCCCATCCAAGTACTAACCAAGCCCAACATTGCTTGCTTCTGAGATCAGGCTTATTCAAGGTGGTGTGGCCGCAGGCGATTGCATTTCTGCTTTCATGACTTTTATGTTTAGTGAGCTGGGGGTGATTCCTCCAAAATTTCCCTTTGGCCTCCACACATTTCAATTGTAAAATGTAATGCCTGCAGCACTTGATATTCCCAGGTGGTCTCCCATCCAAGTTCTAACCAAGCCCAACACTGCTTAGTTTCTGAGATCAGACGAGATCAGGCTTATTCAAGGTGGTGTGGCCGCAGGCGATTGCATTTCTGCTTTCATGACTTTTATGTTTAGTGAGCTGGGGGTGATTCCTCCAAAATTTCCTTTTGTCCTCCACACATTTCAATTGTAAAATGTAATTACAAAAATGTAATGCCTGCAGCACTTGATATTCCCAGGTGGTCTCCCATCCAAGTACTAACCAAGCCCAACATTGCTTAGCTTCTGAGATCAGGCTTATTCAAGGTGGTGTGGCCGCAGGCGATTGCATTTCTGCTTTCATGACTTTTATGTTTAGTGAGCTGGGGGTGATTCCTCCAAAATTTCCTTTTGTCCTCCACACATTTCAATTGTAAAATGTAATGCCTGCAGCACTTGATATTCCCAGGTGGTCTCCCATCCAAGTACTAACCAAGCCCAACATTGCTTAGCTTCTGAGATCAGACGAGATCAGGCTTATTCAAGGTGGTGTGGCCGCAGGCGATTGCATTTCTGCTTTCATGACTTTTATGTTTAGTGAGCTGGGGGTGATTCCTCCAAAATTTCCCTTTGGCCTCCACACATTTCAATTGTAAAATGTAATGCCTGCAGCACTTGATATTCCCAGGTGGTCTCCCATCCAAGTACTAACCAAGCCCAACATTGCTTGCTTCTGAGATCAGGCTTATTCAAGGTGGTGTGGCCGCAGGCGATTGCATTTCTGCTTTCATGACTTTTATGTTTAGTGAGCTGGGGGTGATTCCTCCAAAATTTCCCTTTGGCCTCCACACATTTCAATTGTAAAATGTAATGCCTGCAGCACTTGATATTCCCAGGTGGTCTCCCATCCAAGTTCTAACCAAGCCCAACACTGCTTAGCTTCTGAGATCAGACGAGATCAGGCTTATTCAAGGTGGTGTGGCCGCAGGCGATTGCATTTCTGCTTTCATGACTTTTATGTTTAGTGAGCTGGGGGTGATTCCTCCAAAATTTCCTTTTGTCCTCCACACATTTCAATTGTAAAATGTAATTACAAAAATGTAATGCCTGCAGCACTTGATATTCCCAGGTGGTCTCCCATCCAAGTACTAACCAAGCCCAACATTGCTTAGCTTCTGAGATCAGACGAGATCAGGCTTATTCAAGGTGGTGTGGCCGCAGGCGATTGCATTTCTGCTTTCATGACTTATGTTTAGGGAGCTGGGGGTGATTCCTCCAAAATTTCCTTTTGTCCTCCACACATTTCAATTGTAAAATGTAATGCCTGCAGCACTTGATATTCCCAGGTGGTCTCCCATCCAAGTACTAACCAAGCCCAACATTGCTTAGCTTCTGAGATCAGACGAGATCAGGCTTATTCAAGGTGGTGTGGCCGCAGGCGATTGCATTTCTGCTTTCATGACTTTTATGTTTAGTGAGCTGGGGGTGATTCCTCCAAAATTTCCTTTTGTCCTCCACACATTTCAATTGTAAAATGTAATTACAAAAATGTAATGCCTGCAGCACTTGATATTCCCAGGTGGTCTCCCATCCAAGTACTAACCAAGCCCAACATTGCTTAGCTTCTGAGATCAGACGAGATCAGGCTTATTCAAGGTGGTGTGGCCGCAGATGATTGCATTTCCACACTGCTGCATTACATTTTACAATTGAAATGTGTGGAGGACAAAAGGAAATTTTGGAGGAATCACCCCCAGCTCACTAAACATAAAAGTCATGAAAGCAGAAATGCAATCGCCTGCGGCCACACCACCTTGAACAAGCCTGATCTCGTCTGATCTCAGAAGCGAAGCAATGTTGGGCTTGGTTAGTACTTGGATGGGAGACCACCTGGGAATATCAAGTGCTGCAGGCATTATATTTTTGTAATTACATTTTACAATTGAAATGTGTGGAGGACAAAATGAAATTTTGGAGGAATCACCCCCAGGTCACTAAACATAAAAGTCATGAAAGCAGAAATGCAATCGCCTGCGGCCACACCACCTTGAATAAGCCTGATCTCGTCTGATCTCAGAAGCTAAGCAGTGTTGGGCTTGGTTAGTACTTGGATGGGAGACCACCTGGGAATATCAAGTGCTGCAGGCATTACATTTTTGTAATTACATTTTACAATTGAAATGTGTGGAGGACAAAAGGAAATTTTGGAGGAATCACCCCCAGCACACTAAACATAAAAGTCATGAAAGCAGAAATGCAATTGCCTGCGGCCACACCACCTTGAATAAGCCTGATCTCGTCTGATCTCAGAAGCTAAGCAATGTTGGGCTTGGTTAGTACTTGGATGGGAGACCACCTGGGAATATCAAGTGCTGCAGGCATTACATTTTTGTAATTACATTTTACAATTGAAATGTGTGGAGGACAAAAGGAAATTTTGGAGGAATCACCCCCAGCTCACTAAACATAAAAGTCATGAAAGCAGAAATGCATTCGCCTGCGGCCACACCACCTTGAATAAGCGTGATCTCGTCTGATCTCAGAAGCTAAGCAATGTTGGGCTTGGTTAGTACTTGGATGGGAGACCACCTGGGAATATCAAGTGCTGCAGGCATTACATTTTACAATTGAAATGTGTGGAGGACAAAAGGAAATTTTGGAGGAATCACCCCCAGCTCCCTAAACATAAAAGTCATGAAAGCAGAAATGCAATTACCTGCGGCCACACCACCTTGAATAAGCCTGATCTCGTCTGATCTCAGAAGCTAAGCAATGTTGGGCTTGGTTAGTACTTGGATGGGAGACCACCTGGGAATATCAAGTGCTGCAGGCATTACATTTTACAATTGAAATGTGTGGAGGACAAAAGGAAATTTTGGAGGAATCACCCCCAGCTCCCTAAACATAAAAGTCATGAAAGCAGAAATGCAATTACCTGCGGCCACACCACCTTGAATAAGCTTGATCTCGTCTGATCTCAGAAGCTAAGCAATGTTGGGCTTGGTTAGTACTTGGATGGGAGACCACCTGGGAATATCAAGTGCTGCAGGCATTACATTTTACAATTGAAATGTGTGGAGGACAAAAGGAAATTTTGGAGGAATCACCCCCAGCTCACTAAACATAAAAGTCATGAAAGCAGAAATGCAATCGCCTGCGGCCACACCACCTTGAATAAGCCTGATCTCAGAAGCTAAGCAATGTTGGGCTTGGTTAGTACTTGGATGGGAGACCACCTGGGAATATCAAGTGCTGCAGGCATTACATTTTACAATTGAAATGTGTGGAGGACAAAAGGAAATTTTGGAGGAATCACCCCCAGCTCACTAAACATAAAAGTCATGAAAGCAGAAATGCAATCGCCTGCGGCCACACCACCTTGAATAAGCCTGATCTTGTCTGATCTCAGAAGCTACGCAATGTTGGGCTTGGTTAGTACTTGGATGGGAGACCACCTGGGAATATCAAGTGCTGCAGGCATTACATTTTTGTAATTACATTTTACAATTGAAATGTGTGGAGGACAAAAGGAAATTTTGGAGGAATCACCCCCAGCTCACTAAACATAAAAGTCATGAAAGCAGAAATGCAATCGCCTGCGGCCACACCACCTTGAATAAGCCTGATCTCGTCTGATCTCAGAAGCTAAGCAATGTTGGGCTTGGTTAGTACTTGGATGGGAGACCACCTGGGAATATCAAGTGCTGCAGGCATTACATTTTACAATTGAAATGTGTGGAGGACAAAAGGAAATTTTGGAGGAATCACCCCCAGCTCCCTAAACATAAAAGTCATGAAAGCAGAAATGCAATCGCCTGCGGCCACACCACCTTGAATAAGCCTGATCTCAGAAGCTAAGCAATGTTGGGCTTGGTTAGTACTTGGATGGGAGACCACCTGGGAATATCAAGTGCTGCAGGCATTACATTTTTGTAATTACATTTTACAATTGAAATGTGTGGAGGACAAAAGGAAATTTTGGAGGAATCACCCCCAGCTCACTAAACATAAAAGTCATGAAAGCAGAAATGCAATCGCCTGCGGCCACACCACCTTGAATAAGCCTGGTCTCGTCTGATCTCAGAAGCTAAGCAATGTTGGGCTTGGTTAGTACTTGGATGGGAGACCACCTGGGAATATCAAGTGCTGCAGGCATTACATTTTACAATTGAAATGTGTGGAGGACAAAAGGAAATTTTGGAGGAATCACCCCCAGCTCACTAAACATAAAAGTCATGAAAGCAGAAATGCAATCACCTGCGGCCACACCACCTTGAATAAGCCTGATCTCGTCTGATCTCAGAAGCTAAGCAATGTTGGGCTTGGTTAGTACTTGGATGGGAGACCACCTGGGAATATCAAGTGCTGCAGGCATTACATTTTTGTAATTACATTTTACAATTGAAATGTGTGGAGGACAAAAGGAAATTTTGGAGGAATCACCCCCAGCTCACTAAACATAAAAGTCATGAAAGCAGAAATGCAACCGCCTGCGGCCACACCACCTTGAATAAACCTGATCTCGTCTGATCTCAGAAGCTAAGCAATGTTGGGCTTGGTTAGTACTTGGATGGGAGACCACCTGGGAATATCAAGTGCTGCAGGCATTACATTTTACAATTGAAATGTGTGGAGGACAAAAGGAAATTTTGGAGGAATCACCCCCAGCTCACTAAACATAAAAGTCATGAAAGCAGAAATGCAATCGCCTGCGGCCACACCACCTTGAATAAGCCTGATCTCGTCTGATCTCAGAAGCTAAGCAGTGTTGGGCTTGGTTAGTACTTGGATGGGAGACCACCTGGGAATATCAATTGCTGCAGGCATTACATTTTTGTAATTACATTTTACAATTGAAATGTGTGGAGGACAAAAGGAAATTTTGGAGGAATCAACCCCAGCTCACTAAACATAAAAGTCATGAAAGCAGAAATGCAATCGCCTGCGGACACACCACCTTGAATAAGCCTGATCTCGTCTGATCTCAGAAGCTAAGCAATGTTGGGCTTGATTAGTACTTGGATGGGAGACCACCTGGGAATATCAAGTGCTGCAGGCATTACATTTTACAATTGAAATGTGTGGAGGACAAAAGGAAATTTTGGAGGAATCACCCCCAGCTCACTAAACATAAAAGTCATTAAAGCAGAAATGCAATCGCCTGCGGCCACACCACCTTGAATAAGCCTGATCTCGTCTGATCTCGTCTGATCTCAGAAGCTAAGCAAAGTTGGGCTTGGTTAGTACTTGGATGGGAGACCACTTGGGAATATCAAGTGCTGCAGGCATTACATTTTACAATTGAAATGTGTGGAGGACAAAAGGAAATTTTGGAGGAATCACCCCCAGCTCACTAAACATAAAAGTCATGAAAGCAGAAATGCAATCGCCTGCGGCCACACCACCTTGAATAAGCCTGATCTCGTCTGATCTCAGAAGCTAAGCAATGTTGGGCTTGGTTAGTACTTGGATGGGAGACCACCTGGGAATATCAAGTGCTGCAGGCATTACATTTTACAATTGAAATGTGTGGAGGACAAAAGGAAATTTTGGAGGAATCACCCCCAGCTCACTAAACATAAAAGTCATGAAAGCAGAAATGCAATCGCCTGCGGCCACACCACCTTGAATAAGCCTGATCTCGTCTGATCTCAGAAGCTAAGCAATGTTGGGCTTGGTTAGTACTTGGATGGGAGACCACCTGGGAATATCAAGTGCTGCAGGCATTACATTTTACAATTGAAATGTGTGGAGGACAAAAGGAAATTTTGGAGGAATCACCCCCAGCTCACTAAACATAAAAGTCATGAAAGTAGAAATGCAATCGCCTGCGGCCACACCACCTTGAATAAGCCTGATCTCGTCTGATCTCAGAAGCTAAGCAATGTTGGGCTTGGTTAGTACTTGGATGGGAGACCACCTGGGAATATCAAGTGCTGCAGGCATTACATTTTTGTAATTACATTTTACAATTGAAATGTGTGGAGGACAAAAGGAAATTTTGGAGGAATCACCCCCAGCTCACTAAACAGAAAAGTCATGAAAGCAGAAATGCAATCGCCTGCGGCCACACCACCTTGAATAAGCCTGATCTCGCCTGATCTCGTCTGATCTCAGAAGCTAAGCAATGTTGGGCTTGGTTAGTACTTGGATGGGAGACCACCTGGGAATATCAAGTGCTGCAGGCATTACATTTTTGTAATTACATTTTACAATTGAAATGTGTGGAGGACAAAAGGAAATTTTGGAGGAATCACCCCCAGCTCACTAAACATAAAAGTCATGAAAGTAGAAATGCAATCGCCTGCGGCCACATCACCTTGAATAAGCCTGATCTTGTCTGATCTCAGAAGCTAAGCAATGTTGGCCTTGGTTAGTACTTGGATGGGAGACCACCTGGGAATATCAAGTGCTGCAGGCATTACATTTTTGTAATTACATTTTACAATTGAAATGTGTGGAGGACAAAAGGAAATTTTGGATGAATCACCCCCAGCTCACTAAACATAAAAGTCATGAAAGCAGAAATGCAATCGCCTGCGGCCACACCACCTTGAATAAGCCTGATCTCAGAAGCTAAGCAATGTTGGGCTTGGTTAGTACTTGGATGGGAGACCACCTGAGAATATCAAGTGCTGCAGGCATTACATTTTTGTAATTACATTTTACAATTGAAATGTGTGGAGGACAAAAGGAAATTTCGGAGGACTCACCCCCAGCTACCTAAACATAAAAGTCATGAAAGCAGAAATGCAATCGCCTGCGGCCACACCACCTTGAATAAGCCTGATCTCGCCTGATCTCAGAAGCTAAGCAATGTTGGGCTTGGTTAGTACTTGGATGGGAGACCACCTGGGAATATCAAGTGCTGCAGGCATTACATTTTTGTAATTACATTTTACAATTGAAATGTGTGGAGGACAAAAGGAAATTTTGGAGGAATCACCCCCAGCTCACTAAACATAAAAGTCATGAAAGCAGAAATGCAATCGCCTGCGGCCACACCACCTTGAATAAGCCTGATATCAGAAGCTAAGCAATGTTGGGCTTGGTTAGTACTTGGATGGGAGACCACCTGGGAATATCAAGTGCTGCAGGCATTACATTTTTGTAATTACATTTTACAATTGAAATGTGTGGACAAAAGGAAATTTTGGAGGAATCACCCTCAGCTCACTAAACATAAAAGTCAGGAAAGCAGAAATGCAATCGCCTGCGGCCACACCACCTTGAATAAGCCTGATCTCAGAAGCTAAGCAATGTTGGGCTTGGTTAGTACTTGGATGGGAGACCACCTGGGAATATCAAGTGCTGCAGGCATTACATTTTTGTAATTACATTTTACAATTGAAATGTGTGGAGGACAAAAGGAAATTTTGGAGGAATCACCCCCAGCTCACTAAACATAAAAGTCATGAAAGCAGAAATGCAATCGCCTGCGGCCACACCACCTTGAATAAGCCTGATCTCGTCTGATCTCAGAAGCTAAGCAATGTTGGGCTTGGTTAGTACTTGGATGGGAGACCACCTGGGAATATCAAGTGCTGCAGGCATTACATTTTACAATTGAAATGTGTGGAGGCCAAAAGGAAATTTTGGAGGAATCACCCCCAGCTCACTAAACATAAAAGTCATGAAAGCAGAAATGCAATCGCCTGCGGCCACACCACCTTGAATAAGCCTGATCTCGTCTGATCTCAGAAGCTAAGCAATGTTGGGCTTGGTTAGTACTTGGATGGGAGACCACCTGGGAATATCAAGTGCTGCAGGCATTACATTTTTGTAATTACATTTTACAATTGAAATGTGTGGAGGACAAAAGGAAGTTTTGGAGGACTCACCCCCAGCTCACTAAACATAAAAGTCATGAAAGCAGAAATGCAATCGCCTGCGGCCACACCACCTTGAATAAGCCTGATCTCGTCTGATCTCAGAAGCTAAGCAATGTTGGGCTTGGTTAGTACTTGGATGGGAGACCACCTGGGAATATCAAGTGCTGCAGGCATTACATTTTACAATTGAAATGTGTGGAGGACAAAAGGAAATTTTGGAGGAATCACCCCCAGCTCACTAAACATAAAAGTCATGAAAGCAGAAATGCAATCGCCTGCGGCCACACCACCTTGAATAAGCCTGATCCCGCCTGATCTCAGAAGCTAAGCAGTGTTGGGCTTGGTTAGTACTTGGATGGGAGACCACCTGGGAATATCAAGTGCTGCAGGCATTACATTTTTGTAATTACATTTTACAATTGAAATGTGTGGAGGACAAAAGGAAATTTTGGAGGAATCACCCCCAGCTCACTAAACATAAAAGTCATGAAAGCAGAAATGCAATCGCCTGCGGCCACACCACCTTGAATAAGCCTGATCTCGTCTGATCTAAAAAGCTAAGCAATGTTGGGCTTGGTTAGTACTTGGATGGGAGACCACCTGGGAATATCAAATGCTGCAGGCATTACATTTTTGTAATTACATTTTACAATTGAAATGTGTGGAGGACAAAAGGAAATTTTGGAGGAATCACCCCCAGCTCCCTAAACATAAAAGTCATGAAAGCAGAAATGCAATCGCCTGCGGCCACACCACCTTGAATAAGCCTGATCTCAAAAGCTAAGCAATGTTGGGCTTGGTTAGTACTTGGATGGGAGACCACCTGGGAATATCAAGTGCTGCAGGCATTACATTTTTGTAATTACATTTTACAATTGAAATGTGTGGAGGACAAAAGGAAATTTTGGAGGAATCACCCCCAGCTCACTAAACATAAAAGTCATGAAAGCAGAAATGCAATCGCCTGCGGCCACACCACCTTGAATAAGCCTGATCTCGTCTGATCTCAGAAGCTAAGCAATGTTGGGCTTGGTTAGTACTTGGATGGGAGACCACCTGGGAATATCAAGTGCTGCAGGCATTACATTTTTGTAATTACATTTTACAATTGAAATGTGTGGAGGACAAAAGGAAATTTTGGAGGAATCACCCCCAGCTCACTAAACATAAAAGTCATGAAAGCAGAAATGCAATCGCCTGCGGCCACACCACCTTGAATAAGCCTGATCTCGTCTGATCTCAGAAGCTAAGCAATGTTGGGCTTGATTAGTACTTGGATGGGAGACCACCTGGGATTATCAAGTGCTGCAGGCATTACATTTTACAATTGAAATGTGTGGAGGACAAAAGGAAATTTTGGAGGAATCACCCCCAGCTCACTAAACATAAAAGTCATGAAAGCAGAAATGCAATCGCCTGCGGCCACACCACCTTGAATAAGCCTGATCTCGTCTGATCTCAGAAGCTGAGCAATGTTGGGCTTGGTTAGTACTTGGATGGGAGACCACCTGGGAATATCAAGTGCTGCAGGCATTACATTTTACAATTGAAATGTGTGGAGGACAAAAGGAAATTTTGGAGGAATCACCCCCAGCTCACTAAACATAAAAGTCATGAAAGCAGAAATGCAATCGCCTGCGGCCACACTACCTTGAATAAGCCTGATCTCGTCTGATCTCAGAAGCTAAGTAATGTTGGGCTTGGTTAGTACTTGGATGGGAGACCACCTGGGAATATCAAGTGCTGCAGGCATTACATTTTTGTAATTACATTTTACAATTGAAATGTGTGGAGGACAAAAGGAAATTTTGGAGGAATCACCCCCAGCTCCCTAAACATAAAAGTCATGAAAGCAGAAATGCAATCGCCTGCGGCCACACCACCTTGAATAAGCCTGATCTCAAAAGCTAAGCAATGTTGGGCTTGGTTAGTACTTGGATGGGAGACCACCTGGGAATATCAAGTGCTGCAGGCATTACATTTTTTTAATTACATTTTACAATTGAAATGTGTGGAGGACAAAAGGAAATTTTGGAGGAATCACCCCCAGCTCACTTAACATAAAAGTCATGAAAGCAGAAAAGCAATCGCCTGCAGCCACACCACCTTGAATAAGCCTGATCTCGTCTGATCTCAGAAGCTAAGCAATGTTGGGCTTGGTTAGTACTTGGAAGGGAGACCACCTGGGAATATCAAGTGCTGCAGGCATTACATTTTACAATTGAAATGTGTGGAGGACAAAAGGAAATTTTGGAGGAATCACCCCCAGCTCACTAAACATAAAAGTCATGAAAGCAGAAATGCAATCGCCTGCGGCCACACCACCTTGAATAAGCCTGATCTCGTCTGATCTCAGAAGCTAAGCAATGTTGGGCTTGGTTAGTACTTGGATGGGAGACCACCTGGGAATATCAAGTGCTGCAGGCATTACATTTTACAATTGAAATGTGTGGAGGACAAAAGGAAATTTTGGAGGAATCACCCCCAGCTCACTAAACATAAAAGTCATGAAAGCAGAAATGCAATCGCCTGCGGCCACACCACCTTGAATAAGCCTGATCTCGTCTGATCTCAGAAGCTAAGTAATGTTGGGCTTGGTTAGTACTTGGATGGGAGACCACCTGGGAATATCAAGTGCTGCAGGCATTACATTTTTGTAATTACATTTTACAATTGAAATGTGTGGAGGACAAAAGGAAATTTTGGAGGAATCACCCCCAGCTCCCTAAACATAAAAGTCATGAAAGCAGAAATGCAATCGCCTGCGGCCACACCACCTTGAATAAGCCTGATCTCAAAAGCTAAGCAATGTTGGGCTTGGTTAGTACTTGGATGGGAGACCACCTGGGAATATCAAGTGCTGCAGGCATTACATTTTTGTAATTACATTTTACAATTGAAATGTGTGGAGGACAAAAGGAAATTTTGGAGGAATCACCCCCAGCTCACTTAACATAAAAGTCATGAAAGCAGAAAAGCAATCGCCTGCAGCCACACCACCTTGAATAAGCCTGATCTCGTCTGATCTCAGAAGCTAAGCAATGTTGGGCTTGGTTAGTACTTGGAAGGGAGACCACCTGGGAATATCAAGTGCTGCAGGCATTACATTTTACAATTGAAATGTGTGGAGGACAAAAGGAAATTTTGGAGGAATCACCCCCAGCTCACTAAACATAAAAGTCATGAAAGCAGAAATGCAATCGCCTGCGGCCACACCACCTTGAATAAGCCTGATCCTGCCTGATCTCAGAAGCTAAGCAGTGTTGGGCTTGGTTAGTACTTGGATGGGAGACCACCTGGGAATATCAAGTGCTGCAGGCATTACATTTTTGTAATTACATTTTACAATTGAAATGTGTGGAGGACAAAAGGAAATTTTGGAGGAATCACCCCCAGCTCACTAAACATAAAAGTCATGAAAGCAGAAATGCAATCGCCTGCGGCCACACCACCTTGAATAAGCCTGATCTCGTCTGATCTCAGAAGCTAAGCAATGTTGGGCTTGGTTAGTACTTGGATGGGAGACCACCTGGGAATATCAAGTGCTGCAGGCATTACATTTTTGTAATTACATTTTACAATTGAAATGTGTGGAGGTCAAAAGGAAATTTTGGAGGAATCACCCCCAGCTCACTAAACATAAAAGTCATGAAAGCAGAAATGCAATCGCCTGCGGCCACACCACCTTGAATAAGCCTGATCTCAGAAGCTAAGCAATGTTGGGCTTGGTTAGTACTTGGATGGGAGACCACCTGGGAATATCAAGTGCTGCAGGCATTACATTTTTGTAATTACATTTTACAATTGAAATGTGTGGAGGACAAAAGGAAATTTTGGAGGAATCACCCCCAGCTCCATAAACATAAAAGTCATGAAAGCAGAAATGCAATCGCCTGCGGCCACACCACCTTGAATAAGCCTGATCTCAAAAGCTAAGCAATGTTGGGCTTGGTTAGTACTTGGATGGGAGACCACCTGGGAATATCAAGTGCTGCAGGCATTACATTTTTGTAATTACATTTTACAATTGAAATGTGTGGAGGACAAAAGGAAATTTTGGAGGAATCACCCCCAGCTCACTTAACATAAAAGTCATGAAAGCAGAAAAGCAATCGCCTGCAGCCACACCACCTTGAATAAGCCTGATCTCGTCTGATCTCAGAAGCTAAGCAATGTTGGGCTTGGTTAGTACTTGGAAGGGAGACCACCTGGGAATATCAAGTGCTGCAGGCATTACATTTTACAATTGAAATGTGTGGAGGACAAAAGGAAATTTTGGAGGAATCACCCCCAGCTCACTAAACATAAAAGTCATGAAAGCAGAAATGCAATCGCCTGCGGCCACACCACCTTGAATAAGCCTGATCCCACCTGATCTCAGAAGCTAAGCAGTGTTGGGCTTGGTTAGTACTTGGATGGGAGACCACCTGGGAATATCAAGTGCTGCAGGCATTACATTTTTGTAATTACATTTTACAATTGAAATGTGTGGAGGACAAAAGGAAATTTTGGAGGAATCACCCCCAGCTCACTAAACATAAAAGTCATGAAAGCAGAAATGCAATCGCCTGCGGCCACACCACCTTGAATAAGCCTGATCTCGTCTGATCTAAAAAGCTAAGCAATGTTGGGCTTGGTTAGTACTTGGATGGGAGACCACCTGGGAATATCAAATGCTGCAGGCATTACATTTTTGTAATTACATTTTACAATTGAAATGTGTGGAGGACAAAAGGAAATTTTGGAGGAATCACCCCCAGCTCCCTAAACATAAAAGTCATGAAAGCAGAAATGCAATCGCCTGCGGCCACACCACCTTGAATAAGCCTGATCTCAAAAGCTAAGCAATGTTGGGCTTGGTTAGTACTTGGATGGGAGACCACCTGGGAATATCAAGTGCTGCAGGCATTACATTTTTGTAATTACATTTTACAATTGAAATGTGTGGAGGACAAAAGGAAATTTTGGAGGAATCACCCCCAGCTCACTAAACATAAAAGTCATGAAAGCAGAAATGCAATCGCCTGAGGCCACACCACCTTGAATAAGCCTGATCTCGTCTGATCTCAGAAGCTAAGCAATGTTGGGCTTGGTTAGTACTTGGATGGGAGACCACCTGGGAATATCAAGTGCTGCAGGCATTACATTTTTGTAATTACATTTTACAATTGAAATGTGTGGAGGACAAAAGGAAATTTTGGAGGAATCACCCCCAGCTCACTAAACATAAAAGTCATGAAAGCAGAAATGCAATCGCCTGCGGCCACACCACCTTGAATAAGCCTGATCTCGTCTGATCTCAGAAGCTAAGCAATGTTGGGCTTGGTTAGTACTTGGATGGGAGACCACCTGGGAATATCAAGTGCTGCAGGCATTACATTTTACAATTGAAATGTGTGGAGGACAAAAGGAAATTTTGGAGGAATCACCCCCAGCTCACTAAACATAAAAGTCATGAAAGCAGAAATGCAATCGCCTGCGGCCACACCACCTTGAATAAGCCTGATCTCGTCTGATCTCAGAAGCTACGCAATGTTGGGCTTGGTTAGTACTTGGATGGGAGACCACCTGGGAATATCAAGTGCTGCAGGCATTACATTTTTGTAATTACATTTTACAATTGAAATGTGTGGAGGACAAAAGGAAATTTTGGAGGAATCACCCCCAGCTCACTAAACATAAAAGTCATGAAAGCAGAAATGCAATCGCCTGCGGCCACACCACCTTGAATAAGCCTGATCTCGTCTGATCTCAGAAGCTAAGCAATGTTGGGCTTGGTTAGTACTTGGATGGGAGACCACCTGGGAATATCAAGTGCTGCAGGCATTACATTTTACAATTGAAATGTGTGGAGGACAAAAGGAAATTTTGGAGGAATCACCCCCAGCTCCCTAAACATAAAAGTCATGAAAGCAGAAATGCAATTGCCTGCGGCCACACCACCTTGAATAAGCCTGATCTCAAAAGCTAAGCAATGTTGGGCTTGGTTAGTACTTGGATGGGAGACCACCTGGGAATATCAAGTGCTGCAGGCATTACATTTTTGTAATTACATTTTACAATTGAAATGTGTGGAGGACAAAAGGAAATTTTGGAGGAATCACCCCCAGCTCACTAAACATAAAAGTCATGAAAGCAGAAATGCAATCTCCTGCGGCCACACCACCTTGAATAAGCCTGATCTCGTCTGATCTCAGAAGCTAAGCAATGTTGGGCTTGGTTAGTACTTGGATGGGAGACCACCTGGGAATATCAAGTGCTGCAGGCATTACATTTTACAATTGAAATGTGTGGAGGACAAAAGGAAATTTTGGAGGAATCACCCCCAGCTCACTAAACATAAAAGTCATGAAAGCAGAAATGCAATCGCCTGCGGCCACACCACCTTGAATAAGCCTGATCTCGTCTGATCTCAGAAGCTAAGCAATGTTGGGCTTGGTTAGTACTTGGATGGGAGACCACCTGGGAATATCAAGTGCTGCAGGCATTACATTTTACAATTGAAATGTGTGGAGGACAAAAGGAAATTTTGGAGGAATCACCCCCAGCTCACTAAACATAAAAGTCATGAAAGCAGAAATGCAATCGCCTGCGGCCACACCACCTTGAATAAGCCTGATCTCGTCTGATCTCAGAAGCTACGCAATGTTGGGCTTGGTTAGTACTTGGATGGGAGACCACCTGGGAATATCAAGTGCTGCAGGCATTACATTTTACAATTGAAATGTGTGGAGGACAAAAGGAAATTTTGGAGGAATCACCCCCAGCTCCCTAAACATAAAAGTCATGAAAGCAGAAATGCAATCGCCTGCGGCCACACCACCTTGAATAAGCCTGATCTCAGAAGCTAAGCAATGTTGGGCTTGGTTAGTACTTGGATGGGAGACCACCTGGGAATATCAAGTGCTGCAGGCATTACATTTTACAATTGAAATGTGTGGAGGACAAAAGGAAATTTTGGAGGAATCACCCCCAGCTCACTAAACATAAAAGTCATGAAAGCAGAAATGCAATCGCCTGCGGCCACACCACCTTGAATAAGCCTGACCTCGTCTGATCTCAGAAGCTAAGCAATGTTGGGCTTGGTTAGTACTTGGATGGGAGACCACCTGGGAATATCAAGTGCTGCAGGCATTACATTTTACAATTGAAATGTGTGGAGGACAAAAGGAAATTTTGGAGGAATCACCCCCAGCTCACTAAACATAAAAGTCATGAAAGCAGAAATGCAATCGCCTGCGGCCACACCACCTTGAATAAGCCTGACCTCGTCTGATCTCAGAAGCTAAGCAATGTTGGGCTTGGTTAGTACTTGGATGGGAGACCACCTGGGAATATCAAGTGCTGCAGGCATTACATTTTTGTAATTACATTTTACAATTGAAATGTGTGGAGGACAAAAGGAAATTTTGGAGGAATCACCCCCAGCTCACTAAACATAAAAGTCATGAAAGCAGAAATGCAACCGCCTGCGGCCACACCACCTTGAATAAGCCTGATCTCGTCTGATCTCAGAAGCTAAGCAATGTTGGGCTTGGTTAGTACTTGGATGGGAGACCACCTGGGAATATCAAGTGCTGCAGGCATTACATTTTTGTAATTACATTTTACAATTGAAATGTGTGGAGGACAAAAGGAAATTTTGGAGGAATCACCCCCAGCTCACTAAACATAAAAGTCATGAAAGCAGAAATGCAATCGCCTGCGGCCACACCACCTTGAATTAGCCTGATCTCGCCTGATCTCAGAAGCTAAGCAATGTTGGGCTTGGTTAGTACTTGGATGGGAGACCACCTGGGAATATCAAGTCCTGCAGGCATTACATTTTACAATTGAAATGTGTGGAGGACAAAAGGAAATTTTGGAGGAATCACCCCCAGCTCACTAAACATAAAAGTCATGAAAGCAGAAATGCAATCGCCTGCGGCCACACCACCTTGAATAAGCCTGATCTCGTCTGATCTCAGAAGCTAAGCAATGTTGGGCTTGTTTAGTACTTGGATGGGAGACCACCTGGGAATATCAAGTGCTGCAGGCATTACATTTTACAATTGAAATGTGTGGAGGCCAAAAGGAAATTTTGGAGGAATCACCCCCAGCTCACTAAACATAAAAGTCATGAAAGCAGAAATGCAATCGCCTGCGGCCACACCACCTTGAATAAGCCTGATCTCGTCTGATCTCAGAAGCTAAGCAATGTTGGGCTTGGTTAGTACTTGGATGGGAGACCACCTGGGAATATCAAGTGCTGCAGGCATTACATTTTACAATTGAAATGTGTGGAGGACAAAAGGAAATTTTGGAGGAATCACCCCCAGCTCCCTAAACATAAAAGTCATGAAAGCAGAAATGCAATCGCCTGCGGCCACACCACCTTGAATAAGCCTGATCTCAGAAGCTAAGCAATGTTGGGCTTGGTTAGTACTTGGATGGGAGACCACCTGGGAATATCACGTGCTGCAGGCATTACATTTTTGTAATTACATTTTACAATTGAAATGTGTGGAGGCCAAAAGGAAATTTTGGAGGAATCACCCCCAGCTCCCTAAACATAAAAGTCATGAAAGCAGAAATGCAATCGCCTGCGGCCACACCACCTTGAATAAGCCTGATCTCGTCTTATCTCAGAAGCTAAGCAATGTTGGGCTTGGTTAGTACTTGTATGGGAGACCACCTGGGAATATCAAGTGCTGCAGGCATTACATTTTACAATTGAAATGTGTGGAGGACAAAAGGAAATTTTGGAGGAATCACCCCCAGCTCACTAAACATAAAAGTAATGAAAGCAGAAATGCAATCGCCTGCGGCCACACCACTTTGAATAAGTCTGATCTCAGAAGCTAAGCAATGTTGGGCTTGGTTAGTACTTGGATGGGAGACCACCTGGGAATATCAAGTGCTGCAGGCATTACATTTTACAATTGAAATGTGTGGAGGACAAAAGGAAATTTTGGAGGAATCACCCCCAGCTCACTAAACATAAAAGTCATGAAAGCAGAAATGCAATCGCCTGCGGCCCCACCACCTTGAATAAGCCTGATCTCGTCTGATCTCAGAAGCTAAACAATGTTGGACTTGGTTAGTACTTGGGTGGGAGACCACCTGGGAATATCAAGTGCTGCAGGCATTACATTTTACAATTGAAATGTGTGGAGGACAAAAGGAAATTTTGGAGGAATCACCCCCAGCTCACTAAACATAAAAGTCATGAAAGCAGAAATGCAATCGCCTGCGGCCACACCACCTTGAATAAGCCTGATCTCAGAAGCTAAGCAATGTTGGGCTTGGTTAGTACTTGGATGGGAGACCACCTGGGAATATCAAGTGCTGCAGGCATTACATTTTTGTAATTACATTTTACAATTGAAATATGTGGAGGACAAAAGGAAATTTTGGAGGAATCACCCCCAGCTCACTAAACATAAAAGTCATGAAAGCAGAAATGCAATCGCCTGCGGCCACACCACCTTGAATAAGCCTGATCTCGTCTGATCTCAGTAGCTAAGCAATGTTGGGCTTGGTTAGTACTTGGATGGGAGACCACCTGGGAATATCAAGTGCTGCAGGCATTACATTTTTGTAATTACATTTTACAATTGAAATGTGTGGAGGACAAAAGGAAATTTTGGAGGAATCACCCCCAGCTCCCTAAACATAAAAGTCATGAAAGCAGAAATGCAATCGCCTGCGGCCACACCACCTTGAATAAGCCTGATCTCGTCTGATCTCAGAAGCTAAGCAGTGTTGGGCTTGGTTAGTACTTGGATGGGAGACCACCTGGGAATATCAAGTGCTGCAGGCATTACATTTTACAATTGAAATGTGTGGAGGACAAAAGGAAATTTTGGAGGAATCACCCCCAGCTCACTAAACATAAAAGTCATGAAAGCAGAAATGCAATCGCCTGCGGCCACACCACCTTGAATAAGCCTGATCTCGTCTGATCTCAGAAGCTAAGCAGTGTTGGGCTTGGTTAGTACTTGGATGGGAGACCACCTGGGAATATCAAGTGCTGCAGGCATTACATTTTACAATTGAAATGTGTGGAGGACAAAAGGAAATTTTGGAGGAATCACCCCCAGCTCACTAAACATAAAAGTCATGAAAGCAGAAATGCAATCGCCTTTGGCCACACCACCTTGAATAAGCCTGACCTCGTCTGATCTCAGAAGCTAAACAATGTTGGGCTTGGTTAGTACTTGGATGGGAGACCACCTGGGAATATCAAGTGCTGCAGGCATTACATTTTTGTAATTACATTTTACAATTGAAATGTGTGGAGGACAAAAGGAAATTTTGGAGGAATCACCCCCAGCTCACTAAACATAAAAGTCATGAAAGCAGAAATGCAATCGCCTGCGGCCACACCACCTTGAATAAGCCTGATCTCGTCTGATCTCAGAAGCTAAGCAATGTTGGGCTTGGTTAGTACTTGGATGGGAGACCACCTGGGAATATCAAGTGCTGCAGGCATTACATTTTACAATTGAAATGTGTGGAGGACAAAAGGAAATTTTGGAGGAATCACCCCCAGCTCACTAAACATAAAAGTCATGAAAGCAGAAATGCAATCGCCTGCGGCCACACCACCTTGAATAAGCCTGATCTCGTCTGATCTCAGTAGCTAAGCAATGTTGGGCTTGGTTAGTACTTGGATGGGAGACCACCTGGGAATATCAAGTGCTGCAGGCATTACAATTTTGTAATTACATTTTACAATTGAAATGTGTGGAGGACAAAAGGAAATTTTGGAGGAATCACCCCCAGCTCCCTAAACATAAAAGTCATGAAAGCAGAAATGCAATCGCCTGCGGCCACACCACCTTGAATAAGCCTGATCTCGTCTGATCTCAGAAGCTAAGCAGTGTTGGGCTTGGTTAGTACTTGGATGGGAGACCACCTGGGAATATCAAGTGCTGCAGGCATTACATTTTACAATTGAAATGTGTGGAGGACAAAAGGAAATTTTGGAGGAATCACCCCCAGCTCACTAAACATAAAAGTCATGAAAGCAGAAATGCAATCGCCTGCGGCCACACCACCTTGAATAAGCCTGATCTCGTCTGATCTCAGAAGCTACGCAATGTTGGGCTTGGTTAGTACTTGGATGGGAGACCACCTGGGAATATCAAGTGCTGCAGGAATTACATTTTTGTAATTACATTTTACAATTGAAATGTGTGGAGGACAAAAGGAAATTTTGGAGGAATCACCCCCAGCTCACTAAACATAAAAGTCATGAAAGCAGAAATGCAATCGCCTGCGGCCACACCACCTTGAATAAGCCTGATCTCGTCTGATCTCAGAAGCTAAGCAATGTTGGGCTTGGTTAGTACTTGGATGGGAGACCACCTGGGAATATCAAGTGCTGCAGGCATTACATTTTACAATTGAAATGTGTGGAGGACAAAAGGAAATTTTGGAGGAATCACCCCCAGCTCCCTAAACATAAAAGTCATGAAAGCAGAAATGCAATCGCCTGCGGCCACACCACCTTGAATAAGCCTGATCTCTCCTGATCTCAGAAGCTAAGCAATGTTGGGCTTGGTTAGTACTTGGATGGGAGACCACCTGGGAATATCAAGTGCTGCAGGCATTACATTTTAGAGTTGAAATGTGTGGAGGACAAAAGGAAATTTTGGAGGAATCACCCCCAGCTCACTAAACATAAAAGTCATGAAAGCAGAAAAGCAATCGCCTGCGGCCACACCACCTTGAATAAGCCTGATCTCAGAATCTAAGTAATGTTGGGCTTGGTTAGTACTTGGATGGGAGACCACCTGGGAATATCAAGTGCTGCAGGCATTACATTTTTGTAATTACATTTTACAATTGAAATGTTTGGAGGACAAAAGGAAATTTTGGAGGAATCACCCCCAGCTCACTAAACATAAAAGTCATGAAAGCAGAAATGCAATCGACTGCGGCCACACCACCTTGAATAAGCCTGATCTCGCCTGATCTCAGAAGCTAAGCAATGTTGGGCTTGGTTAGTACTTGGATGGGAGACCACCTGGGAATATCAAGTGCTGCAGGCATTACATTTTACAATTGAAATGTGTGGAGGACAAAAGGAAATTTTGGAGGAATCACCCCCAGCTCACTAAACATAAAAGTCATGAAAGCAGAAATGCAATCGCCTGCGGCCACACCACCTTGAATAAGCCTGATCTCGCCTGATCTCAGAAGCTAAGCAATGTTGGGCTTGGTTAGTACTTGGATGGGAGACCACCTGGGAATATCAAGTGCTGCAGGCATTACATTTTTGTAATTACATTTTACAATTGAAATGTGTGGAGGACAAAAGGAAATTTTGGAGGAATCACCCCCAGCTCACTAAACATAAAAGTCATGAAAGCAGAAATGCAATCTCCTGCGGCCACACCACCTTGAATAAGCCTGATCTCTCCTGATCTCAGAAGCTAAGCAATGTTGGGCTTGGTTAGTACTTGGATGGGAGACCACCTGGGAATATCAAGTGCTGCAGGCATTACATTTTACAGTTGAAATGTGTGGAGGACAAAAGGAAATTTTGGAGGAATCACCCCCAGCTCACTAAACATAAAAGTCATGAAAGCAGAAAAGCAATCGCCTGCGGCCACACCACCTTGAATAAGCCTGATCTCAGAATCTAAGTAATGTTGGGCTTGGTTAGTACTTGGATGGGAGACCACCTGGGAATATCAAGTGCTGCAGGCATTACATTTTTGTAATTACATTTTACAATTGAAATGTTTGGAGGACAAAAGGAAATTTTGGAGGAATCACCCCCAGCTCACTAAACATAAAAGTCATGAAAGCAGAAATGCAATCGCCTGCGGCCACACCACCTTGAATAAGCCTGATCTCGCCTGATCTCAGAAGCTAAGCAATGTTGGGCTTGGTTAGTACTTGGATGGGAGACCACCTGGGAATATCAAGTGCTGCAGGCATTACATTTTACAATTGAAATGTGTGGAGGACAAAAGGAAATTTTGGAGGAATCACCCCCAGCTCACTAAACATAAAAGTCATGAAAGCAGAAATGCAATCACCTGCGGCCACACCACCTTGAATAAGCCTGATCTCGTCTGATCTCAGAAGCTAAGCAATGTTGGGCTTGGTTAGTACTTGGATGGGAGACCACCTGGGAATATCAAGTGCTGCAGGCATTACATTTTACAATTGAAATGTGTGGAGGACAAAAGGAAATTTTGGAGGAATCACCCCCAGCTCACTAAACATAAAAGTCATGAAAGCAGAAATGCAATCGCCTGCGGCCACACCACCTTGAATAAGCCTGATCTCGTCTGATCTCAGAAGCTAAGCAATGTTGGGCTTGGTTAGTACTTGGATGGGAGACCACCTGGGAATATCAAGTGCTGCAGGCATTACATTTTTGTAATTACATTTTACAATTGAAATGTGTGGAGGACAAAAGGAAGTTTTGGAGGACTCACCCCCAGCTCACTAAACAGAAAAGTCATGAAAGCAGAAATGCAATCGCCTGCGGCCACACCACCTTGAATAAGCCTGATCTCGTCTGATCTCAGAAGCTAAGCAATGTTGGGCTTGGTTAGTACTTGGATGGGAGACCACCTGGGAATATCAAGTGCTGCAGGCATTACATTTTACAATTGAAATGTGTGGAGGACAAAAGGAAATTTTGGAGGAATCACCCCCAGCTCACTAAACATAAAAGTCATGAAAGCAGAAATGCAATCGCCTGCGGCCACACCACCTTGAATAAGCCTGATCTCGTCTGATCTCAGAAGCTAAGCAATGTTGGGCTTGGTTAGTACTTGGATGGGAGACCACCTGGGAATATCAAGTGCTGCAGGCATTACATTTTTGTAATTACATTTTACAATTGAAATGTGTGGACAAAAGGAAATTTTGGAGGAATCACCCCCAGCTCACTAAACATAAATGTCATGAAAGCAGAAATGCAATCGCCTGCGGCCACACCACCTTGAATAAGCCTGATCTCAGAAGCTAAGCAATGTTGGGCTTGGTTAGTACTTGGATGGGAGACCACCTGGGAATATCAAGTGCTGCAGGCATTACATTTTTGTAATTACATTTTACAATTGAAATGTGTGGAGGACAAAAGGAAATTTTGGAGGACTCACCCCCAGCTCACTAAACATAAAAGTCATGAAAGCAGAAATGCAATCGCCTGCGGCCACACCACCTTGAATAAGCCTGATCTCGTCTGATCTCAGAAGCTAAGCAATGTTGGGCTTGGTTAGTACTTGGATGGGAGACCACCTGGGAATATCAAGTGCTGCAGGCATTACATTTTTGTAATTACATTTTACAATTGAAATGTGTGGAGGACAAAAGGAAATTTTGGAGGAATCACCCCCAGCTCACTAAACATAAAAGTCATGAAAGCAGAAATGCAATCGCCTGCGGCCACACCACCTTGAATAAGCCTGATCTCGTCTGATCTCAGAAGCTAAGCAATGTTGGGCTTGGTTAGTACTTGGATGGGAGACCACCTGGGAATATCAAGTGCTGCAGGCATTACATTTTTGTAATTACATTTTACAATTGAAATGTGTGGAGGACAAAAGGAAATTTTGGAGGAATCACCCACAGCTCACTAAACATAAAAGTCATGAAAGCAGAAATGCAATCGCCTGCGGCCACACCACCTTGAATAAGCCTGATCTCGTCTGATCTCAGAAGCTAAGCAATGTTGGGCTTGGTTAGTACTTGGATGGGAGACCACCTGGGAATATCAAGTGCTGCAGGCATTACATTTTACAATTGAAATGTGTGGAGGACAAAAGGAAATTTTGGAGGAATCACCCCCAGCTCACTAAACATAAAAGTCATGAAAGCAGAAATGCAATCGCCTGCGGCCACACCACCTTGAATAAGCCTGATCTCGTCTGATCTCAGAAGCTAAGCAATGTTGGGCTTGGTTAGTACTTGGATGGGAGACCACCTGGGAATATCAAGTGCTGCAGGCATTACATTTTACAATTGAAATGTGTGGAGGACAAAAGGAAATTTTGGAGGAATCACCCCCAGCTCACTAAACATAAAAGTCATGAAAGCAGCAATGCAATCGCCTGCGGCCACACCACCTTGAATAAGCCTGATCTCGTCTGATCTCAGAAGCTAAGCAATGTTGGGCTTGGTTAGTACTTGGATGGGAGACCACCTGGGAATATCAAGTGCTGCAGGCATTACATTTTTGTAATTACATTTTACAATTGAAATGTGTGGAGGACAAAAGGAAGTTTTGGAGGACTCACCCCCAGCTCACTAAACAGAAAAGTCATGAAAGCAGAAATGCAATCGCCTGCGGCCACACCACCTTGAATAAGCCTGATCTCGTCTGATCTCAGAAGCTAAGCAATGTTGGGCTTGGTTAGTACTTGGATGGGAGACCACCTGGGAATATCAAGTGCTGCAGGCATTACATTTTACAATTGAAATGTGTCGAGGACAAAAGGAAATTTTGGAGGAATCACCCCCAGCTCACTAAACATAAAAGTCATGAAAGCAGAAATGCAATCGCCTGCGGCCACACCACCTTGAATAAGCCTGATCTCGCCTGATCTCAGAAGCTAAGCAATGTTGGGCTTGCTTAGTACTTGGATGGGAGACCACCTGGGAATATCAAGTGCTGCAGGCATTACATTTTTGTAATTACATTTTACAATTGAAATGTGTGGTGGACAAAAGGAAATTTTGGAGGACTCACCCCCAGCTCACTAAACATAAAAGTCATGAAAGCAGAAATGCAATCGCCTGCGGCCACACCACCTTGAATAAGCCTGATCTCAGAAGCTAAGCAATGTTGGGCTTGGTTAGTACTTGGATGGGAGACCACCTGGGAATATCAAGTGCTGCAGGCATTACATTTTTGTAATTACATTTTACAATTGAAATGTGTGGACAAAAGGAAATTTTGGAGGAATCACCCCCAGCTCACTAAACATAAAAGTCATGAAAGCAGAAATGCAATCGCCTGCGGCCACACCACCTTGAATAAGCCTGATCTCAGAAGCTAAGCAATGTTGGGCTTGGTTAGTACTTGGATGGGAGACCACCTGGGAATATCAAGTGCTGCAGGCATTACATTTTTGTAATTACATTTTACAATTGAAATGTGTGGAGGACAAAAGGAAATTTTGGAGGAATCACCCCCAGCTCACTAAACATAAAAGTCATGAAAGCAGAAATGCAATCGCCTGCGGCCACACCACCTTGAATAAGCCTGATCTCAGAAGCTAAGCAATGTTGGGCTTGGTTAGTACTTGGATGGGAGACCACCTGGGAATATCAAGTGCTGCAGGCATTACATTTTTTTAATTACATTTTACAATTGAAATGTGTGGTGGACAAAAGGAAATTTTGGAGGACTCACCCCCAGCTCACTAAACATAAAAGTCATGAAAGCAGAAATGCAATCGCCTGCGGTCACACCACCTTGAATAAGCCTGATCTCGTCTGATCTCAGAAGCTAAGCAATGTTGGGCTTGGTTAGTACTTGGAGGGGAGACCACCTTTGAATATCAAGTGCTGCAGGCATTACATTTTTGTAATTACGTTTTACAATTGAAATGTGTGGAGGACACAAGGAAATTTTGGAGGAATCACCCCCAGCTCACTAAACATAAAAGTCATGAAAGCAGAAATGCAATCGCCTGCGGCCACACCACCTTGAATAAGCCTGATCTCGTCTGATCTCAGAAGCTCAGCAATGTTGGGCTTGGTTAGTACTTGGATGGGAGACCACCTGGGAATATCAAGTGCTGCAGGCATTACATTTTACAATTGAAATGTGTGGAGGACAAAAGGAAATTTTGGAGGAATCACCCCCAGCTCACTAAACATAAAAGTCATGAAAGCAGAAATGCAATCGCCTGCGGCCACACCACCTTGAATAAGCCTGATCTCGTCTGATCTCAGAAGCTAAGCAATGTTGGGCTTGGTTAGTACTTGGATGGGAGACCACCTGGGAATATCAAGTGCTGCAGGCATTACATTTTACAATTGAAATGTGTGGAGTACAAAAGGAAATTTTGGAGGAATCACCCCCAGCTCACTAAACATAAAAGTCATGAAAGCAGAAATGCAATCGCCTGCGGCCACACCACCTTGAATAAGCCTGATCTCAGAAGCTAAGCAATGTTGGGCTTGGTTAGTACTTGGATGGGAGACCACCTGGGAATATCAAGTGCTGCAGGCATTACATTTTTGTAATTACATTTTACAATTGAAATGTGTGGACAAAAGGAAATTTTGGAGGAATCACCCCCAGCTCACTAAACATAAAAGTCATGAAAGCAGAAATGCAATCGCCTGCGGCCACACCACCTTGAATAAGCCTGATCTCGTCTGATCTCAGAAGCTAAGCAATGTTGGGCTTGGTTAGTACTTGGATGGGAGACCACCTGGGAATATCAAGTGCTGCAGGCATTACATTTTACAATTGAAATGTGTGGAGGACAAAAGGAAATTTTGGAGGAATCACCCCCAGCTCACTAAACATAAAAGTCATGAAAGCAGAAATGCAATCGCCTGCGGCCACACCACCTTGAATAAGCCTGATCTCGTCTGATCTCAGAAGCTAAGCAATGTTGGGCTTGGTTAGTACTTGGATGGGAGACCACCTGGGAATATCAAGTGCTGCAGGCATTACATTTTACAATTGAAATGTGTGGAGGACAAAAGGAAATTTTGGAGGAATCACCCCCAGCTCACTAAACATAAAAGTCATGAAAGCAGAAATGCAATCGCCTGCGGCCACACCACCTTGAATAAGCTTGATCTCAGAAGCTAAGCAATGTTGGGCTTGGTTAGTACTTGGATGGGAGACCACCTGGGAATATCAAGTGCTGCAGGCATTACATTTTACAATTGAAATGTGTGGAGGACAAAAGGAAATTTTGGAGGAATCACCCCCAGCTCCCTAAACATAAAAGTCATGAAAGCAGAAATGCAATTGCCTGCGGCCACACCACCTTGAATAAGCCTGATCTCGTCTGATCTCAGAAGCTAAGCAGTGTTGGGCTTGGTAAGTACTTGGATGGGAGACCACCTGGGAATATCAAGTGCTGCAGGCATTACATTTTTGTAATTACATTTTACAATTGAAATGTGTGGAGGACAAAAGGAAATTTTGTAGGACACACCCCCAGCTCACTAAACATAAAAGTCATGAAAGCAGAACTGCAATCGCCTGCGGCCACACCACCTTGAATAAGCCTGATCTCGTCTGATCTCAGAAGCTAAGCAATGTTGGGCTTGGTTAGTACTTGGATGGGAGACCCCCTGGGAATATCAAGTGCTGCAGGCATTACATTTTTGTAATTACATTTTACAATTGAAATGTGTGGAGGACAAAAGGAAATTTTGGAGGAATCACCCCCAGCTCCCTAAACATAAAAGTCATGAAAGCAGAAATGCAATCGCCTGCGGCCACACCACCTTGAATAAGCCTGATCTCAGAAGCTAAGCAATGTTGGGCTTGGTTAGTACTTGGATGGGAGACCACCTGGAAATATCAAGTGCTGCAGGAATTACATTTTTGTATTTACATTTTACAATTGAAATGTGTGGAGGACAAAAGGAAATTTTGGAGGAATCACCCCCAGCTCACTAAACATAAAAGTCATGAAAGCAGAAATGCAATCGCCTGCGGCCACACCACCTTGAATAAGCCTGATCTCGTCTGATCTCAGAAGCTAAGCAATGTTGGGCTTGGTTAGTTCTTGGATGGGAGACCACCTGGGAATATCAAGTGCTGCAGGCATTACATTTTTGTAATTACATTTTACAATTGAAATGTGTGGAGGACAAAAGGAAATTTTGGAGGAATCACCCCCAGCTCACTAAACATAAAAGTCATGAAAGCAGAAATGCAATCGCCTGCGGCCACACCACCTTGAATAAGCCTGATCTCGTCTGATCTCAGAAGGTAAGCAGTGTTGGGCTTGGTTAGTACTTGGATTGGAGACCACCTGGGAATATCAAGTGCTGCAGGCATTACATTTTTGTAATTACATTTTACAATTGAAATGTGTGGAGGACAAAAGGAAATTTTGGAGGAATCACCCCCAGCTCACTAAACATAAAAGTCATGAAAGCAGAAATGCAATCGCCTGCGGCCACACCACCTTGAATAAGCCTGATCTCGCCTGATCTCAGAAGCTAAGCAATGTTGGGCTTGGTTAGTACTTGGATGGGAGACCACCTGGGAATATCAAGTGCTGCAGGCATTACATTTTACAATTGAAATGTGTGGAGGACAAAAGGAAATTTTGGAGGAATCACCCCCAGCTCCCTAAACATAAAAGTCATGAAAGCAGAAATGCAATCGCCTGCGGCCACACCACCTTGAATAAGCCTGATCTCGTCTGATCTCAGAAGCTAAGCAGTGTTGGGCTTGGTTAGTACTTGGATGGGAGACCACCTGGGAATATCACGTGCTGCAGGCATTACATTTTACAATTGAAATGTGTGGAGGCCAAAAGGAAATTTTGGAGGAATCACCCCCAGCTCACTAAACATAAAAGTCATGAAAGCAGAAATGCAATCGCCTGCGGCCACACCACCTTGAATAAGCCTGATTTCGTCTGATCTCAGAAGCTAAGCAATGTTGGGCTTGGTTAGTACTTGGATGGGAGACCACCTGGGAATATCAAGTGCTGCAGGCATCACATTTTTGTAATTACATTTTACAATTGAAATGTGTGGAGGACAAAAGGAAATTTTGGAGGAATCACCCCCAGCTCACTAAACATAAAAGTCATGAAAGCAGAAATGCAATCGCCTGCGGCCACACCACCTTGAATAAGCCTGATCTCGTCTGATCTCAGAAGCTAAGCAATGTTGGGCTTGATTAGTACTTGGATGGGAGACCACCTGGGAATATCAAGTGCTGCAGGCATTACATTTTACAATTGAAATGTGTGGAGGACAAAAGGAAATTTTGGAGGAATCACCCCCAGCTCACTAAACATAAAAGTCATGAAAGCAGAAATGCAATCGCCTGCGGCCACACCACCTTGAATAAGCCTGATCTCGTCTGATCTCAGAAGCTAAGCAATGTTGGGCTTGGTTAGTACTTGGATGGGAGACCACCTGGGAATATCAAGTGCTGCAGGCATTACATTTTTGTAATTACATTTTACAATTGAAATGTGTGGAGGACAAAAGGAAATTTTGGAGGAATCACCCCCAGCTCACTAAACATAAAAGTCATGAAAGCAGAAATGCAATCGCCTGCGGCCACACCACCTTGAATAAGCCTGGTCTCGTCTGATCTCAGAAGCTAAGCAATGTTGGGCTTGGTTAGTACTTGGATGGGAGACCACCTGGGAATATCAAGTGCTGCAGGCATTACATTTTACAATTGAAATGTGTGGAGGACAAAAGGAAATTTTGGAGGAATCACCCCCAGCTCACTAAACATAAAAGTCATGAAAGCAGAAATGCAATCACCTGCGGCCACACCACCTTGAATAAGCCTGATCTCGTCTGATCTCAGAAGCTAAGCAATGTTGGGCTTGGTTAGTACTTGGATGGGAGACCACCTGGGAATATCAAGTGCTGCAGGCATTACATTTTTGTAATTACATTTTACAATTGAAATGTGTGGAGGACAAAAGGAAATTTTGGAGGAATCACCCCCAGCTCCCTAAACATAAAAGTCATGAAAGCAGAAATGCAATCGCCTGCGGCCACACCACCTTGAATAAGCCTGATCTCAGAAGCTAAGCAATGTTGGGCTTGGTTAGTACTTGGATGGGAGACCACCTGGGAATATCAAGTGCTGCAGACATTACATTTTACAATTGAAATGTGTGGAGGACAAAAGGAAATTTTGGAGGAATCACCCCCAGCTCACTAAACATAAAAGTCATGAAAGCAGAAAAGCAATCGCCTGCAGCCACACCACCTTGAATAAGCCTGATCTCGTCTGATCTCAGAAGCTAAGCAATGTTGGGCTTGGTTAGTACTTGGAAGGGAGACCACCTGGGAATATCAAGTGCTGCAGACATTACATTTTACAATTGAAATGTGTGGAGGACAAAAGGAAATTTTGGAGGAATCACCCCCAGCTCACTAAACATAAAAGTCATGAAAGCAGAAATGCATTCGCCTGCGGCCACACCACCTTGAATAAGCCTGATCTCGTCTGATCTCAGAAGCTAAGCAATGTTGGGCTTGGTTAGTACTTGGATGGGAGACCACCTGGGAATATCAAGTGCTGCAGGCATTACATTTTACAATTGAAATGTGTGGAGGACAAAAGGAAATTTTGGAGGAATCACCCCCAGCTCACTAAACATAAAAGTCATGAAAGCAGCAATGCAATCGCCTGCGGCCACACCACCTTGAATAAGCCTGATCTCGTCTGATCTCAGAAGCTAAGCAGTGTTGGGCTTGGTTAGTACTTGGATGGGAGACCACCTGGGAATATCAAGTGCTGCAGGCATTACATTTTTGTAATTACATTTTACAATTGAAATGTGTGGAGGACAAAAGGAAATTTTGGAGGAATCACCCCCAGCTCACTAAACATAAAAGTCATGAAAGCAGAAATGCAATCGCCTGCGGCCACACCACCTTAAATAAGCCTGATCTCGCCTGATCTCAGAAGCTAAGCAATGTTGGGCTTGGTTAGTACTTGGATGGGAGACCACCTGGGAATATCAAGTGCTGCAGGCATTACATTTTTGTAATTACAATTGAAATGTGTGGAGGACATAAGGAAATTTTGGAGGAATCACCCCCAGCTCACTAAACATAAAAGTCATGAAAGCAGAAATGCAATCGCCTGCGGCCACACCACCTTGAATAAGCCTGATCTCAGAAGCTAAGCAATGTTGGGCTTGGTTAGTACTTAGATGGGAGACCACCTGGGAATATCAAGTGCTGCAGGCATTACATTTTTGTAATTACATTTTACAATTGAAATGTGTGGAGGACAAAAGGAAATTTTGGAGGAATCACCCCCAGCTCACTAAACATAAAAGTCATGAAAGCAGAAATGCAATCGCCTGCGGCCACACCACCTTGAATAAGCCTGATCTCGTCTGATCTCAGAAGCTAAGCAGTGTTGGGCTTGGTTAGTACTTGGATGGGAGACCACCTGGGAATATCAATTGCTGCAGGTATTACATTTTTGTAATTACATTTTACAATTGAAATGTGTGGAGGACAAAAGGAAATTTTGGAGGAATCAACCCCAGCTCACTAAACATAAAAGTCATGAAAGCAGAAATGCAATCGCCTGCGGACACACCACCTTGAATAAGCCTGATCTCGTCTGATCTCAGAAGCTAAGCAATGTTGGGCTTGATTAGTACTTGGATGGGAGACCACCTGGGAATATCAAGTGCTGCAGGCATTACATTTTACAATTGAAATGTGTGGAGGACAAAAGGAAATTTTGGAGGAATCACCCCCAGCTCACTAAACATAAAAGTCATTAAAGCAGAAATGCAATCGCCTGCGGCCACACCACCTTGAATAAGCCTGATCTCGTCTGATCTCGTCTGATCTCAGAAGCTAAGCAAAGTTGGGCTTGGTTAGTACTTGGATGGGAGACCACTTGGGAATATCAAGTGCTGCAGGCATTACATTTTACAATTGAAATGTGTGGAGGACAAAAGGAAATTTTGGAGGAATCACCCCCAGCTCACTAAACATAAAAGTCATGAAAGCAGAAATGCAATCGCCTGCGGCCACACCACCTTGAATAAGCCTGATCTCAGAAGCTAAGCAATGTTGGGCTTGGTTAGTACTTGGATGGGAGACCACCTGGGAATATCAAGTGCTGCAGGCATTACATTTTTGTAATTACATTTTACAATTGAAATGTGTGGAGGACAAAAGGAAATTTTGGAGGAATCACCCCCAGCTCACTAAACATAAAAGTCATGAAAGCAGAAATGCAATCGCCTGCGGCCACACCACCTTGAATAAGCCTGATCTCGTCTGATCTCAGAAGCTAAGCAATGTTGGGCTTGGTTAGTACTTGGATGGGAGACCACCTGGGAATATCAAGTGCTGCAGGCATTACATTTTACAATTGAAATGTGTGGAGGACAAAAGGAAATTTTGGAGGAATCACCCCCAGCTCACTAAACATAAAAGTCATGAAAGCAGAAATGCAATCGCCTGCGGCCACACCACCTTGAATAAGCCTGATCTCGTCTGATCTCAGAAGCTAAGCAATGTTGGGCTTGGTTAGTACTTGGATGGGAGACCACCTGGGAATATCAAGTGCTGCAGGCATTACATTTTACAATTGAAATGTGTGGAGGACAAAAGGAAATTTTGGAGGAATCACCCCCAGCTCACTAAACATAAAAGTCATGAAAGCAGAAATGCAATCGCCTGCGGCCACACCACCTTGAATAAGCCTGATCTCGTCTGATCTCAGAAGCTAAGCAATGTTGGGCTTGGTTAGTACTTGGATGGGAGACCACCTGGGAATATCAAGTGCTGCAGGCATTACATTTTTGTAATTACATTTTACAATTGAAATGTGTGGAGGACAAAAGGAAATTTTGGAGGAATCACCCCCAGCTCACTAAACATAAAAGTCATGAAAGCAGAAATGCAATCGCCTGCGGCCACACCACCTTGAATAAGCCTGATCTCGTCTGATCTCAGAAGCTAAGCAGTGTTGGGCTTGGTTAGTACTTGGATGGGAGACCACCTGGGAATATCAATTGCTGCAGGCATTACATTTTTGTAATTACATTTTACAATTGAAATGTGTGGAGGACAAAAGGAAATTTTGGAGGAATCAACCCCAGCTCACTAAACATAAAAGTCATGAAAGCAGAAATGCAATCGCCTGCGGACACACCACCTTGAATAAGCCTGATCTCGTCTGATCTCAGAAGCTAAGCAATGTTGGGCTTGATTAGTACTTGGATGGGAGACCACCTGGGAATATCAAGTGCTGCAGGCATTACATTTTACAATTGAAATGTGTGGAGGACAAAAGGAAATTTTGGAGGAATCACCCCCAGCTCACTAAACATAAAAGTCATGAAAGCAGAAATGCAATCGCCTGCGGCCACACCACCTTGAATAAGCCTGATCTCGTCTGATCTCAGAAGCTAAGCAATGTTGGGCTTGGTTAGTACTTGGATGGGAGACCACCTGGGAATATCAAGTGCTGCAGGCATTACATTTTACAATTGAAATGTGTGGAGGACAAAAGGAAATTTTGGAGGAATCACCCCCAGCTCACTAAACATAAAAGTCATGAAAGCAGAAATGCAATCGCCTGCGGCCACACCACCTTGAATAAGCCTGATCTCGTCTGATCTCAGAAGCTAAGCAATGTTGGGCTTGGTTAGTACTTGGATGGGAGACCACCTGGGAATATCAAGTGCTGCAGGCATTACATTTTTGTAATTACAATTGAAATGTGTGGAGGACAAAAGGAAATTTTGGAGGAATCACCCCCAGCTCACTAAACATAAAAGTCATGAAAGCAGAAATGCAATCGCCTGCGGCCACACCACCTTGAATAAGCCTGATCTCAGAAGCTAAGCAATGTTGGGCTTGGTTAGTACTTGGATGGGAGACCACCTGGGAATATCAAGTGCTGCAGGCATTACATTTTTGTAATTACATTTTACAATTGAAATGTGTGGAGGACAAAAGGAAATTTTGGAGGAATCACCCCCAGCTCACTAAACATAAAAGTCATGAAAGCAGAAATGCAATCGCCTTCGGCCACACCACCTTGAATAAGCCTGATCTCGTCTGATCTCAGAAGCTAAGCAATGTTGGGCTTGGTTAGTACTTGGATGGGAGACCACCTGGGAATATCAAGTGCTGCAGGCATTACATTTTACAATTGAAATGTGTGGAGGACAAAAGGAAATTTTGGAGGAATCACCCCCAGCTCACTAAACATAAAAGTCATGAAAGCAGAAATGCAATCGCCTGCGGCCACACCACCTTGAATAAGCCTGATCTCGTCTGATCTCAGAAGCTAAGCAGTGTTGGGCTTGGTTAGTACTTGGATGGGAGACCACCTGGGAATATCAATTGCTGCAGGCATTACATTTTTGTAATTACATTTTACAATTGAAATGTGTGGAGGACGAAAGGAAATTTTGGAGGAATCAACCCCAGCTCACTAAACATAAAAGTCATGAAAGCAGAAATGCAATCGCCTGCGGACACACCACCTTGAATAAGCCTGATCTCGTCTGATCTCAGAAGCTAAGCAATGTTGGGCTTGATTAGTACTTGGATGGGAGACCACCTGTGTATATCAAGTGCTGCAGGCATTACATTTTACAATTGAAATGTGTGGAGGACAAAAGGAAATTTTGGAGGAATCACCCCCAGCTCACTAAACATAAAAGTCATTAAAGCAGAAATGCAATCGCCTGCGGCCACACCACCTTGAATAAGCCTGATCTCGTCTGATCTCGTCTGATCTCAGAAGCTAAGCAAAGTTGGGCTTGGTTAGTACTTGGATGGGAGACCACTTGGGAATATCAAGTGCTGCAGGCATTACATTTTACAATTGAAATGTGTGGAGGACAAAAGGAAATTTTGGAGGAATCACCCCCAGCTCACTAAACATAAAAGTCATGAAAGCAGAAATGCAATCGCCTGCGGCCACACCACCTTGAATAAGCCTGATCTCGTCTGATCTCAGAAGCTAAGCAATGTTGGGCTTGGTTAGTACTTGGATGGGAGACCACCTGGGAATATCAAGTGCTGCAGGCATTACATTTTACAATTGAAATGTGTGGAGGACAAAAGGAAATTTTGGAGGAATCACCCCCAGCTCACTAAACATAAAAGTCATGAAAGCAGAAATGCAATCGCCTGCGGCCACACCACCTTGAATAAGCCTGTTCTCGTCTGATCTCAGAAGCTAAGCAATGTTGGGCTTGGTTAGTACTTGGATGGGAGACCACCTGGGAATATCAAGTGCTGCAGGCATTACATTTTTGTAATTACATTTTACAATTGAAATGTGTGGAGGACAAAAGGAAATTTTGGAGGAATCACCCCCAGCTCACTAAACATAAAAGTCATGAAAGCAGAAATGCAATCGCCTGCGGCCACACCACCTTGAATAAGCCTGATCTCGTCTGATCTCAGAAGCTAAGCAATGTTGGGCTTGGTTAGTACTTGGATGGGAGACCACCTGGGAATATCAAGTGCTGCAGGCATTACATTTTACAATTGAAATGTGTGGAGGAGAAATGGAAATTTTGGAGGAATCACCCCCAGCTCACTAAACATAAAAGTCATGAAAGCAGAAATGCAATCGCCTGCGGCCACACCACCTTGAATAAGCCTGATCTCAGAAGCTAAGCAATGTTGGGCTTGGTTAGTACTTGGATGGGAGACCACCTGGGAATATCAAGTGCTGCAGGCATTACATTTTTGTAATTACATTTTACAATTGAAATGTGTGGAGGACAAAAGGAAATTTTGGAGGAATCACCCCCAGCTCACTAAACATAAAAGTCATGAAAGCAGAAATGCAATCGCCTGCGGCCACACCACCTTGAATAAGCCTGATCTCGCCTGATCTCAGAAGCTAAGCAGTGTTGGGCTTGGTTAGTACTTGGATGGGAGACCACCTGGGAATATCAAGTGCTGCAGGCATTACATTTTTGTAATTACATTTTACAATTGAAATGTGTGGAGGACAAAAGGAAATTTTGGAGGAATCACCCCCAGCTCACTAAACATAAAAGTCATGAAAGCAGAAATGCAATCGCCTGCGGCCACACCACCTTGAATAAGCCTGATCTCGTCTGATCTCAGAAGCTAAGCAATGTTGGGCTTGGTTAGTACTTGGATGGGAGACCACCTGGGAATATCAAGTGCTGCAGGCATTACATTTTTGTAATTACATTTTACAATTGAAATGTGTGGAGGACAAAAGGATATTTTGGAGGAATCACCCCCAGCTCACTAAACATAAAAGTCATGAAAGCAGCAATGCAATCGCCTGCGGCCACACCACCTTGAATAAGCCTGATCTCGTCTGATCTCAGAAGCTAAGCAATGTTGGGCTTGGTTAGTACTTGGATGGGAGACCACCTGGGAATATCAAGTGCTGCAGGCATTACATTTTTGTAATTACATTTTACAATTGAAATGTGTGGAGGACAAAAGGAAATTTTGGAGGAATCACCCCCAGCTCACTAAACATAAAAGTCATGAAAGCAGAAATGCAATCGCCTGCGGCCACACCACCTTGAATAAGCCTGATCTCGTCTGATCTCAGAAGCTAGCAATGTTGGGCTTGGTTAGTACTTGGATGGGAGACCACCTGGGAATATCAATTGCTGCAGGCATTATATTTTTGTAATTACATTTTAGAATTGAAATGTGTGGAGGACAAAAGGAAATTTTGGAGGAATCAACCCCAGCTCACTAAACATAAAAGTCATGAAAGCAGAAATGCAATCGCCTGCGGCCACACCACCTTGAATAAGCCTGATCTCGTCTGATCTCAGAAGCTAAGCAATGTTGGGCTTGATTAGTACTTGGATGGGAGACCACCTGGGAATATCAAGTGCTGCAGGCATTACATTTTACAATTGAAATGTGTGGAGGACAAAAGGAAATTTTGGAGGAATCACCCCCAGCTCACTAAACATAAAAGTCATGAAAGCAGAAATTCAATCGCCTGCGGCCACACCACCTTGAATAAGCCTGATCTCGTCTGATCTCAGAAGCTAAGCAATGTTGGGCTTGGTTAGTACTTGGATGGGAGACCACCTGGGAATATCAAGTGCTGCAGGCATTACATTTTACAATTGAAATGTGTGGAGGACAAAAGGAAATTTTGGAGGAATCACCCCCAGCTCACTAAACATAAAAGTCATGAAAGCAGAAATGCAATCGCCTGCGGCCACACCACCTTGAATAAGCCTGATCTCGTCTGATCTCAGAAGCTAAGCAATGTTGGGCTTGGTTAGTACTTGGATGGGAGACCACCTGGGAATATCAAGTGCTGCAGGCATTACATTTTACAATTGAAATGTGTGGAGGACAAAAGGAAATTTTGGAGGAATCACCCCCAGCTCACTAAACATAAAAGTCATGAAAGCAGAAATGCAATCGCCTGCGGCCACACCACCTTGAATAAGCCTGATCTCGTCTGATCTCAGAAGCTAAGCAATGTTGGGCTTGGTTAGTACTTGGATGGGAGACCACCTGGGAATATCAAGTGCTGCAGGCATTACATTTTACAATTGAAATGTGTGGAGGACAAAAGGAAATTTTGGAGGAATCACCCCCAGCTCACTAAACATAAAAGTCATGAAAGCAGAAATGCAATCGCCTGCGGCCACACCACCTTGAATAAGCCTGATCTCGTCTGATCTCAGAAGCTAAGCAATGTTGGGCTTGGTTAGTACTTGGATGGGAGACCACCTGGGAATATCAAGTGCTGCAGGCATTACATTTTACAATTGAAATGTGTGGAGGACAAAAGGAAATTTTGGAGGAATCACCCCCAGCTCACTAAACATAAAAGTCATGAAAGCAGAAACGCAATCGCCTGCGGCCACACCACCTTGAATAAGCCTGATCTCGTCTGATCTCAGAAGCTAAGCAATGTTGGGCTTATTTAGTATTTGGATGGGAGACCACCTGGGAATATCAAGTGCTGCAGGCATTACATTTTACAATTGAAATGTGTGGAGGACAAAAGGAAATTTTGGAGGAATCACCCCCAGCTCACTAAACATAAAAGTCATGAAAGCAGAAATGCAATCGCCTGCGGCCACACCACCTTGAATAAGCCTGATCTCGTCTGATCTCAGAAGCTAAGCAATGTTGGGCTTGGTTAGTACTTGGATGGGAGACCACCTGGGAATATCAAGTGCTGCAGGCATTACATTTTTGTAATTACATTTTACAATTGAAATGTGTGGAGGACAAAAGGAAATTTTGGAGGAATCACCCCCAGCTCACTAAACATAAAAGTCATGAAAGCAGAAATGCAATCGCCTGCGGCCACACCACCTTGAATAAGCCTGATCTCAGAAGCTAAGCAATGTTGGGCTTGGTTAGTACTTGGATGGGAGACCACCTGGGAATATCAAGTGCTGCAGGCATTACATTTTTGTAATTACATTTTACAATTGAAATGTGTGGAGGACAAAAGGAAATTTTGGAGGAATCACCCCCAGCTCACTAAACATAAAAGTCATGAAAGCAGAAATGCAATCGCCTGCGGCCACACCACCTTGAATAAGCCTGATCTCGTCTGATCTCAGAAGCTAAGCAATGTTGGGCTTGGTTAGTACTTGGATGGGAGACCACCTGGGAATATCAAGTGCTGCAGGCATTACATTTTACAATTGAAATGTGTGGAGGACAAAAGGAAATTTTGGAGGACTCACCCCCAGCTCACTAAACATAAAAGTCATGAAAGCAGAAATGCAATCGCCTGCGGCCACACCACCTTGAATAAGCCTGATCTTGTCTGATCTCAGAAGCTAAGCAATGTTGGGCTTGTTTAGTACTTGGATGTTAGACCACCTGGGAATATCAAGTGCTGCAGGCATTACATTTTTGTAATTACATTTTACAATTGAAATGTGTGGAGGACAAAAGGAAATTTTGGAGGAATCACCCCCAGCTCACTAAACATAAAAGTCATGAAAGCAGAAATGCAATCGCCTGCGGCCACACCACCTTGAATAAGCCTGATCTCGTCTGATCTCAGAAGCTAAGCAATGTTGGGCTTGGTTAGTACTTGGATGGGAGACCACCTGGGAATATCAAGTGCTGCAGGCATTACATTTTTGTAATTACATTTTACAATTGAAATGTGTGGAGGACAAAAGGAAATTTTGGAGGAATCACCCCCAGCTCACTAAACATAAAAGTCATGAAAGCAGAAATGCAATCGCCTGCGGCCACACCACCTTGAATAAGCCTGATCTCGGCTGATCTCAGAAGCTAAGCAATGTTGGGCTTGGTTAGTACTTGGATGGGAGACCACCTGGGAATATCAAGTGCTGCAGGCATTACATTTTTGTAATTACATTTTACAATTGAAATGTGTGGAGGACAAAAGGATGTTTTGGAGGAATCACCCCCAGCTCACTAAACATAAAAGTCATGAAAGCAGAAATGCAATCGCCTGCGGCCACACCACCTTGAATAAGCCTGATCTCGTCTGATCTCAGAAGCTAAGCAGTGTTGGGCTTGGTTAGTACTTGGATGGGAGACCACCTGGGAATATCAAGTGCTGCAGGCATTACATTTTTGTAATTACATTTTACAATTGAAATGTGTGGAGGACAAAAGGAAATTTTGGAGGAATCACCCCCAGCTCACTAAACATAAAAGTCATGAAAGCAGAAATGCAATCGCCTGCGGCCACACCACCTTGAATAAGCCTGATCTCGCCTGATCTCAGAAGCTAAGCAATGTTGGGCTTGGTTAGTACTTGGATGGGAGACCACCTGGGAATATCAAGTGCTGCAGGCATTACATTTTACAATTGAAATGTGTGGAGGACAAAAGGAAATTTTGGAGGAATCACCCCCAGCTCACTAAACATAAAAGTCATGAAAGCAGAAATGCAATCGCCTGCGGCCACACCACCTTGAATAAGCCTGATCTCGTCTGATCTCAGAAGCTAAGCAGTGTTGGGCTTGGTTAGTACTTGGATGGGAGACCACCTGGGAATATCAAGTGCTGCAGGCATTACATTTTTGTAATTACATTTTACAATTGAAATGTGTGGAGGACAAAAGGAAATTTTGGAGGAATCACCCCCAGCTCACTAAACATAAAAGTCATGAAAGCAGAAATGCAATCGCCTGCGGCCACACCACCTTGAATAAGCCTGATCTCGCCTGATCTCAGAAGCTAAGCAATGTTGGGCTTGGTTAGTACTTGGATGGGAGACCACCTGGGAATATCAAGTGCTGCAGGCATTACATTTTTGTAATTACAATTGAAATGTGTGGAGGACATAAGGAAATTTTGGAGGAATCACCCCCAGCTCACTAAACATAAAAGTCATGAAAGCAGAAATGCAATCGCCTGCGGCCACACCACCTTGAATAAGCCTGATCTCAGAAGCTAAGCAATGTTGGGCTTGGTTAGTACTTGGATGGGAGACCACCTGGGAATATCAAGTGCTGCAGGCATTACATTTTTGTAATTACATTTTACAATTGAAATGTGTGGAGGACAAAAGGAAATTTTGGAGGAATCACCCCCAGCTCACTAAACATAAAAGTCATGAAAGCAGAAATGCAATCGCCTGCGGCCACACCACCTTGAATAAGCCTGATCTCGTCTGATCTCAGAAGCTAAGCAGTGTTGGGCTTGGTTAGTACTTGGATGGGAGACCACCTGGGAATATCAATTGCTGCAGGCATTACATTTTTGTAATTACATTTTACAATTGAAATGTGTGGAGGACAAAAGGAAATTTTGGAGGACTCACCCCCAGCTCACTAAACATAAAAGTCATGAAAGCAGAAATGCAATCGCCTGCGGCCACACCACCTTGAATAAGCCTGATCTCGCCTGATCTCAGAAGCTAAGCAATGTTGGGCTTGGTTAGTACTTGGATGGGAGACCACCTGGGAATATCAAGTGCTGCAGGCATTACATTTTACAATTGAAATGTGTGGAGGACAAAAGGAAATTTTGGAGGAATCACCCCCAGCTCACTAAACATAAAAGTCATGAAAGCAGAAATGCAATCGCCTGCGGCCACACCACCTTGAATAAGCCTGATCTCGTCTGATCTCAGAAGCTAAGCAGTGTTGGGCTTGGTTAGTACTTGGATGGGAGACCACCTGGGAATATCAAGTGCTGCAGGCATTACATTTTTGTAATTACATTTTACAATTGAAATGTGTGGAGGACAAAAGGATATTTTGGAGGAATCACCCCCAGCTCACTAAACATAAAAGTCATGAAAGCAGAAATGCAATCGCCTGCGGCCACACCACCTTGAATAAGCCTGATCTCGTCTGATCTCAGAAGCTAAGCAATGTTGGGCTTGGTTAGTACTTGGATGGGAGACCACCTGGGAATATCAAGTGCTGCAGGCATTACATTTTTGTAATTACAATTGAAATGTGTGGAGGACATAAGGAAATTTTGGAGGAATCACCCCCAGCTCACTAAACATAAAAGTCATGAAAGCAGAAATGCAATCGCCTGCGGCCACACCACCTTGAATAAGCCTGATCTCAGAAGCTAAGCAATGTTGGGCTTGGTTAGTACTTGGATGGGAGACCACCTGGGAATATCAAGTGCTGCAGGCATTACATTTTTGTAATTACATTTTACAATTGAAATGTGTGGAGGACAAAAGGAAATTTTGGAGGAATCACCCCCAGCTCACTAAACATAAAAGTCATGAAAGCAGAAATGCAATCGCCTGCGGCCACACCACCTTGAATAAGCCTGATCTCGTCTGATCTCAGAAGCTAAGCAATGTTGGGCTTGGTTAGTACTTGGATGGGAGACCACCTGGGAATATCAAGTGCTGCAGGCATTACATTTTTGTAATTACATTTTACAATTGAAATGTGTGGAGGACAAAAGGAAATTTTGGAGGAATCACCCCCAGCTCCCTAAACATAAAAGTCATGAAAGCAGAAATGCAATCGCCTGCGGCCACACCACCTTGAATAAGCCTGATCTCATCTGATCTCAGCAGCTAAGCAATGTTGGGCTTGGTTAGTACTTGGATGGGAGACCACCTGGGAATATCAAGTGCTGCAGGCATTACATTTTACAATTGAAATGTGTGGAGGACAAAAGGAAATTTTGGAGGAATCACCCCCAGCTCACTAAACATAAAAGTCATGAAAGCAGAAATGCAATTGCCTGCGGCCACACCACCTTGAATAAGCCTGATCTCGTCTGATCTCAGAAGCTAAGCAATGTTGGGCTTGGTTAGTACTTGGATGGGAGACCACCTGGGAATATCAAGTGCTGCAGGCATTACAGTTTTGTAATTACATTTTATAATTGAAATGTGTGGAGGACAAAAGGAAATTTTGGAGGAATCACCCCCAGCTCACTAAACATAAAAGTCATGAAAGCAGAAATGCAATCGCCTGCGGCCACACCACCTTGAATGAGCCTGATCTCGTCTGATCTCAGAAGCTAAGCAATGTTGGGCTTGGTTAGTACTCGGATGGGAGACCACCTGGGAATATCAAGTGCTGCAGGCATTACATTTTACAGTTGAAATGTGTGGAGGACAAAAGGAAATTTTGGAGGAATCACCCCCAGCTCACTAAACATAAAAGTCATGAAAGCAGAAATGCAATTGCCTGCGGCCACACCACCTTGAATGAGCCTGATCTCGTCTGATCTCAGAAGCTAAGCAATGTTGGGCTTGGTTAGTACTTGGATGGGAGACCACCTGGGAATATCAAGTGCTGCAGGCATTACATTTTACAATTGAAATGTGTGGAGGACAAAAGGAAATTTTGGAGGAATCACCCCCAGCTCACTAAACATAAAAGTCATGAAAGCAGAAATGCAATCGCCTGCGGCCACACCACCTTGAATAAGCCTGATCTCGTCTGATCTCAGAAGCTAAGCAATGTTGGGCTTGGTTAGTACTTGGATGGGAGACCACCTGGGAATATTAAGTGTTGCAGGCATTACATTTTTGTAATTACATTTTACAATTGAAATGTGTGGAGGACAAAAGGAAATTTTGGAGGAATCACCCCCAGCTCACTAAACATAAAAGTCATGAAAGCAGAAATGCAATCGCCTGCGGCCACACCACCTTGAATAAGCCTGATCTCGTCTGATCTCAGAAGCTAAACAATGTTGGGCTTGGTTAGTACTTGGATGGGAGACCACCTGGGAATATCAAGTGCTGCAGGCATTACATTTTTGTAATTACATTTACAATTGAAATGTGTGGAGGACAAAAGGAAATTTTGGAGGAATCACCCCCAGCTCACTAAACATAAAAGTCATGAAAGCAGAAATGCAATCGCCTGCGGCCACACCACCTTGAATAAGCCTCATCTCGTCTGATCTCAGAAGCTAAACAATGTTGGGCTTGGTTAGTACTTGGATGGGAGACCACCTGGGAATATCAAGTGCTGCAGGCATTACATTTTACAATTGAAATGTGTGGAGGACAAAAGTAAATTTTGGAGGAATCACCCCCAGCTCACTAAACATAAAAGTCATGAAAGCAGAAATGCAATCGCCTGCGGCCACACCACCTTAAATAAGCCTGATCTTGTCTGATCTCAGAAGCTAAGCAATGCTGGGCTTGGTTAGTACTTGGATGGGAGACCACCTGGGAATATCAAGTGCTGCAGGCATTACATTTTTGTAATTACATTTTACAATTGAAATGTGTGGAGGACAAAAGGAAATTTTGGAGGAATCACCACCAGCTCACTAAACATAAAAGTCATGAAAGCAGAAATGCAATCGCCTGCGGCCACACCACCTTGAATAAGACTGATCTCAGAAGCTAAGCAATGTTGGTCTTGGTTAGTACTTGGATGGGAGACCACCTGGGAATATCAAGTGCTGCAGGCATTACATTTTACAATTGAAATGTGTGGAGGACAAAAGGAAATTTTGGAGGAATCACCCACAGCTAACTAAACATAAAAGTCATGAAAGCAGAAATGCAATCGCCTGCGGCCACACCACCTTGAATAAGCCTGATCTCGTCTGATCTCAGAAGCTAAGCAATGTTGGGCTTGGTTAGTACTTGGATGGGAGACCACCTGGGAATATCAAGTGCTGCAGGCATTACATTTTACAATTGAAATGTGTGGAGGACAAAAGGAAATTTTGGAGGAATCACCCCCCAGCTCACTAAACATAAAAGTCATGAAAGCAGAAATGCAATCGCCTGCGGCCGCACCACCTTGAAAAAGTCTGATCGCAGAAGCTAAGGAATGTTGGGCTTGGTTAGTACTTGGATGGGAGACCACCTGGGAATATCAAGTGCTGCAGGCATTACATTTTACAATTGAAATGTGTGGAGGACAAAAGGAAATTTTGGAGGAATCACCCCCAGCTCACTAAACATAAAAGTCAAGAAAGCAGAAATGCAATCGCCTGCGGCCACACCACCTTGAATAAGCCTGATCTCGTCTGATCTCAGAAGCTAAGCAATGTTGGGCTTGGTTAGTACTTGGATGGGAGACCACCTGGGAATATCAAGTGCTGCAGGCATTACATTTTTGTAATTACATTTTACAATTGAAATGTGTGGAGGACAAAAGGAAATTTTGGAGGAATCACCCCCAGCTCCCTAAACATAAAAGTCATGAAAGCAGAAATGCAATCGCCTGCGGCCACACCACCTTGAATAAGCCTTATCTCATCTGATCTCAGCAGCTAAGCAATGTTGGGCTTGGTTAGTACTTGGATGGGAGACCACCTGGGAATATCAAGTGCTGCAGGCATTACATTTTACAATTGAAATGTGTGGAGGACAAAAGGAAATTTTGGAGGAATCACCCCCAGCTCACTAAACATAAAAGTCATGAAAGCAGAAATGCAATTGCCTGCGGCCACACCACCTTGAATAAGCCTGATCTCGTCTGATCTCAGAAGCTAAGCAATGTTGGGCTTGGTTAGTACTTGGATGGGAGACCACCTGGGAATATCAAGTGCTGCAGGCATTACAGTTTTGTAATTACATTTTATAATTGAAATGTGTGGAGGACAAAAGGAAATTTTTGAGGAATCACCCCCAGCTCACTAAACATAAAAGTCATGAAAGCAGAAATGCAATCGCCTGCGGCCACACCACCTTGAATGAGCCTGATCTCGTCTGATCTCAGAAGCTAAGCAATGTTGGGCTTGGTTAGTACTCGGATGGGAGACCACCTGGGAATATCAAGTGCTGCAGGCATTACATTTTACAGTTGAAATGTGTGGAGGACAAAAGGAAATTTTGGAGGAATCACCCCCAGCTCACTAAACATAAAAGTCATGAAAGCAGAAATGCAATTGCCTGCGGCCACACCACCTTGAATGAGCCTGATCTCGTCTGATCTCAGAAGCTAAGCAATGTTGGGCTTGGTTAGTACTCGGATGGGAGACCACCTGGGAATATCAAGTGCTGCAGGCATTACATTTTACAGTTGAAATGTGTGGAGGACAAAAGGAAATTTTGGAGGAATCACCCCCAGCTCACTAAACATAAAAGTCATGAAAGCAGAAATGCAATTGCCTGCGGCCACACCACCTTGAATAAGCCTGATCTCGTCTGATCTCAGAAGCTAAGCAATGTTGGGCTTGGTTAGTACTTGGATGGGAGACCACCTGGGAATATCAAGTGCTGCAGTTATTACATTTTACAATTGAAATGTGTGGAGGACAAAAGGAAATTTTGGAGGAATCACCCCCAGCTCACTAAACATAAAAGTCATGAAAGAAGAAATGCAATCGCCTGCGGCCACACCACCTTGAATAAGCCAGATCTCGTCTGATCTCAGAAGCTAAGCAATGTTGGGCTTGATTAGTACTTGGATGGGAGACCACCTGGGAATATCAAGTGCTGCAGGCATTACATTTTACAATTGAAATGTGTGGTGGATAAAAGGAAATTTTGGACGAATCACCCCCAGCTCACTAAACATAAAAGTCATGAAAGCAGAAATGCAATCGCCTGCGGCCACACCACCTTGAATAAGTCTGATCTCAGAAGCTAAGCAATGTTGGGCTTGATTAGTACTTGGATGGGAGACCACCTGGGAATATCAAGTGCTGCAGGCATTACATTTTTGTAATTACATTTTACAATTGAAATGTGTGGAGGACAAAAGGAAATTTTGGAGGAATCACCCCCAGGTCACTAAACATAAAAGTCATGAAAGCAGAAATGCAATCGCCTGCAGCCACACCACCTTGAATAAGCCTGATCTCAGAAGCTAAGGAATGTTGGGCTTGGTTAGTATTTGGATGGGAGACCACCTGGGAATATCAAGTGCTGCAGGCATTACATTTTTGTAATTACATTTTACAATTGAAATGTGTGGACAAAAGGAAATTTTGGAGGAATCACCCCCAGGTCACTAAACATAAAAGTCATGAAAGCAGAAATGCAATCGCCTGCAGCCACACCACCTTGAATAAGCCTGATCTCAGAAGCTAAGGAATGTTGGGCTTGGTTAGTATTTGGATGGGAGACCACCTGGGAATATCAAGTGCTGCAGGCATTACATTTTTGTAATTACATTTTACAATTGAAATGTGTGGACAAAAGGAAATTTTGGAGGAATCACCCCCAGCTCACTAAACATAAAAGTCATGAAAGCAGAAATGCAATCGCCTGCGGCCACACCACCTTGAATAAGCCTGATCTCGTCTGATTTCAGAAGCTAAGCAATGTTGGGCTTGATTAGTACTTGGATGGGAGACCACCTGGGAATATCAAGTGCTGCAGGCATTACATTTTTGTAATTACATTTTACAATTGAAATGTGTGGCGGACAAAAGGAAATTTTGGAGGAATCACCCCCAGCTCACTAAACATAAAAGTCATGAAAGCAGAAATGCAATCGCCTGCGGCCACACCACCTTGAATAAGCCTGATCTCGTCTGATCTCAGAAGCTAAGCAATGTTGGGCTTGGTTAGTACTTGGATGGGAGACCACCTGGGAATATCAAGTGCTGCAGGCATTACATTTTTGTAATTACATTTTACAATTGAAATGTGTGGAGGACAAAAGGAAATTTTGGAGGAATCACCCCCAGCTTACTAAACATAAAAGTCATGAAAGCAGAAATGCAATCGCCTGCGGCCACACCACCTTGAATAAGCCTGATCTCAGAAGCTAAGGAATGTTGGGCTTGGTTAGTATTTGGATGGGAGACCACCTGGGAATATCAAGTGCTGCAGGCATTACATTTTTGTAATTACATTTTACAATTGAAATGTGTGGACAAAAGGAAATTTTGGAGGAATCACCCCCAGCTCACTAAACATAAAAGTCATGAAAGCAGAAATGCAATCGCCTGCGGCCACACCACCTTGAATAAGCCTGATCTCGTCTGATTTCAGAAGCTAAGCAATGTTGGGCTTGATTAGTACTTGGATGGGAGACCACCTGGGAATATCAAGTGCTGCAGGCATTACATTTTTGTAATTACATTTTACAATTGAAATGTGTGGCGGACAAAAGGAAATTTTGGAGGAATCACCCCCAGCTCACTAAACATAAAAGTCATGAAAGCAGAAATGCAGTCGCATGCGGCCACACCACCTTGAATAAGCCTGATCTCGTCTGATCTCAGAAGCTAAGCAATGTTGGGCTTGGTTAGTACTTGGATGGGAGACCACCTGGGAATATCAAGTGCTGCAGGCATTACATTTTACAATTGAAATGTGTGGAGGACAAAAGGAAATTTTGGAGGAATCACCCCCAGCTCACTAAACATAAAAGTCATGAAAGCAGAAATGCAATTGCCTGCGGCCACACCACCTTGAATAAGCCTGATCTCGTCTGATCTCAGAAGCTAAGCAATGTTGGGCTTGGTTAGTACTTGGATGGGAGACCACCTGGGAATATCAAGTGCTGCAGGCATTACATTTTACAATTGAAATGTGTGGAGGACAAAAGGAAATTTTGGAGGAATCACCCCCAGCTCACTAAACATAAAAGTCATGAAAGCAGAAATGCAATTTCCTGCGGCCACACCACCTTGAATAAGCCTGATCTCGTCTGATCTCAGCAGCTAAGCAATGTTGGGCTTGGTTAGTACTTGGATGGGAGACCACCTGGGAATATCAAGTGCTGCATGCATTACATTTTACAATTGAAATGTGTGGAGGACAAAAGGAAATTTTGGAGGAATCACCCCCAGCTCACTAAACATAAAAGTCATGAAAGCAGAAATGCAATCGCCTGCGGCCACACCACCTTGAATAAGCCTGATCTCGTCTGATCTCAGAAGCTAAGCAATGTTGGGCTTGGTTAGTACTTGGATGGGAGACCACCTGGGAATATCAAGTGCTGCAGGCATTACATTTTACAATTGAAATGTGTGGAGGACAAAAGGAAATTTTGGAGGAATCACCCCCAGCTCACTAAACATAAAATTCATGAAAGCAGAAATGCAATCGCCTGCGGCCACACCACCTTGAATAAGCCTGATCTCATCTGATCTCAGCAGCTAAGCAATGTTGGGCTTGGTTAGTACTTGGATGGGATTCCACCTGGGAATATCAAGTGCTGCAGGCATTACATTTTTGTAATTACATTTTACAATTGAAATGTGTGGAGGACAAAAGGAAATTTTGGAGGAATCACCCCCAGCTCACTAAACATAAAAGTCATGAAAGCAGAAATGCAATCGCCTGCGGCCACACCACCTTGAATACGCCTGATCTCGTCTGATCTCGTCTGATCTCAGAAGCTAAGCAATGTTGGGCTTGGTTAGTACCTGGATGGGAGACCACCTGGGAATATCAAGTGCTGCAGGCATTACATTTTTGTAATTACATTTTACATTTGAAATGTGTGGAGGACAAAAGGAAATTTTGGAGGAATCACCCCCAGCTCACTAAACATAAAAGTCATGAAAGCAGAAATGCAATCGCCTGCGGCCACACCACCTTGAATAAGCCAGATCTCGTCTGATCTCAGAAGCTAAGCAATGTTGGGCTTGGTTAGTACTTGGATGGTTATGATTTCCATTACACGAGAGTAGATGTTAAAACTTCATGCTGATTTGAACTCGGCTCTCGCAAAGATAAGCACCAACTAAGACGTAGCTTTACAGTAAACTAATGTTATCCATATGTGTCTCCATCCATTTACGTTTCCTTCCATTTGATGATGTAGATATCCTTTTGTCTTGTGTTAATGGCTGAAGTGTAATGCTGGCTCCAGGGATCAGCTTATTTTGCCTCCCTGGCGCATCAGCACACACAACGGCTGCGATGCTGGCTCCGGGGATCAACCAAAGTGCGGCCTCCCCAGCGCATCAGCATGACAACCGTCTGGATTGAGCTAAGTAGGGTACATCTCTGGGGTTTTCAAGTGGGCACCTTCCATCCTTAGTGTTTCGTCGACTAGCCCACGACACCTCAAGAGGGCTTGACGGTGATTCTGGCGTCCCAGCATCACCCCCCTCCGTCCCCCACTCAACTCAGCCCATCTTACTTACCTGTACATCAGCGCTTCTTTCTTTCTATTGTGCTTGAGATCCCCAGCCAGAATCTTTCCGTCTCAACCACAGCCAGTTGCTGCTCCTCTCTGCGGCTTCAGATAAGTTCTTCACTGTGCGACGCAACTCTTGGCCACTGAATCCGACGTCTCTGAGAAACCGGGTTGTAGAGTGTGCCACAAATCCTCGACAACCCACTTCCACTGGGTAAACCCGAACTCTCCATCCTCGCTGTTCCGCTTCAGTGGCTAGTTGAGCATACCGCAGTCTCTTCCTCTCATACGCCTCATCTACAGCATCCTCCCATGGCACTGTTAACTCTACCAGGTGAACAAGGCATGCTGATCCAGACTGTTGGAAAACATGGAACAAGTATTGAATAGCAGTTTGCTACGCATGAGGAATGACGGCTGTATTCATGTTATTTTTCTGAAAAGTGATTTAACATTGGATAGAAAAAACTGTTAGTTCCAAAAATGCAAGCACTGCTGTGATAGATGAAAGCTGGCTATATACTCTGGGTATATAGATACTTGCACTGCATTGCAAGCAAGAAATAATAGCAGCTTCATTGAGCAATGGATGGTAGCAGAGAGCTGAGAAAAACACCAAGTTAACGTATATTTAACTATACTTAAACAACTGCACATTGGAAGTAGATTGAAGGCAATATGGTAGAGAAGTTACCCCAAATGGCTGGCCAGCAGCACACGGCTGTACAAACAAGTCCTTTGATCTCCAGCCCTGACATGAAAGAAGCTTGCCCTTCGGGGAGTCCACTGGGGTATAAAACTAGTTAAACAGGGTTTTGCTTAGAATATACAGCTGGTTTATGAGGGGGTCATAAAGCTAGTCTTCAAGGGGACCAGAAGAGACCAGGCTCTAAGACTTCCGAGAGATCCAAAGAGATAATGCCACTGAAATCAAAGGGTCTCTGGCAAATCGGAGAGATAGGAACAAGGAAGATGACAAAAACCAGATGTATGGACCTTTGTGGCACCAGGGGTCTGAAGAATGCACTGAGTTCAGAGGTCTTCACACTACACACACACACACACACACACACACACACACACACACACACACACACTAAATGAAATATATGGTAACAGGATAATGAGTTGTACCTTTTCTATTGGTTAAGTGTCAGAGAAAGAGGAGGAGAGAGACACCTATGCAGAAGGGTATTTAATGTCATGCAACAATTGTAAGAACGAGTATTCTGTTTGTCCTGTACCTGGGACAAGACTCCCTGCATATTTCAATAAACCTAACAACTGATTGAAGAAAAGGACTCTGTGCAGTTTCTTGAATCTACTTACTCACCATCCTTTTTTTAAGTTACATCATTTGGCGAGCCACCTGCGGACTGTTTCCTGATACTTTTTTTTCAAATACCGGGGGGTTGATACCTGACTGCAGAGAAACCCATTTGCCCAGCCTGAATCCCGTGCGCGCAGGACCAGGACAAAGCGAATGGACAGAGACTGCTTCTAACTTCTAACCAGACGGTGTGGAGAATCTTTGGATCAGGACTTCAGCTCGAACATATAATCACGTACATTGGTGAGTAGTTAATGGTTTATTGTTTTATATGCAGTGTTTAGAATGTAGTGAGAATCAAGGGTAGAGTATGAAAGAGGACTTTTTGATAATTCATGTACATTAAGGACACAATTAGTTAAGTCAAGAGAGATTGACCGCTGAACTAAAAGTGTATTGACTGTTAGGACTTTAGGTATGAAAGAGGACCTCTGGATTCCTAAAAAAGTCGGAGTAAATCGTGTAGTGTTATGACGTGCCAGTAGAGTCTATTGGACTAGTTACACTGACTTGTATAGCTCAACAGGTACGGGCATACTCGGATTTATGTTTTATGTTTGTTTTGAGAGGGTTTGGTACACCTGTTTTGTCTTTGTTTTTACTGTTTGGTTTATAAGTCACGATAAGGGGGCAATAGGATAAGCCTCTTATTTAACTGTCCACATTAGGTGGTACAGATAAGGAACAATCAGACAATAAGTTCCAGTTAAGCCCAAATAGCACATACAAAAGTGTAAATTAAATGTGCAATAAACCAAAATAAAAGTTTATGCTTCGTTAAGCATAGCTTTAAACACGGAATATTGGCAAAAACAAGACAAAACTAAAAAGTGTTGTTTTTTTTTGTTAGTTTTGTGTTTTGTTGGGAGTCTGATCAACTCCAAATATGTTAGATGACCCTCAATGTCATCAAATGGATGACTGGAGAATATGGAACATAGACTATGTTTTAAAACATGGCAAAAAGGGAAGCTATGTACAGAACAGTAATGTACATGTTCATGTAACAGGTCAGGAGTGTGTGTCTCGTAAGAAGAAAAAGACAAAGGCAATTCAAGACTGGTAGCCCACAAAAAAACAAACAAAACAAAAAAAACTGTAATGGTAAAGATTCTATATCAACTTTGAGGAATACATGTTGTAAAAATAAAATTAAAAGGTCACATTAAAATGTAATTAAGAAGTTGTTTATTAATGATTGTTTGAGTAATTCTAATTTTGCTTAAGCGTGGAGATAAAGTAACATCTTAGAAAAACTATGTACTAAGAACCAGGATGAATACTTATTGTCTTGCCTCGGTCATAAGAGGGTTTGATAAGGGAAAGAGACCCAGGTTAACTGATTATTTGTGTTGTGTTAGTGTTTGAATGCAAAGGAATGGCCAACCTTTGAACTAAAACAATAACACAAATATACAAAGCAACAATTAATAGTTTGTTCAGGATTATATTGGTAAACAAGAGGAACATTTTGTCTTTCTGATAGAGGGTTTACTTGAAAATAAAGTGGTGGTATTGTTTTGGTACGCAGGGTCTGTGTCTCCCTGGTCGCAGATTCAGGGAGGAATAAAAAAAAACTTGCGTGACCATATCTGGGCAGAGAGAGAAAAGACTATGTAGAGAATGAGAATAGATCACTGTTAGACAGACTAAAAATAAAAAGACTTTTAGGAAGAGAACAAATGTTTTTGGAGATCAATAAATCTGAAACAAATTAAATTATCGACCTGGAAATATTTTATTAAAAATATTTTCATGAATGAATGTTAAGTGTTTGTTTGAGAGTGAATTTTATGTTTAAGACACAGGTGAATTTTATGAATCACCTATGAATACATATTTGAAACCAAGATCACATGAGTGGTAGAGTTTGTATTATTGGTGTAGCTAAAAAAAGTGCAGAGTTAAAACGATGTTTTATTTTTAAGGGGTCTGTTTATTAATGATTGTTTAGTTCATGTTGAATTAAACAGGGAGATTGCATTCTCTTTGAATGGAAAACACGTAGTTTAATAAAGCACTGATGTTATCAGTATTAACTGGGTTTATTCTGATGTTGCTAAAGCACACTACCATACACGAGTAGAAGGGAAAAAAAAAAGTTGAATTGTTAGAGAGCATAAAATACAATTCAAATGGGGAAAAAGAGGTCACAATCGATATCAGAGTGATCTACAGGGATTTCAACTTCTGCTAAGGCATCAGAATGCAGTGATGCAGGAGACAAAAGCAGTGTCACTCAGAGCTACGCGAGTGATGTGAAATGGGATGTTTGCACACATGTTTACGATGTGTTTTGTTTATGTTGGTTACAATTAGTATTTTACGGAGCTTCTTGCAGGAGAGGTGATGATAATTAGATTAATGTGATAACTGAAACATGAATAAATCGTGAGTGACATGAGATTATTGATGGTGCAGTATAGGACTGCAGGATTGATAGATTGTGATACTGGTATGATAGACAGTCTGTTGGTTAATGTTTGTGTGTTTGTCTGTGAATATAGGGTATTAATACTCTCTTGTGGAAGTTCAGCACAGGACGCTGAGCTAATGGCAATATTGTGATGCAAAATAGTCAACTTCTCACTGTCTAATACAGAACAGACAGTCGCAGTAGCAAAAGTAATTATGCACTCACAGTAATACAAATGCACTTGGTAGGATTGACCATGGGGAAACGCCCGTGTAAATTAATTAAATAAAGAACAAATTCGCTGGCTTAAGCATGAAGCAACCTGCGCCCTGGTTGGCGAAGTACAGTGATTCCACGTCCTCTGCCACCCAAAGAGCTCTGGGTTGGTAGAGCTTGTGGACCACATTCTAAAAAGGAAGCATCATAAACAGGTGCTCATGAAGGTCAGGTTGATGTGCACACACATTTTCTTTTTCTCACTGGATTATTTCTATAATAGATCCTGATTTATTTTGATCTGCTAAAAAGGATGCTGTTATTAATTGCAAAAATAGGCAGTACTTTTATTTCTGTATGCGTTATTGAGAAACATTAACGTTTGAATACATTTCTTTGTAAACTTTCTTTTCAACTGTTATTGTTATATGTGCTCTGGACGTCTTGCCAAGAAGGGAGAGATCAATGTATGACTAACATCTTACAGGACTGTTCTCAACTAGGTAATATCATACAGTATGTGGACGACATACTGTTGCAACGGGAACTGCGGAGAAACACTATCTGTTGCTGGAGGAAGTCTTGGATCTCATGGAGCACGCTGCTCTCAAATTAAATCTAAAGAAAGCTGCATTAATGAAATAATCTGTTTGTTTCTTAGGAGTACAGGTGGAAGCTGGAGGACACACATCTGACCCAGGAAATAAAAAGTTGAAAATAAAAAGTTGATAAAAAATCTGCCCTTAGATTCTTTTTGGGCATATTTGGATTCTGTCAGGACTTCATGGAAGGATACAGCGAACTAGCTGTCACCCTCTATGAACACCTGAATGGTAACCCAGGCAAGCAAGACATACTGCAATAGGATTAAAGGTCACATGCCTTGTTTGAGGCATTAAAACAGGCACTGATTCCAACCCCACTCAGGGTCTCCATTCAAATTAAAAAAAAAAATTAAAAAAAAAAAAAAGTGGGGGGTTGGAAGGCTGATTGGGGAGGTCCATATGAGATAATGGACAAACTGGGAGAAACCAATTTGAAATTGGCAATACAAAAATGAGGGAGTGAAAACTGGCTTGAAAACTAGTTTCACTAATAAGCAAGCCTGCTGGAGAACGGAAATTCCTAAGGGCACTGATGCAGTTAGGTTAGAGTAGTAATTGTGAGCAATGAAGTAGATAGAGATTTGTAGTTACTTTCAGAGTACAGACACAGGTCTAAGGCTTTTCTCTTCTCCTAAAGGTTCATGCTGGAACTGATATGTTATATTATGTTCACAATATGGGGTGGACATAGGCTCTGAGAAAAATACAAGATAGAATTAACAGACATTGGCGATTCTTAGAATTGCAATAACATTATCAATGCAGATGAAAAAGAGACTATTCAAGAATTAACCCTTTTTGAATTTTGAAATTAAATCAGATATTAATCAAAAGAATAAATACGGCACTTGTTCTCCACAGGTCCCGAGATATTATTGATGGCGTTTATGTGGAATGGAAGCACAATGCTGTTCATCGGAACTGAGAGGACCATTTCAGAAGAGTTTGTGCAGAAAGTTCCAGTACACTTGTGGAACAATTTGGATATGCAAACAGTAACTGTACATATTAACCTGCAGAACTTTACAATGCTTGTCCATGATATGTAGTAATTAAGCTCTACCATATATCTGGAACAAGAGTGTAAGTTGCTGAGAGACGGTCATGAGGAAGTATCTGAAACCACAGAGACATTCTTACATATGGGGAACCATTCCGGTCTGCATATCAAAAGAAGAAATATTTATGATGACGTTAAAGTGACATTTTGGGGGATGTAATGGGGACTGTTAATTTCAGTTAACATACCTGATAATGAAACTACGTATTATAAACTTGGGGTATAGATGTATGATTGGTGAAAAGATTTGTCTTAGTTTAAAGATACTAAAGGTAATATGTCAGCGATCCTGGAGTGCAGAGATGGGAAGGTCTCGTGTAATTTATTACTAATCACATTCAGTAAAATAACAAAAACTACAAAGGTTGTACCATTGACCTCTAGAGGCACTGGGAGTATGGAGTTTGTGTTGTTCATGACACTTAAGAGTGACATTGTTAAGACATTGTATCTGCCATCCATGTTAGGGAGGTAAAATGGTTGGTGGCTTGCAATGGATTATTTGGAGTGTTATTAGGAACATAATACTATATTAATATGTACTTGTAAGCTAATGGGACATCCTATGTTGAATGGAAATACCAATTGAAAACAGCTGTTCTACTGAAAAATATGGTTACCTATATTAGACATTAATTTTGGAAATCATGTGAACTTTGAATGATATGCTGTAGTGTTGAATATGTCTAAAATGAGGCACTATTTTAGTATTTGTTCAATGCATAGTGATCATTTTTGAAGTTATAGTTTTAGGTTTTAATCAGTCTTAAGTGCATCATAAGATTGAGATGGTCTAGAATATTGGATTCTAGAAAGATGTAATTTAACATACGGGTTAAAAATAATGATGCACCTAAATGTGTTAGAGCAACATGAATAATTGTTAATTATAAATTAATTACAACAAGCTATGAGCGTAATTAAAGCATTTTTAGGTAATACAAAATAATTGAGAAAGTGTGACCAACTGGCACAGACCATGATGGATGCACTGCAGAATATGTTCAGAGATGTATATAGGGGCAAAGTAACCGATGTGATGACAGTAGGAACTTGGATAGAAATCGTCAGCACAGATTGTGAGAAACAGTTACCATGGTGGAAAGATGGCTTAGGCTGTCAGAGATGCAATGATTAAAGTTAGTAGTGTGGTTCTGATCGAGAGGATGGGGATCCACAGCTGGAACATAGAGTTTATTCTGAGAGTACTGCAGTTTCGAATAGAAGATGGGATTATGAGCTTACAGAGTTAAACCAACACTGCACCGTATAGCTAAAGAGCAGGACGGGTGGGTGAAATTGGGAGGCATAGATTGCTGTAAGGAATTGAGTACGTCAGTAATTTACACTTGTTCCATGCGGGGTGATCCAATTTCTAGAAACAGGGCAGTAAACCGTACTATCGAGGTAAAATCACTACGAAAGTATGTCCCCTTTTGCACCCCCTACCTCGGGAAGGTATCATTCTTGGACCAGAACAAAAAACTGTTTTGGATAATGTGAATATAGTATTATCGTATGTAATGTATAATTTCACAAATCTAACTGTTATATTTGAACAGCATTGCAAGCAATACACCAATATCCAGAATTGGCTTCAAAGAGAAATAAGTAGAACAATAAAAGATTACAAAGAGCGAATAGCCAAACGAATGTATGAAGGTAATGAGAATGTGTGAAGGTAATGAGAATGTATGAAGGTAATGAGAATGTGTGAAGGTAATGAGAATGTGTGAAGGTAATGAGAATGTGTGAAGGTAATGAGAATGTGTGAAGGTAATGAGAATGTGTGAAGGTAATGAGAATGTGTGAAGGTAATGAGAATGTATGAAGGTAATGAGAATGTGTGAAGGTAATGAGAATGTGTGAAGGTAATGAGAATGTGTGAAGGTAATGAGAATGTGTGAAGGTAATGAGAATGTGTGAAGGTAATGAGAATGTATGAAGGTAATGAGAATGTGTGAAGGTAATGAGAATGTGTGAAGGTAATAAGAATGTGTGAAGGTAATGAGAATGTATGAAGGTAATAAGAATGTGTGAAGGTAATGAGAATGTGTGAAGGTAATGAGAATGTGTGAAGGTAATAAGAATGTGTGAAGGTAATGAGAATGTATGAAGGTAATAAGAATGTGTGAAGGTAATGAGAATGTGTGAAGGTAATGAGAATGTGTGAAGGTAATGAGAATGTATGAAGGTAATGAGAATGTGTGAAGGTAATGAGAATGTGTGAAGGTAATAAGAATGTGTGAAGGTAATGAGAAACGTAGGAAGAGGGGACTTTTTGATGAAATAGCAGGCTGGTTTGGTGCAGGAAATTCTGTTGCAAACAGCTGGGATATTTATCAAATGTCAAAAGGGCAAACTTGGATAGCAAGTACTGTGAGAGAAGGAATAGAAAGATTGGGGAATGGACAGATGTATGTAAATCAAGGGATTAGACTCCAGGGTACAGCTATATATGAGCTAATAGATGGAACAGAGGGGGCCCTGCGCAATTTGACCAAAGCAATATATTGTAGAATATTTGCGGGTGACCTTGTAAAAACAATGAAGGAAGAAATAATGGACATTAGGCTAAGAGTGGTACCTAGACATGCACAGGAGGAACTCAGGTTGAGGATGGCAATGATCTACCCTGATCAGACTGACCTCCTGGGAGCTAGTTTAGTGTGGCCAAAGAAGAATGGCAAGGAACCACCTGGTCACATAGGGTTCTATCTCTCAATACCATACATGGATCCTAATAACCAGTATAAAGATAGTTTGAAGATTAGACCGATAAGAGTACTACACAATGAGACAGTGATAGTTTGGGAAAAGACTACATGGAAAGTTCAACGAGGGAACTGGAGTGGTGTGGTGCATGAAGTATGCTGTTATGAAACAAATAGTCATGTAGTTTGCCGGTGTCCTGCAATCACCAGAATTAATAGAAATATAAGCACAGAATTAGAGGTACATCCACTAGAGGGGTGGAAAAAAGCAGTGCAGGTTGGGAAATATCAAGGGTGTGTGTTGAGTAACCATACCAATTTTAAGTATGGTGATTTAACTTGTCAGACTTCTCCAGGATTTTGTTTTGCTCCAACACATGCAGTTCAGATTGGAGATTGGTCGAAGTTGATTTGGCACAATTAAAAGCCACCGTATTGAAACGATATGGATGGTCAGGGCAGGCCTTAGGGCACACTTTTGGGGATTATGTTGTTTTAATAATACTGTTAATAGTAATAGTATTGATTTTGTGGAATAGCATTCAGTGTTTTTGGTGGAAAAAACAACACCGACAGTTAGAAAGGACCATTGGCAGACGGGAAACTGTAAACTTACTGGGAGCCACCATGAATAAGAAATAACACCTGTGTACAGTGATAAACTGTATTTACTGTATTTTTCTATGTTTATTTTTCATTTTTTGTATTATTTTTACGTATGTTTGTTTGTTTTTTTTTGTTTGTTTTTTGCTCATGACATACTTACATGGAGAAACAGCAAAGGCAAGGTAGATACCTACACATAATGGAGAGACTTAGAATGAGAGGAACATACTTCACTATAATATATTATACAAACACGGTACTTGATGTGACTACTCAGAACCAGCGAAGAGGACATCTGAGGGCTCGGGATCACGTAAGCAACTTGGTTGTAGCAGGTCACCCCCCTCCATCTTATATTTTAAAAGTGGGGTATGTTGGAAAACATGGAACAAGTATTGAATAGCAGTTTGCTACGCATGAGGAATGACGGCTGTATTCATGTTATTTTTCTGAAAAGTGATTTAACATTGGATAGAAAAAACTGTTAGTTCCAAAAATGCAAGCGCTGCTGTGATAGATGAAAGCTGCAATATGGTAGAGATGTTATGACAACTGAAAAATATTCTTTTGTGTCAAAGCAAATGGCTGGCCAGCAGCACACGGCTGTACAAACAAGTCCTTTGACCTCCAGCCCTGACATGAAAGAAGCTTGCCCTTCGGGGAGTCCACTGGGGTATAAAACTAGTTAAACAGGTTTTTGCTTAGAAAATACAGCTGGTTTATGAGGGGGTCATAAAGCTAGTTTTCAAGGGGACCAGAAGAGACCAGGCTCTAAGACTTCAGAGAGATCCAAAGAGATAATGCCACTGGAATCAAAGGGTCTCAAGAAGATGACAAAAACCAGATGTATGGACCCTTGTGGCACCAGGGGTCTGAGGAATGCACTGAGTTCAGAGGTCGTCACACTAGACTACACACACACTCACACACACACACACACTCACACTAAATGAAATATATGGTAACGGGATAATGAGTTGTACCTTTTCTATTGGTTAAGTGTCAGAGAAAGAGGAGGAGAGAGACACCTATGCAGAAGGGTATTTAATGTCATGCAACGATTGTAAGAGTATTTTGTTTGTCCTGTACCTGGGAACAGACTCCCTGCATATTTCAATAAACCTAACAACTGAGTGAAGAAAAGGACTCTGTGCATTTTCTTGAATCTACTTACTCATCATCCTCTTTTTTAAGTTACATCAGGGTGATTCCTCCAAAATTTCCTTTTGTCGAGATCAGGCTTATTCAAGGTGGTGTGTCCGCAGTCAATTACAGTTCTGCTTTCATGACTTTTATGTTTAGTGAGCTGGGGGTGATTCCTCCATAATTTCCTTTTGTCCTCCACACATTTCAATTGTAAAATGTAATGCCTGCAGCACTTGATATTCCCAGGTGGTCTCCCATCCAAGTACTAACCAAGCCCAACATTGCTTAGCTTCTGAGAGCAGACGAGATCAGGCTTATTCAAGGTGGTGTGGCCGCAGTCAATCGCATTTCTGCTTTCATGACTTTTATGTTTAGTGAGCTGGGGGTGATTCCTCCAAAATTTCCTTTTGTCCTCCACACATTTCAAATGTAAAATGTAATTACAAAAAAGTAATGCCTGCAGCACTTGATATTCCCAGGTGGTCTCCCATCCAAGTACTAACCAAGCCCAACATTGCTTAGCTTCTGAGATCAGATGAGATCAGGCTTATTCAAAGTGGTGTGGCCGCAGGCGATCGCATTTCAGCTTTCATGACTTTTATGTTTAGTGAGCTGGGGGTGATTCCTCCAAAATTTCCTTTTGTCCTCCACACATTTCAATTGTAAAATGTAATGCCTGCAGCACTTGATATTCCCAGGTGGTCTCCCATCCAAGTACTAACCAAGCCCAACATTGCTTAGCTTCTGAGATCAGACGAGATCAGGCTTATTCAAGGTGGTATGGCCGCAGGCGGTTGCAGTTCTGCTTTCATGACTTTTATGTTTAGTGAGCTGGGGGTGATTCCTCCAAAATTTCCTTTTGTCCTCCACACATTTCAATTGTAAAATGTAATTTAAAAAATGTAATGCCTGCAGCACCTGATATTTCCAGGTGTACGGTGTCCATTTTAGGACATCCTCAGACCTTACCCCTCCTCAAGTCAATCGTCAACCCTCCTCGAGTCAATCGTCAGACCTCCTCGAGTCAATCGTCACCCCTCCTCGAGTCAATCGTCACCCCTCCTCGAGTCAATCGTCAGACCTCCTCGTGTCAATCCTCACCCCTCCTCGAGTCAATCATCAGACCTCCTCGAGTCAATCGTCACCCCTCCTCGAGTTAATCGTCAGACCTCCTCGAGTCAATCGTCAACCCTCCTCGAGTCAATCGTCAGACCTCCTCGAGTCAATTGTCACCCCTCCTCGAGTCAATCGTCACCCCTCCTCGAGTCAATCATCAGACCTCCTCGTGTCAATCCTCACCCCTCCTAGAGTCAATCATCAGACCTCCTCGAGTCAATCGTCACCCCTCCTCGAGTTAATCGTCAGACCTCCTCGAGTCAATCGTCAACCCTCCTCGAGTCAATCGTCAGACCTCCTCGAGTCAATTGTCACCCCTCCTCGAGTCAATCGTCACCCCTCCTCGAGTCAATCGTCAGACCTCCTCGTGTCAATCCTCACCCCTCCTCGAGTCAATCATCAGACCTCCTCGAGTCAATCGTCACCCCTCCTCGAGTTAATCGTCAGACCTCCTCGAGTCAATCGTCAACCCTCCTCGAGTCAATCGTCAGACCTCCTCGAGTCAATCGTCACCCCTCCTCGAGTCAATCGTCACCCCTCCTCGAGTCAATCGTCAGACCTCCTCGAGTCAATCGTCACCCCTCCTCGAGTCAATCGTCACCCCTCCTTGAGTCAATCGTCAGACCACTTTAAGCCATACTATCCCCTCCCCCTTTTTACGGTTACTGGAATAGCTGGACAGAAGTTTAGCAGTGCAGTTTTACTTGCTCGAGAGACCGGTGAGTACTAGAACAATTTAAAAAAAATAAATAAAAAATACACAAATTAAATAGGCCTATATTAATATACGTACACAAACGTACCTTAATAGGACAGCGTGAGTTAGTGCAGTTCAATGTGTTGTACGTTAATTTGAAAATACGTTAAAGAAACTACGTATATTTTTTTCACATTTTTTAATTACTTTTATAATATAGGTTGCTGGTGTTTTGCATTGTTGAAAATCAGACGATGGAAAACCAGAACCGTATCTTTTAAGTGAAAACATACACCAATAACTCTTTCTTCATAATCTTATTATTATAATTACATTTTATCGTAAAAGGAGTAGTTTGAACTTTGAAAATGTTTTATTTCTAACATTGTATATATTAGGGTGGGTTTATGAATTTAATCAACTAAAACCTAAGATGCGTTGCTAATAATGACCAATCTTGCTATAAATTAAGCAAGCCTTTGAATACAAAAATAGATTTAACTGTACAAAAATATATATATATTTTAAATAAAATGTACTATTTTTTTCTCGCAGCCATCTAGGATTTTCTCAGTTGGCATATATGAATACATGTTTGTGTTTTATTTAATTTTTCTAATAATCTTAATTATGTATGCTTATGAGATAGTGAAGTCAAAATAAGGAGATAGTAAATCAAAATAATGTGATACTAATTCAAAATAATGAGATAGTATGTCGAACATAATGTAATTTTAAAATGTATTTATTTTTTTATTTGTGCTGGAAATGGGTTTCCATTGGCTTCCACGTTACGTTTTTAGCGAATTAGTAATTACATATCTTTTTTTTTCCCAGTGGAATATGGCAGACTACAATGATCAGTATGATCAGCTGAAGAACGAATTAAAAGAAGGTAGTATAAACTGTATTTAGCATTTCTAGATATTTAATGTTGCACTCATTTTAAGTTATTAGTATTGTCTGCAGTTCTGTTGCAAAAGCTAACTCTATTTTTTAATTAAATTCATAGCACGAGCATTTTGTGGTAGCTAACTTAAGACGACTGTCGACTTGGTTTTTCAGCTCTGCACACTCCTTGCTAACAACAACGTTTTCCATTACAATCCTACATCAATAATTACATTATTGTAAACTGCACATTTGATTTAATTTGTGATTGTTGTACATATAGGAATCCTGACAGACAATAGGTTTGATACACGCGTGAGAGCCCTGTTGAAAAGGACATCGCAGTCAGACGTCGTCAGTAAATGCCAAGGTAATTATGAGTCATTTCAGTCCTCTTATAAATTGTGTTAAAGCTTGAAAAGTAATATCTTAAAGGGGGCTGTGTTCCTATCAGTGCAAGTTCTTACTAAAAGGAAGGTCGGGATGATTGGCTGTACTGTATGTAATTAATCCTCCGGACTGTAGATGGCAGTGCAAACAATCCAACGACAATTGTTTTACCACATTTAATAATGTTAAATATATTAAGTTGACAAATGAACCCTATGTAGCTACCAGATCACTGCTTTCTATGTGTTTTTATTGGGAAGATGGGTGTTTAATACATTTTTATTTGGGAAGATTTCAAATAAACTATAATAAAAATAAAACTAAAAATGCAGACCCCAACCCTCGTCTCGTACTCCTTTCAGCAAAACAATATTCAACTGAATAACTCTCTCTCCGGCCTCCTTCAATCACCACGTGGATTCATGGAGAACTTTCTCGCCCCATCTACCGTTCCTCCTACTCGACTGTCTGGTCTTCATTTACTCACTTTTGCGAGTAAAAAATAAATAAATAAATAATTAAAAAAAAAAAAAAACGGATCTCAAACCTCTTTCAACCTACAGCACCTCCTCGCCTTCATCACTCACCTCAGGCTGTCTCTATGTTTAGCCCCCTCCTCTATTTAGATGCTACCTAGCGGGCATTCAGTATCAATTTCGCCTCCAATCTTTCTCCTCTCGTCCGTTCTAGAGATAGCGGATCTCTAGAGAGAACGCTCAGAGGTATGGAGAAAAGCCTGCTCCCCTCCTCTCCATCAAGTTAATCAATCTCTACTGATCTTCTCCTTTGTCTCATCACTGCTCTCTGGCAAGGATGCTTCAACCTATTCAACGACATCGTCATGGAAACCCTGTGCCTGACCGTCGCCTTTGGATTTCTCCGCTGTGCAGAATTCTCAACTCCATCAATTTCCAACTTCCCAGCTCTAGGCCTCAAGTGCTCAGATCTCTCTCAAATCCCCGGAAACCACTTTATCCTCCTCATCAGATCTTCAAAAACGGTCCAATTAAGCCAAGGATTCAGTATCTTCTGTCAGATCCCCTCTTCGACAGCTCCAGATCTATACTTACGAGTCACTGGTTCTCATCCCGTTTATGCACCCTCTCGTCACGGATCGGACTTTCTTCTACTATTTTTCCCCCCATTCATTCTGGATTGGAGCAGCTGCCTCCGCGGCTAGCGCAGGTATCAACACTTTGATTAAGTCTATGGGGGGCTGGATCTCTTCAGCTGTGAACTTTTATATTAGATCATCCTCTGCAGACATCGCCACAGCTCACCAAGCACTTGTTAGCTTGCCCGGAGTGGGGGGCGCCCTCTCCGCCAGGCCCACCAGAGGTTTCCTCCCTGCAGGGGGGTTTTTCCTCTCCACAGTGCGGACGGCTTATAGGCATAGGTTGTCTACTAACATCTCTTGTCTTTTCTCTTTTCTTCTAGCTTTTGTTTATGTGTGCGGCTCTGCGATCTCTTTTCTATCCCACGGTGTGGTTCTTGCGGGGAGCCGGGGGTCCTCTTTTGGGGGGAAGTGAGTCTCACTCCCCCGGCTGTCCGGGTCGGCCTCTCGTCTCAACCACTGCCGCCCGGCTGTTCCTCGCCGGCCTGAGGGGACCCCCAGCCACATCCTATTCTTCTGCTGCTTATGCGCTAAGCCTTCCAGGCCTCAACCTTGCTGTCCCATCTCCTCTCTTCTATTTCAGGTCCAGGACCATTTCAGCCCCCTCATGCAGTAGGCCGTGCCTCCACCTGCCGAGCGGGCCCCGACCGAGGGGGGGGGGGTTTCTCTGTTTTCGTCTCTCCTAAACGGACCCGAGACACTTTTTCCTAAGCTCTCCACGCCGCCCAGCTGCCAGCTTAGCTGCCTGAGGATGCTGCACTGAGTTGCGAAGGATCTGTCCTTTTGTCCTGTTCGTCCCCTTCCTGTCTCTTGCTCCACTAAACGCCCAGCAGCCAGAGGATGCTGCCTGACCCGTCGGGAGCGAGAGTCAGTTTGTTGTATGTTATATGTCTAAACTTTGCTCTCTCTCTCACTTTTAGGTCACCCAGCAGTCGGAGGATGCTGCCTGACCTGGCGGAAAGTGTTTATATCTAATCCTTTGCTCTTCTCATGTCTCCCTCTCTACGTCGCCCAGCAGCCAGAGGATGCTGCCTGACCCGACGAGAAGGGAAAACTCTTCGTCCCCCCTATCTCGTCCTGCTATCAGTATCTAACCTCAATGTTACTAAGCACCATTCCCAAACTCCAGCCCTCAATCTCGCCATCCTTCAAACTCGTCTCACTCTTAAACTCTCAAATGTCTCACCCCTCTCAAGCCTCCTAAGCAACCGGAGAAATCCTCTCATCTGGTCTCATTCTTAACCCTTTGCGGTCCATTTATTAATCGCGCGTCAGGCACGCCAGGTCTAATTAATTTTCACACGCGCAGTTAATTTTATACGCGCTGTTTAAAAGTATTTTTTTTCACAGTCAAACGGGTTTAAATGGCCCTGCATATCAACAAAGCACACACTAGGCATCTCCAGCCCCTCCCCAGCCTTTTGTTTGCTATAGCGTTCAGCTGTGTAAGAAATAAATAATAATAATAATAATAGTCATACATACCGATCGATCATCTCCAGATCACTCGTTTTATCACCAAACTCCTCAATAATGCGATCCAAGTCATTATTTTATTACTATAACATCTGAAAAAAGCTCTGCAAATGTCCATGATAGTCTCAGTGCGCTGACGCACTTAGCCAGCTTGTTTATTATGGACGCCCATTATCTGATACCTGATACCATGTATGACTATTCATGAAATACGCCTTTTTTTTTTTTTTTTTTTTTTTTTTTCCGACTTGTCTCGGCTCCTGTCGCTACCACTCGGCAATTGAATGGTTTTCTCGGCTTTTTCCGGAGAAAAAACGACTAAACATCCGTTTATTGTGTTGCTATAATGATGTCGGACCCAGTCCGACAAAGGACCTGTGAGGAATAATTGCAATGTCGGACCCAGTCCGACAATGGACCGCAAAGGGTTAATATCTCACTCCCAATTTCGCCTCCTCTCAAGCCCTCGTAGGCAACCAGTGAAATGTTAGCCTTTAGGCGTAATTCGGGGGATGCCGTAGAGGGCGCTCTCCCGCTTTGCGCTCCTTTTTTCTTCTTATCCTATTTCCTTTTCTTTAGCCTGTCTTACCTTCCCTCCGTGGCATCCTGCCCGGTAGCGTCCGCGATCTCTTCCGGGTGGAAGCTGATCCCAGTTCAGCCTCATTTAGTATTTCCAGCCAATCGCACAATGCAGCGCTCGCCACGTCAATTATTAGGGCATGGCCAGCACTGCTCCACGTATGTGTTATTGGCTGCCCCTCCTGTCTATCTCGCTCTCTTTTTCTACTTTAACCCAGCACTATTTCTGCTTCCTTGTCTGTGTTTGTTTTTTGTTCCTCCTCCTCCCCTCCTCTGCTCCTTTCTATATCGCACTGTCCGCACAGGGCTCCCTCAGGGGGGGAAGTGAGTCTCACTCCCCCGGCTGTCCGGGTCGGCCTCTCGTCTCAACCACTGCCGCCCGGCTGTTCCTCGCCGGCCTGAGGGGACCCCCGGCCACATCCTATTCTTCTGCTGCTTATGCGCTAAGCCTTCCAGGCCTCAACCTTGCTGTCCCATCTCCTCTCTTCTATTTCAGGTCCAGGACCATTTCAGCCCCCTCATGCAGTAGGCCGTGCCTCCACCTGCCGAGCGGGCCCCGACCGAGGGGGGGGGGGGGGGGTTTCTCTGTTTTCGTCTCTCCTAAACGGACCCGAGACACTTTTTCCTAAGCTCTCCACGCCGCCCAGCTGCCAGCTTAGCTGCCTGAGGATGCTGCACTGAGTTGCGAAGGATCTGTCCTTTTGTCCTGTTCGTCCCCTTCCTGTCTCTTGCTCCACTAAACGCCCAGCAGCCAGAGGATGCTGCCTGACCCGTCGGGAGCGAGAGTCAGTTTGTTGTATGTTATATGTCTAAACTTTGCTCTCTCTCTCACTTTTAGGTCACCCAGCAGTCGGAGGATGCTGCCTGACCTGGCGGAAAGTGTTTATATCTAATCCTTTGCTCTTCTCATGTCTCCCTCTCTACGTCGCCCAGCAGCCAGAGGATGCTGCCTGACCCGACGAGAAGGGAAAACTCTTCGTCCCCCCTATCTCGTCCTGCTATCAGTATCTAACCTCAATGTTACTAAGCACCATTCCCAAACTCCAGCCCTCAATCTCGCCATCCCTCAAACTCGTCTCACTCTTAAACTCTCAAATGTCTCACCCCTCTCAAGCCTCCTAAGCAACCGGAGAAATCCTCTCATCTGGTCTCATTCTTAATATCTCACTCCCAATTTCGCCTCCTCTCAAGCCCTCGTAGGCAACCAGTGAATAGTAATAACAATAAATCTGATTTTGCATTTATGCAAAGACAGTTTCTTACTAAAAAAATGGGGATGGGGGGACAGGACAGCTGGTAATGTATGACTAACGCATTAAAACAACTAGTAAAATAACAAAATATACTCTTACAAGTACCATGTATTAGGGCCCTTGAATAAAACATGGTATAATACATTATACAATTGAAATGTGTACCTCAAAATGGTTCTGCCATTTGTTTATCCAGGACTTTTTTAAGGCACCATTGAAGCACTCAGCCCTCTGTATGAAAAGGTTTAACACTATTAGGGCCGCCCCCATGTTATTGAACACGCAGACGGGTTCATGTTTGAAGCCTTTTTACTCAGGCATTGTAAAAGACAACCCTACATGCTGTGTATCTATAGAAAGACGAGGTTGGGGTCTTTCAAATGCCGCTCTCTAAGCTTTCCTGTGAGCGTGCCCTCAATACAGCTCTTTAAAATGCATCATTTGTTTACAATTTATACAGTTGGACAACCTGTACCTGTATTTGATCTAGTCAATAGTGAATATAAACTAAATTACAAATTATGACTTTGAAGCACAACATGTTGCTAACAAAAACATTTCTATCTTAATTGTATTTTTTTCTATCTTCTTAATTGTATTTTCCCTTCTATTTGTAATTTTTTTTCTTAAATTTTTATTCTCAAAAAAAAAAAAAAAACTTGCCTGATTATGAACAGACTTTCCAAATCGAATGCTGTTTGCACCTGATAATGAATCTTCATGTCGGTATCTGAATGCCATCTGCATGAGTGCCACTGTGGTGTTCTCCTGCCCTCCTGTCTGCTCTCATGAGCCTGGGACAACCTTCAAAACAAGTTAAAGCATTTTAAAAGTTATATAAAGAAGGTATTGCTAAGAACTACAATGTTGGACATTTTTAACCCTTATGCTGTATGTTACACCTTTCAATATTTTTTTCCTTTAATCAAAATAATTTATATTTTTAACATGTTATTTTGGTGTTTGTTTCTTTTATCATACACGTTTTCATAATTAATGAAAGAACAGCCACACAAATAAGATTACATTTATCTGTGATCAGCAAATGAGCTTATTGTCTGTCTTTTATGAAGCTATTAGGCCTTAATGTAATACAAACCATTTAACGCTGAAACTGCATCCAGAAAATATCTTGCAATAAAGTTCTGTTTACGGTTTGAGGTTCCTGCTTTAATCCAGATCAGATACCGAGAAAACCTATTTGTATAAAGAGTTAAAAAAACGTAAGTTACATAAAGATAGATTGATAGATTATAGATAGATGCATGGATGGAGACATACAAAAGATTTTTATCAAAGATTTAAAAAATATAAGTGGTTACATTAATGTTTAAATAAAGGTAGAGATTGAAAATCATATAGAGACAACAAAATGAAAAAAGTTATTTTACAGCATGCGTTTTAAAGCTGATTTTGTTGTACTCATTGTCAAAGCACTTCTGTCTTTGATCTACATGTATATTTATTATTTTCACATACCCATCAATGCAAATGTGAATCCAAATTCCATAAAACCTTAGTTTATCATTTCCTGCAACATGAATACAAAAAAAATTGATTCAATGTTCTTTTAGCTTCTTTGTTATATACCCTACTTACAATATGATACTCAGTACTTACCATCTATATGCCAGCTGTCATTGGGTCCGTGACTAAAGTAATTCCTCCTTTCTATTCTTTTTCTCCCTGCACGACGTCTCACAAGACCGCTACCATCCAGCTCTCTCATGAATTCATGGACATCATCTCTATAAAAATAAGGTTATTTATATACATTATACAGTGCCCTAACTAAATATTAGAGACTACGACATATTAGAGAATGCCCCTAACAGCTGTAATTGCAGCTGGAGGTAGTCCTACCCGCTATTACGGGTATTCTCTAATATTTCGTACCATCAAATATTTTGTTAGGGCAATGTATGTACATATATGGCGCGCATATATGTATGTGTATATATGTGTGTCTGTGTGTGTTTCATAATGTTTGCTTCATTCTTCATTAATTATAATTCTATCTAAAGCAAAGAAATCAAACTCTTTTGAGACATAATTGAATAAGTACCATTATGTGTAAAAAAAACTAACTAAGAAAAATACCTTATGAAACAAAGGTGTCAAAAGGAAAAATAACAAAAAGCTCCCAACGTAAGTATTTATCAGGGAGCTATCTATTAATGAACAGAAAATGATATATACCTGTAGCAAGGCCGGAGACCCTTTCCGTCCCTTATTCTCCTGTGCATTGCTCGAATACCTTTGGCTGGTGACCAATGTTTAAGTTCATTCTGGAATATAGAGTGAAATTACATTATATATCATCATCATCATCTTCAGCCTTTTTCAATCCACTGCTGGATGAAGGCCTCCCCAAGATTCACACTATATATATATATATATATATATATATACACACACACACACATACAATTAAAATAATTTGTTTGGTAAATCACAGTTTAAAGGTTGTTTTTATTACAAAGGGATAGCTAGGAAATCTATTGAATACCTCTATAGCCTGACGTATTGCATGCAGTGGTCTGTGATCACTTCTTCGCCTCAATCCCAGTGCTTTAAGAATTCTTCTCAGATGCCTTTCACTTAAAACAGTAAACATAACTTAAGGTTGGCATTAATTACATAGGTGAAACAGAAGAAGATTGTAACTGACATATTAACCTTAGGGGGAGTGTTGAAATATTAAAGATTACATTTTCTTATTTTTTTTTGTTGAAGGTGAATGATTATTGATTAGTGGTAGGTGAAAGTTTGCACTGTAGTATTAACTGTATTTACTTAAAACAAACATACTGTATTTTCACTAACCTGTTATATCAAAATGAGATGGTAAACTGTATATAAATAAACGTGTGTTGATACAAATCATATGACCGATCACAAACTTAAGTGTTAATCTTTGTTTGTAGAATAAATGTCCTTTCAAAAACCTTGTTGATAACTCAAATATATAAAAGAGTTAATTTATATATTATGCACAAAAGTAAGTTAAGAAATATAAATAACTTACGACATTTTGTGACCACGGGCTTCAAGCATTCTCACCATCTCTTTTTGGGTGTACCCATCATTAAAGAGTTTCAGGATTAGTTGATCTGAAGTACGGTGATAGTGAAGGTTGCTGTAATTTAAATAAATCGAATACACTTTATTTTATGAGGTTAATGTAAATGTAATTTTGCATTATTCGAAAATAAAATAATTGCAACCAAATCTAATGTTTTTATTGTATTTTATTATATTACTTTATATGTAGCTAGCTACTATCAATTCAGTAATTCGGACATTCAATTATCTTTAGCTTACTTATTAACACATTATTTTCACGAATATTTAGATTAACTCATAAACAACTTTTGAAATTAAAATAAAGCAAATAAAACGGTAAGTGTGCATTTTACCTCGAAAAATATGAGTTATTGGTGTATGTTTTCACTTAAAAGATACGGTTCTGGTTTTCCATCGTCTGATTTTCAACACTGCAAAACACCAGCAACCTATATTATAAAAGTAATTAAAAAATGTGAAAAAAATATACGTAGTTTCTTTAACGTATTTTCAAATTAACGTACAACACATTGAACTGCACTAACTCACGCTGTCCTATTAAGGTACGTTTGTGTACGTATATTAATATGGGCCTATTTAATTTGAGTATTTTTTATTTTTATTTTTTTAAAATTGTTCTAGTACTCACCGGTCTCTCGAGCAAGTAAAACTGCACTGCTAAACTTCTGTCCAGCTATTCCAGTAACCGTAAAAAGGGGGAGGGGATAGTATGGCTTAAAGTGGTCTGACGATTGACTCGAGGAGGGGTGACGATTGACTCGAGGAGGGTTGACGATTGACTCGAGGAGGGGTGACGATTGACTCGAGGAGGTCTGACGATTGACTCGAGGAGGACTGACGATTGACTCGAGGAGGGGTGAGGTCTGATGTCTGACGATTGACTCGAGGAGGGGTGACGATTGACTCGAGGAGGGGTGATGATTGACTCGAGGAGGGTTGACGATTGACTCGAGGAGGGTTGACGATTGACTCGAGGAGGGGTGACGATTGACTCGAGGAGGTCTGACGATTGACTCGAGGAGGTCTGACGATTGACTCGAGGAGGGGTGATGATTGACTCGAGGAGGGTTGACGATTGACTCGAGGAGGGTTGACGATTGACTCGAGGAGGGGTGACGATTGACTCGAGGAGGTCTGACGATTGACTCGAGGAGGTCTGATGATTGACTCGAGGAGGTCTGACGATTGACTCGAGGAGGGGTGAGGTCTGATGTCTGACGATTGAATCGAGGAGGGGTGAGGATTGACTTGAGGAGGGGTAAGGTCTGAGGATGTCCTAAAATGGACACCGTACAGGTAGTCTCCCATCCAAGAACTAACCAAGCCCAACATTGCTTAGCTTCTGAGATCAGACGAGATCAGGCTTACTCAAGGTGGTGTGGCCGCAGGCGATTGCAGTTCTGCATTCATGACTTTTATGTTCGGTGAGCTGGGGGTGATTCCTCCGAAATTTCCTTTTGTCCTCCACACATTTCAATTGTAAAATGTAATTACAAAAATGTAATGCCTACAGCACTTGATATTCCCAGGTAGTCTCCCATCCAAGTACTAACCAAGCCCAACATTGCTTAGCTTCTGAGATCAGGCTTATTCAAGGCGGTGTGGCCGCAGGCGATTGCAGTTCTGCTTTCATGACTTTTATGTTCGGTGAGCTGGGGGTGACTCCTCGAAAATTTCCTTTTGTCCTCCACACATTTCAATTGTAAAATGTGATTACAAAATTGTAATGCCTGCAGCATTTGATATTCCCAGGTGGTCTCCCATCCAAGTACTAACAAAGCCAAACATTGCTTAGCTTCTGAGATCAGACGAGATCAGGCTTATTCAAGGTGGTGTGGCCGCAGGCGATTGCATTTTTGCTTTCATGACTTTTATGTTTAGTGAGCTGGGGGTGATTCCTCCAAAATTTCCTTTTGTCCTCCACACATTTCAATTGTAAAATGTAATGCCTGCAGCACTTGATATTCCCAGGTGGTCTCCCATCCAAGTACTAACCAAGCCCAACATTGCTTAGCTTCTGAGATCAGACGAGATCAGGCTTATTCAAGGTGGTGTGGCCGCAGGCAATTGCATTTCTGCTTTCCTGCTTTCCTGACTTTTATGTTAAGTGAGCTGGGGGTGATTCTTCCACAATTTCCTTTTGTCCTCCACACATTTCAATTGTAAAATGTAATTACAAAAATGTAATGCCTGCAGCACTTGATATTCCCAGGTGGTCTCCCATCCAAGTACTAACCAAGCCCAACATTGCTTAGCTTCTGAGATCAGACGAGATCAGGCTTATTCAAGGTGGTGTGGCCGCAGGCGATTGCAGTTCTGCATTCATGACTTTTATGTTCGGTGAGCTGGGGGTGATTCCTCCGAAATTTCCTTTTGTCCTCCACACATTTCAATTGTAAAATGTAATTACAAAAATGTAATGCCTACAGCACTTGATATTCCCAGGTAGTCTCCCATCCAAGTACTAACCAAGCCCAACATTGCTTAGCTTCTCAGATCAGGCTTATTCAAGGCGGTGTGGCCGCAGGCGATTGCAGTTCTGCTTTCATGACTTTTATGTTCGGTGAGCTGGGGGTGACTCCTCGAAAATTTCCTTTTGTCCTCCACACATTTCAATTGTAAAATGTGATTACAAAATTGTAATGCCTGCAGCACTTGATATTCCCAGGTGGTCTCCCATCCAAGTACTAACAAAGCCAAACATTGCTTAGCTTCTGAGATCAGACGAGATCAGGCTTATTCAAGGTGGTGTGGCCGCAGGCGATTGCATTTTTGCTTTCATGACTTTTATGTTTAGTGAGCTGGGGGTGATTCCTCCAAAATTTCCTTTTGTCCTCCACACATTTCAATTGTAAAATGTAATGCCTGCAGCACTTGATATTCCCAGGTGGTCTCCCATCCAAGTACTAACCAAGCCCAACATTGCTTAGCTTCTGAGATCAGACGAGATCAGGCTTATTCAAGGTGGTGTGGCCGCAGGCAATTGCATTTCTGCTTTCCTGACTTTTATGTTAAGTGAGCTGGGGGTGATTCTTCCAAAATTTCCTTTTGTCCTCCACACATTTCAATTGTAAAATGTAATTACAAAAATGTAATGCCTGCAGCACTTGATATTCCCAGGTGGTCTCCCATCCAAGTACTAACAAAGCCAAACATTGCTTAGCTTCTGAGATCAGACGAGATCAGGCTTATTCAAGGTGGTGTGGCCGCAGGCGATTGCATTGCTGCTTTCATGACTTTTATGTTTAGTGAGCTGGGGGTGATTCCTCCAAAATTTCCTTTTGTCCTCCACACATTTCAATTGTAAAATGTAATAACAAAATTGTAATGCCTGCAGCACTTGATATTCCCAGGTGGTCTCCCATCCAAGTACTAACAAAGCCAAACATTGCTTAGCTTCTGAGATCAGACGAGATCAGGCTTATTCAAGGTGGTGTGGCCGCAGGCGATTGCATTGCTGCTTTCATGACTTTTATGTTTAGTGAGCTGGGGGTGATTCCTCCAAAATTTCCTTTTGTCCTCCACACATTTCAATTGTAAAATGTAATGCCTGCAGCACTTGATATTCCCAGGTGGTCTCCCATCCAAGTACTAACCAAGCCCAACATTGCTTAGCTTCTGAGATCAGACGAGATCAGGCTTATTCAAGCTGGTGTGGCCGCAGGCAATTGGATTTCTGCTTTCATGACTTTTATGTTTAGTGAGCTGGGGGTGATTCCTCCAAAATTTCCTTTTGTCCTCCACACAGTTCAATTGTAAAATGTAATTACAAAAATGTAATGCCTGCTGCACTTGATATTCCCAGGTGGTCTCCTATCCAAGTACTAACCAAGCCCAACATTGCTTAGCTTCTGAGATCAGGCTTATTCAAGGTGGTGTGGCCGCAGGCGATTGCATTTCTGCTTTCATGACTTTAATGTTTAGTTAGCTGGGGGTGATTCCTCCGAAATTTCCTTTTGTCCTCAACACATTTCAATTGTAAAATGTAATTACAAAAATGTAATGCCTGCAGCACTTGATATTCCCAGGTGGTCTCCCATCCAAGTACTAACCAAGCCCAACATTGATTAGCTTCTGAGATCAGGCTTATTCAAGGAGGTGTGGCCGCAGGTGAATGCGTTTCTGCTTTCATGACTTTTATGTTTAGTGAGTGGGGGGTGATTCCTCCAAAATTTCCTTTTGTCCTCCACACATTTCAATTGTAAATTGTAATTACAAAAATGTAATGCCTGCAGCACTTGATATTCCCAGGCAGTCTCCCATCCATGTACTAACCAAGCCCAACGTTGAGTAGATTCTGAGATCAGACGAGATCAGGCTTATTCAAAGTGGTGTGGCCGCAGGCGATTGCAGTTCTGCTTTCATGACTTTTATGTTCGGTGAGCTGGGGGTGATTCCTGGGGGAGATTTCCTTGTGTCCTCTGTTTACACATTTCAATTGTAAAATGTAATGCCTGCAGCACTTGATATTCCCAGGTGGTTTCCCATCCAAGTACTAACCAAGCCCAACATTGCTAATGCTTCTGAGATCAGACGAGATCAGGCTTATTCAAGGTGGTGTGGCCGCAGGCGATTGCAGTTCTGCTTTCATGACTTTTATGTTTAGTGAGCTGGGGTGATTCCTCCAAAATTTCCTTTTGTCGTCCACACATTTCAATTGTAAAATGTAATGCCTGCAGCACTTGATATTCCCAGGTGGTCTCCCATCCAAGTACTAACCAAGCCCAACATTGCTTAGCTTCTGAGATCAGACGAGATCAGGCTTATTCAAATTGGTGTGGCCGCAGGCGATTGCAGTTCTCAATGCACGAAAAATATGGTTTACAAATGGTGTAAATCTATTGTAAAACTAAACAAACAAAGTTTGCAAAGTTTTCACATGTTGCAAACCTATTGTAAACTTTATTTTTACAACTGGTTTACAAGACCAAGAACTTTGGAGGACTTATAGTCCATTTGGACCTCAGGTTTGCACATTAGTAAAATAATGGTTTACAAACTATGTAAACCTATTGTAAAATATACAAACTTAGTTTGCAAAGTATGCACACATGTTGCAAACCTATTGTAAACTTTATTTTTACAAAAGGTTTACTAGACCAAGAACCTAATGGAGGTCTTTTAGTCCATTTGGACCTCAGGTTTGCACATTAGTAAAATAATGGTTTACAAACTATGTCAACCTTTGCAAATGTATAGTTTAGAATGGTTTGCATAAATTGAATGGTAAACAGTATTTTTTCATCAGGTTTACAAAGTGATACAAACTTATTTCCACAGTATGCCCTTTTGGACATTAAGTTTAAAATGTTGTAAACCTGTCTTTGTGAATGGTTTACACATACCATTTTAACCTGTTTTTTTGCATTACCTCTGTAAACAGCTGTGCACATAGCCATTAAATTTGCCAAATTTTAACCCCCCGTTTTTGTATTCTACATAACAAAGTTACTCGACTTGCAAGACGTTTGATTTAATCTGTTTAAAGTTACAATGAAAGGTCTTGCTAATGTTCTTTATTTAATGGAGTACCTGAAGTATTTACACTAGTTTGTAAAAAAAGAAAATAAGCCATATAAGAATACAATACCTTTTGTAAAGTTAGCTAAAACAGTTAGGCAACTTTTAAATTAATACCAAACAAGTTTTTTTTAAGCATTTGTTTTTATTATTAAATATGCAAGCATAGATAACAGCATACAACATATTTAGTTTTCCAGTAGGCCTTTTATTTATTTATTTATTTATTTATTTATTTATTTATTTATTTATTTACAGTGGCTCATTGAGGACATTGAAAATGTCTTTGTTATGTCGAGATCACAAGATCATTCTTCTCAGGATCTTGATTTTAGGAATAATGTGATAAGGAACCACATAAATAATAATAATAATAATAATAATAATAATAATAATAATAATAATAATAATAATAATAATAAAAGAAAAACACAATTCACAAAATGGGAGTCAAAACCATGTAAGATATCTCTTCCCAAATTTGTTATAACTTTAAATTGTGTCCTTTAAATTTCACCCATGTTAATCTTTAATCAACCATGAAAACTCAACAGGCAAATCTGGTCTTTTGTAATTTGAAAATGCTCCTCTTTTGCGAGGAAGTTTGGATTTCCCTTTTTTTCAGAATGCCAAATGCAGCATCACATGCTTTTTTCCCCTCTTTAAATTTTTGTGACTCCCATTTTCGTGGTCAAATTACCTTCACAGATATTTTTTCTCCTTCATTAAAGGGATTATCTTCCTCCTCAGATTCTTCTGTGCTCATCACAGTGACTTCCACAGGGAGCACTTTAAAGGCACTTATCTTCTTTTTTCTCCTCCTCCGATGCTGATGAATGAGGGACCCCCTGTATTCGAGTCTGGCATTTCTAAAAAATAAAATACAATATATATATATATATATAATGATGATACTAATTAATTAATTAATTAATTAATTACTTCATATATGCATATATATATATATATATATATATATATATATATATATATATATATATATATATATATATATATATATAATAGATGTTTTGCAGTGTTGCTCATATACAACCACCTCAACCAATATTACTTTTTTATTCTGAGGAACCACACTTTTGTCCAATCCGTTCTAGCTACAATACAATACAATATATAGCACTTAAAGAGTGTTTGTTTTAACATTAGCAAATATACTATTTTTGTTCCCTAATTTTGTAGGTAGATCTCTTATCATACATAAAAAACATTTTAATCATTTATAATGTTATTCTGAGGGTGATTTATGTATGTCAGATTATTAAAGAATGTTTAATGCTATAAAAAAGAGTTCTGTCCAACATCTTTACATTCAAAAATAACACTTACAGCTATTTTGTTTGTCCATACCCTGCTTGTAAATATAGTATGCAATGCTAAACTTTCTATTCAATTGCACACAAAATGTAATATCTATACAACTGCAGCTTGCATTCATGGAAAAGGATGAAATGAATGACTAAATTAACTCACGTCTCTCTTGTTTTTCCTCCGAGCCTCCAGCTGTCTGCGTTCCAGATCAAGCAATGAAGACTTTATTTAACCATATAACGTTAAACTGCCTGTGCACAGAACACTCTCGATACAAGCTAAATGCGATTCAAGCGAAAGAGCAATCAAAACAAACAATAGCTGCTGGAGTGAGCGATGAAGTCGCTTTGGATAAAGACATTAGCTAAATGTGTTAATAATATTACGACAAGCCCTGTTTTTATTCTTCATATGATGCAATGAATAAAAAAAGAAAACTTTTGTTTTGATAGCACGCTGCATGCCAGTTATACATAAACAAATAATGTAATGTAATCTAAATTGACTAAACTGACGTTAGTAAATTTAGCATTTGTTAAAGAAATCAAAGTAATAATAGCATGCAGATAGCCTACTGCAAATGTGTTGGTAGAGTGGGGTCTGCCATTAAAATATCTAGCTACATGTTTAAAATAAGACATTTTGTCATGCTGAAACATTAAAACCTATTCATATTTAAGTATGAACATTTTATACTTTTGAAACAAAAACGTTTTTTGATCACTGTGCTTACATCGATATTTGGAAATCATTCATTTAAATTAAATATTTACAAAAAAATCATATTTTGGCATAATGACTTGACTCCTTTTACAGCCCCTATTATTCTTAAAATATATGAGGACCGTTGGCAATTAATTACTGCATCCTATCGTCCTATAGTGGTAATGCCTTGTATTACTTATGACTGAGTTTGTAGTTGATCATAGTGCACATGATGAAATAGTTTCACAATTAGAAATGTTTATGATACTGCTTTATTCTTGCTAAGTGCAGTGTCATAAGTTCTGCCTTGTTTTGAAATTCAAACTGAACTTCATGTGGAAATGAGCTGTTTGACCTGTATGATTGATTTATTTGTTTGTGTGTTTTATACGGTGGAGTGCTCTGAGCGTCCTACACCAGAAACAAAACAACTATCGCTTGGTCACTACAAAAAAGTGGTTTGATATCACCCAACCAAATAGCTTTCCAGCGATAACTAGCATCGCAAGCCTTTCACGTGATCCAATTTTATAGACAGCTTGTAAGTTGTTTTAAAGCTATCGCTTTTTAAGCAAAGTAAAAAAATAAAAAAACACCATTCTGATATTTGCAACAACAAAAAAAGCCGGTCAGTGCCTCAAAGCGCTCCACTGACCCCATACATCAAACAAGCACACACAAAACATTAATACAGTAGAACAATATTATTATATGAATTATTACTATTATATGTGGTTTCTGTTGCACACTTTTCTTTGCAAATGAGTTTTTGCCACAGTTCAAGTTAAGTTTTTTAATAAAGTAATGCGTATTATTTCTTTACATCCAAACATACTCTTTCCTGCTTCTGTGGAGGAGTGTCTCTGTCAGTGATGATAAAGCTGTTGCATTTTTAGATGTATTTTTTATTTAGCAGACACCTTTATCCAAGGCGACTTACAGAGAATAGGGTGTGTGAACAATGCATCAGCTGCAGAGTCACTTACAAATACATCTCAACCAAAAGACGGAGCACAAGGAGGTTAAGTGACTTGCTCAGGGTCACACAATGAGTCAGTGACAGAGGTGAGATTTGAACCGGGGACCTCCTGGTTACAAGCCCTTTTCTTTAACCACTGGACCACTTTCTTTCTTATTTTTGTAGGCTGCTGCATGTACATACTTTTTGCTGCTTTGTTCTACTTCATCTTATTTGTGATGTCACCTGCTTCCGTTCAGATTATTCATTTCTTAAAGGCACAGTGCCGCAATACAGTGAACCTCGATCTACTATAGTAAATGTAATAATTAGGGCCGTAAGAATTTTAAATTAGGGCTGTCACTCGATTAAAATATTTGATTGGTTAATTTATGGGCATCAGCTAATTAATCTGTAGATTAATCGGTGCACATTTTAAAATAATGGTAACGGTCTTAAAGCGGGTCCAGCACAATACCCTTTTTAAAACCCTTCACAACACGCAGCACACACACTATATGTACTCAGAAACTTGACCAGAAGTTTTTATGAAATATTTTCAGAACATTTCTTGTTAAGATTTTTTCTTAAATGGGAAGTGATTCATCAAAGTTTCGCTCTTTTTTATTTTATAGATTTCCTGAAGAAAGAAAAGCGAGCCAGATGAGAAGAGAGTGATATGTGAAATTTGTAAAGTCAGCTATAATTCTGTACATTATGAGCAATACCACGAGCATCGTTGTACAAAAGGAACTGATCATCAACTGGAGAAGAATATATTGCCAAATGAAAGAAACCTGGAAAGTGGACGGTAACCAAGATGTGCCCAAAAATGTATTTGATGAAAATGTTTTGTCATTCTTTCCTGTATCTGAATTTAATATTGAGAACCACTCTGACAGTGAAAAAGAAGAACAGTGGGAAGCAACTGCGGAAAAAGAGATGGCTGTAAATATAGAAGCAGGAATTTCTCAGGATTTAGATTATGTAGCAGAACAACTATACGCAAGCTCAGCAACAGTTCATGAAAAAGTGCTGAGGTTTGTTAGATGGTTATGTCTTTTTTTGATGGTGTTGCAGACACATTTTTTTATTTCTGATGTGGCAATCGATACATGGTTACAATTTTTTAAAGATTTGCTGACTGTGTTTGCTGAACCAGGAGGTATCCTTGGATTGACATTTAATGTCTTACCTTTCATTTCCTCTTATTCTCTGAATCATAGGTAAGTGTTGACGCACGTCTCTGAGCGGTCTGTCGCACTATGCCCGTGGTTCGTTCATTTCCTCTTATTCTCTGAATCATAGGTAAGTGTTGACGCACGTCTCTGAGCGGTCTGTCGCACTATGCCCGTGGTTCGTTCATTTCCTCTTATTCTCTGAATCATAGGCAAGTGTTGACGCACGTCTCTGAGCGGTCTGTCACACTATGTCTGTGGTTCGTTCATTTCCTCTTATTCTCTGAATCATAGGCAAGTGTTGACGCACATCTCTGAGCGATCTGTCACACTATGTCTGTGGTTCGTTCATTTCCTCTTATTCTCTGAATCATAGGCAAGTGTTGACGCACGTCTCTGAGCGGTCTGTCGCACTATGTCTGTGGTTCGTTCATTTCCTCTTATTCTCTGAATTATAGGTAAGTGTTGACGCACGTCTCTGAGCGATCTGTCGCACTATGTCCGTGGTTCGTTCATTTCCTCTTATTCTCTGAATTATAGGCAAGTGTTGACGCACGTCTCTGAGCGATCTGTCGCACTATGTCTGTGGTTCGTTCATTTCCTCTTATTCTCTGAATTATAGGCAAGTGTTGACGCACGTCTCTGAGCGATCTGTCGCACTATGTCCGTGGTTCGTTCATTTCCTCCTTATTCTAAGAATCATAGGCAAGTGTTGATGCACGTCTCTGAGCGGTCTGTCGCACTATGTCCCTGGTTCGTTCATTTTCTCTTTAATGCCAATCAAAGTGTCTGTTGCACTGGTTTGTTCATTCTGCTGTCTTATCAAAATGCTAAAAATGTGTTGCATGTAATTGTTGTTCTAAGAAAAAATAATGTTTGTCTCTATCTCTAATTGAGATAGGAGTCTGGAGGCTCCATTTAGGACAGTAGTCCTGGCGAGTGTGGGTCTCCAGTTTGTGTGTGGTGAGTTATGTTTTTTTTGTGAGTGTTCGAGTTGTTTTGTTTAAATTGTTTGTTTGTTTATTTGGCTTATTAATAAATACACACACTGGTGCTTGCACCTGCCATCTCCTGTCTCTGAGGTTATGTTTATTATTTTTATTAATATGAGAAATAATCTTGATATTTCTTACATTGTACTTTTTTGTGGACATTCATGAAAAAGTACATTAGTACCTCAGTATTCGGTAAGTTATTTTTACCGTCAACATGTTTCTACATTTTAATCGACTATCGTAAAATGGTGATCTTATTTGGTAATACTCATGAACTTATTTCATAGTGTGGTTCAGCATTGTAGGGCATCACTGAAAATGATGCTTTTGGTCAGACCAGGAAAGGTCATTCTTTCATTTTTTTTCATTTACTTCTATAGTTTATTACAACCACTGTAAGCCTAAGAGGTGTAAGTGTGGTTTTCTGTAATAGTTTGTATATGTATTGTAAATCATGGAAGTTACACTTGATTCTAATTTAAACATATTATTGATTTTTATTTCCGACGTGCTCTTTTAAATATTCAAAGGTCCATGTATTATTATTGTTGGTACAATTTATTATTTAACACTGCCATCTTGGCCAAGGTTCTTGAAATATACATTTTTCTCTCAAGTGACTTCCTGATTTAAGTAAAAGTTAATTTTTCAAATCATTAATCATAATAAAATAAATGTTTTTTTTATTATCTGTACTTGAGTTAAAGAGCTTATCAGAATTAAGTTGATGTTGTTTGTTACCCAGATTTGATGTTTATATTCTACATAAACATTACTTTAACATATAAATAGTATTGTTCTTTTTGCAGACTTAAAGCAAATAGTTTTCTAACCTCTCTGTACCCTAGGCGCATATAGATAGATAGATAGATAGACAGATAGATAGATAGATAGACAGATAGATAGATAGATAATTAATGCTGCCCTTGATTTAAACCCTCACTCAGATGTCAGCTTTTTTCTACCCCTGCTCAAAAACTAAATTAAGAAACTCACAACTCTGGCTATGTACATGTGACGCTCCCGACAAGACTACAGCCTCAATCCACCATGTAACACGAACTAATGTACACACACGTTAGTAAGCAAATGTTATTTTATGGTACAGTCCCGACAGACAACCCAAGATGAACTACTTACAGCACAGCAGACCTTCATGTTTTTTTGTTTTTTTTCCCGGCAGAGTTCAGTGCCAACACAGCAGGGGATAAAACAAGGAGGAAGATGGGCCGAATTGCCCTCAGCTTGGATGGTGAAAACTTAACTCAAATTGAATCACTAGGAAACAACAGCCAAGTACAATTTAGTTAGGGTAATGAAAGAAAAGTTAAGCAGTCCAAGGTAGGTGATGAGGAGACACCAGAAGGTGGTGAAACACGGCATTGTCCTGATGCTTATGGACAGCTGATACCATCAATGAGTGACAAAAGATGAGAAGGAGTGAGCCCGGGACATAAAACATTGCATGTGTTTGCCCAGAGCATTCAGCATGATGGACTGGTCATGCCTTCCATGAACAGTTGATTTTGCTGAGCATACCATGGGCAAACACATGTAATGTTGCTTAACACTTTTTTATGGTATAGTGATAAAAAAAAAAAATCACAATGAAATACTGCAAACTGCCAACCCACAAAAATGGTATTGATAGTAGGATTTCACTATGTCATCAGTTTTATATATTTGTTTTCAGAGAATGTGGGGCACTGAAAACATAGGAAAGCTCTGACAATTAAAAAAAAAATATTACACTGAAGATTTCTCCTAAAGTTACAAAACACAATTAAAAGGACTGGGGGAATCAGCTAGCAATATAAACTATATGGCCACTGCATTATCTATTCAATACTATTTTATACCAGAAAGATTGTGAGTAAACCATATAAATATACCTTTTTTAACCTAAGGTTTAAAATGGTTTACAATTGTAGTGTATACTAGGTACAAACCAGTTTTACTCAACATATTGTCACAAAATCCACGTGTTCAGATTTCTTTACGTACTCTTTTTATTTGCTCAGCACACACTCTTATCTCAGGGGAGACGTTAGGAGGACAGAGATGTTATTACTCCTAGTGGGATATAGTTCGTGCTCTGGACCCGCAGTATATTCGGATGACCAATATAGTACCCAAGAAATTGACAGACTCATGTATCTAAAGTGTTTTTACAAATCAGAGTATGATCAGTACTCCTTTGGTTTATTAACAGTTAAATATTGGATTGAGTAGCTACAGGCTACTTCATATCCCCAGCTGACAGACGTTCTGGGCAGTCCAGTGTCTTAACAGATATTAACGTTAACACTTTAATACATCTTTATGTATTAGTGCAGCCGGCAGACCTGGCAACGACCACGACACTAAATACACCCAGTAGCCTCTTTTCAGCACATTCAACAAATGTTCTCCTATCTTCTAAACATAGCGTGAGTCCCTTATAGCAATACATGCAATACATGTGAGATAAAATAATAATTGATTAATGCTTACCCTTTAATATAGATCGTAAAAGGATATGACTGTCTTCACCAGGCAAATTAAACTGAGTTAAATCAGTTCAATTGTGTTTTTGGTTTGCAGAAGATGGACCACCTTGCCCTGTCTGGGATGAGTGTGGTACTCCATTGAAATTACTCTGGAGTTTTATAGGTTTTTCATCTCATTGGAATACATGGGACGCCTCAATTAAATCCAATCATTAATCAGGTGGGACAGTACTTATCCATTTTACAAATAATAGTTTTCAAAAGATCCAGACTAACTTTTCAGAATTAATAGGGGTCATGTACTCAATAAATTCAAAACCTCACATTTGTTTCAACTCTTATGATCTCATTTCTTTGCTTTCCTCCAAGCCCCTCCTTTATCTGAAAAGTTAAGTGAACCAAGGTTCCCAGGATCTTGGTTTATAATATAATATAAAAACACTACTGCATGCAAAACACTAATTTTATATGTGTTATATATGAGAGATGTTCTTAATATGTGACATCATCTTCTAAGTGATTATATTATGCTAAATTAAAGGTATGTGTTTCTTTTAACTTCATATTGTTTCATCATTTTGTTAATGAGTCAGTTTTGATTCCATATACCATTGTCCAACAGAGTATTTGACAAAAGTTTGTCTCATACAATATTCAAGTCATGTAGTTTCACTAGGTTTAAGTGGTAATAGTTTTCATTACAATTATTTATCCCTTAAGAGATGCACTGACCAGGCTCTGACCGGTACCTGACTCTGAGAATATGTTACTGCTAGCAGTTTCCACAGTCTCTTGTTTTTTTCCAAGGTCAGAGTCTGTGCAAACACTTTATTAGATATATGACCTGTCCATTAAGCCATGATTTGTGCATATTATTTCAAGACATTTACTTATCAGTACTAAACCACTAACTCCATAAACCTTAACACTACAAGTCTATGAGATTTGCAATTTTGCTGAAGTGGAATGTAAGATGACCCCCTCCTTTCTCTACAGCCCATATGAGGCCCTTTTTCACTGCAGCAGTTTCAAATAACCACATTATAAGGATTCCATCTACCTTAATTAGACAATAGTATAGTGGATTAATAACAAGGTACATTATAGTATATTATTACAAACTTAACACAAAAACACAACACAACACCTTTTAACTTCTATAATTCAATGGATATCATAATGTCTAGAAGTCTTATTGTTCAATAGAAAGAAGAATTAATCTTCCTCTTTCTCAATTAATTCAATTGAATACTGCTCCAGCTTTTAATCTTCTTATCACTAAAGCAAAGTCGTGAACAAGCAATAATACTTGTCAGTTTTAAATAATATGTTTTCTCATTATAGCAAATACTTAAAACATATTCACTGGTTGCCTACGAGGGCTTGAGAGGAGGCGAAATTGGGAGTGAGATATTAAGAATGAGACCAGATGAGAGGATTTCTCCGGTTGCTTAGGAGGCTTGAGAGGGGTGAGACATTTGAGAGTTTAAGAGTGAGACGAGTTTGAGGGATGGCAAGATTGAGGACTGGAGTTTGGGAATGGTGCTTAGTAACATTGAGGTTAGATACTGATAGCAGGACGAGATAGGGGGGACGAAGAGTTTTCCCTTCTCGTCGGGTCAGGCAGCATCCTCTGGCTGCTGGGCGACATAGAGAGGGAGACATGAGAAGAGCAAAGGATTAGATATAAACACTTTCCGCCAGGTCAGGCAGCATCCTCCGACTGCTGGGTGACCTAAAAGTGAGAGAGAGAGCAAAGATAAGACATATAACATACAACAAACTGACTCTCGCTCCCGACGGGTCAGGCAGCATCCTCTGGCTGCTGGGCGTTTAGTGGAGCAAGAGACAGGAAGGGGACGAACAGGACAAAAGGACAGATCCTTCGCAACTCAGTGCAGCATCCTCAGGCAGCTAAGCTGGCAGCTGGGCGGCGTGGAGAGCTTAGGAAAAAGTGTCTCGGGTCCGTTTAGGAGAGACGAAAACAGAGAAACCCCCCCCCCCCTCGGTCGGGGCCCGCTCGGCAGGTGGAGGCACGGCCTACTGCATGAGGGGGCTGAAATGGTTCTGGACCTGAAATAGAAGAGAGGAGATGGGACAGCAAGGTTGAGGCCTGGAAGGCTTAGCGCATAAGCAGCAGAAGAATAGGATGTGGCCGGGGGTCCCCTCAGGCCGGCGAGGAACAGCCGGGCGGCAGTGGTTGAGACAATAGGCCGACCCGGACAGCCGGGGGAGTGAGACTCACTTCCCCCCCCGAGGGAGCCCTGTATGGACAGTGCGATATAGAAAGGAGCAGAGGAGGGGAGGAGGAGGAACAAAAAACAAACACAGACAAGGAAGCGGAAATAGTGCTGGGTTAAAGTAGAAAAAGAGAGCGAGATAGACAGGAGGGGCAGCCAATAACACATACGTGGAGCAGTGCTGGCCATGCCCTAATAATTGACGTGGCGAGCGCTGCATTGTGCGATTGGCTGGAAATACTAAATGAGGCTGAACTGGGATCAGCTTCCACCCGGAAGAGATCGCGGACGCTACCGGGCAGGATGCCATGAAGGGAAGGTAAGACAGGCTAAAGAAAAGGAAATAGGATAAGAAGAAAAAAGGAGCGCAAAGCGGGAGAGCGCCCTCTACGGCATCCCCCGAATTACGCCTAAAGGCTAACATTTATTAATCTTATGAAATAACTGTTATGAACTATAAACAGTGTCAATTAGCACTGAACCTGTTTCATTATAAGATAATCTTTCAATTAATTTACCTCTGTTTATCAGTTGCTATAATATTACTTTGGTGAATCCCTCTTAAGATTTAAATCCAAATATAGGCCAGTATAACTGCATTCAACTAGGCTTGACCCTTCTCTTTGTTCCTACAAAATCCAGCCGAGACAGGATTTTTTTCTCAAGACCTCTGGCTGTTAGTTAATCTTTTGGTCATAAAGAGTCTCTTCTTATCTTGTGTTTTTAGGGCATAAATTTGTAGATTAACGTTCACTTTTAGACGGAATGGTGCTTTTTATCAAGCGTCATGCTTTCTGAAGATAAGATATACTAGTGGTAAATCGTTCATTATATATATTTTCTTAGGGATTCTCAGACTACTAAGTATTTAATTGAATACATGTGTAATTCCAAACAAGAGAGGACTGACCTATTTCATGGAGCAAGAGAGCCACATACTAGTGGTACAAGGATACTCTTTCTTTATCCTTCCTAATATCTTTGACACTTCATTTTATAATACATTCCATATTTGAAATCGCCTAGTACATATTCAGCATATCCCCACGTTTCCAGCAGGATTCTTCTGTGCCGGGTTCAGCTCTGGTTGGTTCCGCGAAAACGACAACAGGCCCCTTTATCCAAAGTTTAGCATCACAGGTGTGAGACGCCATCTTCCTCACTTCGTACCTACAAGATACTTGGACACGTTTAGCTGGGACACCTTCTACAAATTCCAATTTACCTAGATGTGCTCATTTCACTAAATGACCTCCTTCACAATTTATGCATTCAATCCTCTTAATATCCTTTGGATCTACATTTAGATGAGAAAAAGAAATTCCTTCAGAATCATTACATTCAAACAAGATTCTACAGTGTTTAGCTAAATGACTACAGGCTGGACAAAGTTTGGGCCCAGTCACTGATGACTTGCTTTGGCACATATTACATGCACACATAACAAGAGGATTATGTTTCAATTTGTGTGTCAGGGTTAATTCTGCACCATGTACAATAGTTCTGGATCTGTATACATTGTTACTATACATTCCCTTCTGTTCGCACAGAGTCACTTTGCGAGGTACGCCTTCCATCCAGAACAATAAAGGAGGCCAAAACTCACTGTTATTCATATTTTCTGGTATCCAATTACTGTTCTTTTCCACATCATCAGTAGCAAACTTAACATAACTGAATCTGTTTCATTTGATGAACCATTTACTGTAGCTTACTGAGATCCTCCATGCAATGGAGTCTAATGTTTTACTATATGGAATAACTAGTTCAGCGTCACCTGCGACAATATGTTTCTTGTAAACATTCTGCAAACTTAAATTTTACATGCGGTTTCCTATACACCTGCAAACCTTTTGTAAACCTAAGGTTTTTTGGTGTGTAATTTACAAACATTGTGCAAACATTGTAAACATAATGTTTACTCACATAGGTGTGTGTAAACTTAATGTAAACATACAGTTTACAAAATGGTTTACTATGACGTTGTAAACCCCTGCAAACTTAAGGTTCATAAATTGTTTACAAATGTACTAAATTTGTAAACCTTTATTTTCGTGCAGTGTCTGCTTTTATGACTTATGTTCGGTGAGCTGGGGGTGATTCCTCCGAGATTTCGTTTTGTCCTCCGCACATTTCAATTGTAAAATGTAATTACAAAAACGTAATGCCCGCAGCACTTCATATTCCCCGGTGGTCTCCCATCCAAGTACTAACCAAGCCCAATGTTGATTAGTTTCTGAGATCAGACGTGACCAGGCTAATTCAAGGTGCTGTGGCCGCAGGCGATTGCATTTCTGCTTTCATGACTTTTATGTTTAGTGAGCTGGGGGTGATTCCTCCAAAATTTCCTTTTGTCCTCCACACATTTCAATTGTAAAATGTAATGCCTGCAGCACTTGATATTCCCAGGTGGTCTCCCATCCAAGTACTAACCAAGCCCAACATTGCTTAGCTTCTGAGATCAGACGAGATCAGGCTTATTCAAGGTGGTGTGGCCGCAGGCGATTGCATTTCTGCTTTCATGACTTTTATGTTTAGTGAGCTGGGGGTGATTCCTCCAAAATTTCCTTTTGTCCTCCACACATTTCAATTGTAAAATGTAATTACAAAAATGTAATGCCTGCAGCACTTGATATTCCCAGGTGGTCTCCCATCCAAGTACTAACCAAGCCCAACATTGCTTAGCTTCTGAGATCAGACGAGATCAGGCTTATTCAAGGTGGTGTGGCCGCAGGCGATTGCATTTCTGCTTTCATGACTTTTATGTTTAGTGAGCTGGGGGGTGATTCCTCGAAAATTTCCTTTTGTCCTCCACACATTTCAATTGTAAAATGTAATTACAAAAATGTAATGCCTGCAGCACTTGATATTCCCAGGTGGTCTCCCATCCAAGTACTAACCAAGCCCAACATTGTTTAGCTTCTGAGATCAGACAAGATCAGGCTTATTCAAGGTGGTGTGGCCGCAGGCGATTGCATTTCTGCTTTCATGACTTTTATGTTTAGGGAGCTGGGGGTGATTCCTCCAAAATTTCCTTTTGTCCTCCACACATTTCAATTGTAAAATGTAATGCCTGCAGCACTTGATATTCCCAGGTGGTCTCCCATCCAAGTACTAATCAAGCCCAACATTGCTTAGCTTCTGAGATCAGACGAGATCAGGCTTATTCAAAGTGGTGTGGCCGCAGGCGATTGCATTTCTGCTTTCATGACTTTTATGTTTAGGGAGCTGGGTGTGATTCCTCCAAAATTTCCTTTTGTCCTCCACACATTTCAATTGTAAAATGTAATGCCTGCAGCACTTGATATTCCCAGGTGGTCTCCCATCCAAGTACTAACCAAGCCCAACATTGCTTAGCTTCTGAGATCAGACGAGATCAGGCTTATTCAAGGTGGTGTGGCCGCAGGCGATTGCATTTCTGCTTTCATGACTTTTATGTTTAGTGAGCTGCGGGTGATTCCTCCAAAATTTCCTTTTGGCCTCCACACATTTCAATTGTAAAATGTAATGCCTGCAGCACTTGATATTCCCAGGTGGTCTCCCATCCAAGTACTAACCAAGCCCAACATTGCTTAGCTTCTGAGATCAGGCTTATTCAAGGTGGTGTGGCCGCAGGCGATTGCATTTCTGCTTTCATGACTTTTATGTTTAGTGAGCTGGGGGTGATTCCTCCAAAATTTCCTTTTGTCCTCCACACATTTCAATTGTAAAATGTAATGCCTGCAGCACTTGATATTCCCAGGTGGTCTCCCATCCAAGTACTAACCAAGCCCAACATTGCTTAGCTTCTGAGATCAGACGAGATCAGGCTTATTCAAGGTGGTGTGGCCGCAGGCGATTGCATTTCTGCTTTCATGACTTTTATGTTTAGTGAGCTGGGGGTGATTCCTCCAAAATTTCCTTTTGTCCTCCACACATTTCAATTGTAAAATGTAATTACAAAAATGTAATGCCTGCAGGACTTGATATTCCCAGGTGGTCTCCCATCGAAGTACTAACCAAGCCCAACATTGCTTAGCTTCTGAGATCAGACGAGATCAGGCTTATTCAAGGTGGTGTGGCCGCAGGCGATTGCATTTCTGCTTTCATGACTTTTATGTTTAGTGAGCTGGGGGTGATTCCTCCAAAATTTCCTTTTGTCCTCCACACATTTCAATTGTAAAATGTAATTACAAAAATGTAATGCCTGCAGCACTTGATATTCCCAGGTGGTCTCCCATCCAAGTACTAACCAAGCCCAACATTGCTTAGCTTCTGAGATCAGACGAGATCAGGCTTATTCAAGGTGGTGTGGCCGCAGGCGATTGCATTTCTGCTTTCATGACTTTTATGTTTAGTGAGCTGGGGGTGATTCCTCCAAAATTTCCTTTTGTCCTCCACACATTTCAATTGTAAAATGTAATTACAAAAATGTAATGCCTGCAGCACTTGATATTCCCAGGTGGTCTCCCATCCAAGTACTAACCAAGCCCAACATTGCTTAGCTTCTGAGATCAGGCTTATTCAAGGTGGTGTGGCCGCAGGCGATTGCATTTCTGCTTTCATGACTTTTATGTTTAGTGAGCTGGGGGTGATTCCTCCAAAATTTCCTTTTGTCCTCCACACATTTCAATTGTAAAATGTAATGCCTGCAGCACTTGATATTCCCAGGTGGTCTCCCATCCAAGTACTAACCAAGCCCAACATTGCTTAGCTTCTGAGATCAGACTTATTCAAGGTGGTGTGGCCGCAGGCGATTGCATTTCTGCTTTCATGACTTTTATGTTTAGTGAGCTGGGGGTGATTCCTCCAAAATTTCCTTTTGTCCTCCACACATTTCAATTGTAAAATGTAATGCCTGCAGCACTTGATATTCCCAGGTGGTCTCCCATCCAAGCACTAACCAAGCCCAACATTGCTTAGCTTCTGAGATCAGACGAGATCAGGCTTATTCAAGGTGGTGTGGCCGCAGGCGATTGCATTTCTGCTTTCATGACTTTTATGTTTAGTGAGCTGGGGGTGATTCCTCCAAAATTTCCTTTTGTCGTCCACACATTTCAATTGTAAAATGTAATTACAAAAATGTAATGCCTGCAGCACTTGATATTCCCAGGTGGTCTCCCATCCAAGTACTAACCAAGCCCAACATTGCTTAGCTTCTGAGATCAGACGAGATCAGGCTTATTCAAGGTGGTGTGGCCGCAGGCGATTGCATTTCTGCTTTCATGACTTTTATGTTTAGTGAGCTGGGGGTGATTCCTCCAAAATATCCTTTTGTCCTCCACACATTTCAATTGTAAAATGTAAATACAAAAATGTAATGCCTGCAGCACTTGATATTCCCAGGTGGTCTCCCATCCAAGTACTAACCAAGCCCAACATTGCTTAGCTTCTGAGATCAGACGAGATCAGGCTTATTCAAGGTGGTGTGGCCGCAGGCGATTGCTCTTCTGCTTTCATGACTCTTATGTTTAGTGAGCTGGGGGTGATTCCTCCAAAATTTCCTTTTGTCCTCCACACATTTCAATTGTAAAATGTAATTACAAAAATGTAATGCCTGCAGCACTTGATATTCCCAGGTGGAATCCCATCCAAGTACTAACCAAGCCCAACATGTCATGAAAGCAGAAATGCAATCGCCTGCGGCCACACCACCTTGAATAAGCCTGATCTCGCCTGATCTCAGAAGCTAAGCAATGTTGGGCTTGGTTAGTACTTGGATGGGAGACCACCTGGGAATATCAAGTGCTGCAGGCATTACATTTTACAATTGAAATGTGTGGAGGACAAAAGGAAATTGTGGAGGCATCACCCCCAGCTCACTAAACATAAAAGTCATGAAAGCAGAAATGCAATCGCCTGCGGCCACAACACCTTGAATAAGCCTGATCTCAGAAGCTAAGCAATGTTGGGCTTGGTTAGTACTTGGATGGGAGACCACCTGGGAATATCAAGTGCTGCAGGCATTACATTTTACAATTGAAATGTGTGGAGGCCAAAGGGAAATTTTGGAGGAATCACCCCCAGCTCCCTAAACATAAAAGTCATGAAAGCAGAAATGCAATCGCCTGCGGCCACACCACCTTGAATAAGCCTGATCTCGTCTGATCTCAGAAGCTAAGCAATGTTGGGCTTGGTTAGTACTTGGATGGGAGACCACCTGGGAATATCAAGTGCTGCAGGCATTACATTTTACAATTGAAATGTGTGGAGGACAAAAGGAAATTTTGGAGGAATCACCCCCAGCTCACTAAACATAAAAGTCATGAAAGCAGAAATGCAATCGCCTGCGGCCACACCACCTTGAATAAGCCTGATCTCGTCTGATCTCAGAAGCTAAGCAATGTTGGGCTTGGTTAGTACTTGGATGGGAGACCACCTGGGAATATCAAGTGCTGCAGGCATTACATTTTACAATTGAAATGTGTGGAGGACAAAAGGAAATTTTGGAGGAATCACCCCCAGCTCACTAAACATAAAAGTCATGAAAGCAGAAATGCAATCGCCTGCGGCCACACCACCTTGAATAAGCCTGATCTCGTCTGATCTCAGAAGCTAAGCAGAGTTGGGCTTGGTTAGTACTTGGATGGGAGACCACCTGGGAATATCAAGTGCTGCAGGCATTACATTTTTGTAATTACATTTTACAATTGAAATGTGTGGAGGACAAAAGGAAATTTTGGAGGAATCACCCCCAGCTCACTAAACATAAAAGTCATGAAAGCAGAAATGCAATCGCCTGCAGCCACACCACCTTGAATAAGCCTGATCTCGTCTGATCTCAGAAGCTAAGCAATGTTGGGCTTGGTTAGTACTTGGATGGGAGACCACCTGGGAATATCAAGTGCTGAAGGCATTACATTTTTGTAATTACATTTTACAATTGAAATGTGTGGAGGACAAAAGGAAATTTTGGAGGAATCACCCCCAGCTCCCTAAACATAAAAGTCATGAAAGCAGAAATGCAATCGCCTGCGGCCACACCACCTTGAATAAGCCTGATCTCGTCTGATCTCAGAAGCTAAGCAATGTTGGGCTTGGTTAGTACTTGGATGGGAGACCACCTGGGAATATCAAGTGATGCAGGCATTACATTTTTGTAATTACATTTTACAATTGAAATGTGTGGAGGACAAAAGGAAATTTTGGAGGAATCACCCCCAGCTCACTAAACATAAAAGTCATGAAAGCAGAAATGCAATCGCCTGCGGCCACACCACCTTGAATAAGCCTGATCTCAGAAGCTAAGCAATGTTGGGCTTGGTTAGTACTTGGATGGGAGACCACCTGGGAATATCAAGTGCTGCAGGCATTACATTTTACATTTGAAATGTGTGGAGGACAAAAGGAAATTTTGGAGGAATCACCCCCAGCTCACTAAACATAAAAGTCATGAAAGCAGAAAAGCAATCGCCTGCGGCCACACCACCTTGAATAAGCCTGATCTCGTCTGATCTCAGAAGCTAAGCAATGTTGGGCTTGGTTAGTACTTGGATGAGAGACCACCTGGGAATATCAAGTGCTGCAGGCATTACATTTTTGTAATTACATTTTACAATTGAAATGTGTGGAGGACAAAAGGAAATTTTGGAGGAATCACCCCCAGCTCACTAAACATAAAAGTCATGAAAGCAGAAATGCAACCGCCTGCGGCCACACCACCTTGAATAAGCCTGATCTCAGAAGCTAAGCAATGTTGGGCTTGGTTAGTACTTGGATGGGAGACCACCTGGGAATATCAAGTGCTGCAGGCATTACATTTTACAATTGAAATGTGTGGAGAACAAAAGGAAAATTTGGAGGAATCACCCCCAGCTCCCTAAACATAAAAGTCATGAAAGCAGAAATGCAATCGCCTGCGGCCACACCACCTTGAATAAGCCTGATCTCAGAAGCTAAGCAATGTTGGGCTTGGTTAGTACTTGGATGGGAGACCACCTGGGAATATCAAGTGCTGCAGGCATTACATTTTTGTAATTACATTTTACAATTGAAATGTGTGGAGGACAAAAGGAAATTTTGGAGGATTCACCCCCAGCTCACTAAACATAAAAGTCATGAAAGCAGAAATGCAATCGCCTGCGGCCACACCACCTTGAATAAGCCTGATCTCGTCTGATCTCAGAAGCTAAGCAATGTTGGGCTTGGTTAGTACTTGGATGGGAGACCACCTTGGAATATCAAGTGCTGCAGGCATTACATTTTTGTAATTACATTTTACAATTGAAATGTGTGGAGGACAAAAGGAAATTTTGGAGGAATCACCCCCAGCTCCCTAAACATAAAAGTCATGAAAGCAGAAATGCAATCGCCTGCGGCCACACCACCTTGAATAAGCCTGATCTCGTCTGATCTCAGAAGCTAAGCAATGTTGGGCTTGGTTAGTACTTGGATGGGAGACCACCTGGGTATATCAAGTGCTGCAGGCATTACATTTTACAATTGAAATGTGTGGAGGACAAAAGGAAATTTTGGAGGAATCACCCCCAGCTCACTAAACATAAAAGTCATGAAAGCAGAAATGCAATCGCCTGCGGCCACACCACCTTGAATAAGCCTGATCTCAGAAGCTAAGCAGTGTTGGGCTTGGTTAGTACTTGGATGGGAGACCACCTGGGAATATCAAGTGCTGCAGGCATTACATTTTACAATTGAAATGTGTGGAGGACAAAAGGAAATTTTGGAGGAATCACCCCCAGCTCCCTAAACATAAAAGTCATGAAAGCAGAAATGCAATCGCCTGCGGCCACACCACCTTGAATAAGCCTGATCTCGTCTGATCTCAGAAGCTAAGCAATGTTGGGCTTGGTTAGTACTTGGATGGGAGACCACCTGGGAATATCAAGTGCTGCAGGCATTACATTTTACATTTGAAATGTGTGGAGGACAAAAGGAAATTTTGGAGGAATCACCCCCAGCTCACTAAACATAAAAGTCATGAAAGCAGAAATGCAATCGCCTGCGGCCACACCACCTTGAATAAGCCTGATCTCGTCTGATCTCAGAAGCTAAGCAATGTTGGTCTTGGTTAGTACTTGGATGGGAGACCACCTGGGAATATCAAGTGCTGCAGGCATTACATTTTTGTAATTACATTTTACAATTGAAATGTGTGGAGGACAAAAGGAAATTTTGGAGGAATCACCCCCAGCTCACTAAACATAAAAGTCATGAAAGCAGAAATGCAATCGCCTGCGGCCACACCACCTTGAATAAGCCTGATCTCGTCTGATCTCAGAAGCTAAGCAGTGTTGGGCTTGGTTAGTACTTGGATGGGAGACCACCTGGGAATATCAAGTGCTGCAGGCATTACATTTTTGTAATTACATTTTACAATTGAAATGTGTGGAGGACAAAAGGAAATTTTGGAGGAATCACCCCCAGCTCACTAAACATAAAAGTCATGAAAGCAGAAATGCAATCGCCTGCGGCCACACCACCTTGAATAAGCCTGATCTCAGAAGCTAAGCAATGTTGGGCTTGGTTAGTACTTGGATGGGAGACCACCTGGGAATATCAAGTGCTGCAGGCATTACATTTTACATTTGAAATGTGTGGAGGACAAAAGGAAATTTTGGAGGAATCACCCCCAGCTCACTAAACATAAAAGTCATGAAAGCAGAAATGCAATCGCCTGCGGCCACACCACCTTGAATAAGCCTGATCTCGTCTGATCTCAGAAGCTAAGCAATGTTGGGCTTGGTTAGTACTTGGATGAGAGACCACCTGGGAATATCAAGTGCTGCAGGCATTACATTTTTGTAATTACATTTTACAATTGAAATGTGTGGAGGACAAAAGGAAATTTTGGAGGAATCACCCCCAGCTCACTAAACATAAAAGTCATGAAAGCAGAAATGCAATCGCCTGCGGCCACACCACCTTGAATAAGCCTGATCTCAGAAGCTAAGCAATGTTGGGCTTGGTTAGTACTTGGATGGGAGACCACCTGGGAATATCAAGTGCTGCAGGCATTACATTTTACAATTGAAATGTGTGGAGGACAAAAGGAAATTTTGGAGGAATCACCCCCAGCTCCCTAAACATAAAAGTCATGAAAGCAGAAATGCAATCGCCTGCGGCCACACCACCTTGAATAAGCCTGATCTCAGAAGCTAAGCAATGTTGGGCTTGGTTAGTACTTGGATGGGAGACCACTTGGATGGGAGACCACCTGGGAATATCAAGTGCTGCAGGCATTACATTTTTGTAATTACATTTTACAATTGAAATGTGTGGAGGACAAAAGGAAATTTTGGAGGATTCACCCCCAGCTCACTAAACATAAAAGTCATTAAAGCAGAAATGCAATCGCCTGCAGCCACACCACCTTGAATAAGCCTGATCTCGTCTGATCTCAGAAGCTAAGCAATGTTGGGCTTGGTTAGTACTTGGATGGGAGACCACCTTGGAATATCAAGTGCTGCAGGCATTACATTTTTGTAATTACATTTTACAATTGAAATGTGTGGAGGACAAAAGGAAATTTTGGAGGAATCACCCCCAGCTCACTAAACATAAAAGTCATGAAAGCAGAAATGCAATCGCCTGCGGCCACACCACCTTGAATAAGCCTGATCTTGTCTGATCTCAGAAGCTAAGCAGTGTTGGGCTTGGTTAGTACTTGGATGGGAGACCACCTGGAATATCAAGTGCTGCAGGCATTACATTTTACAATTGAAATGTGTGGAGGACAAAAGGAAATTTTGGAGGAATCACCCCCAGCTCACTAAACATAAAAGCCATGAAAGCAGAAATGCAATCGCCTGCGGCCACACCACCTTGAATAAGCCTGATCTCGTCTGATCTCAGAAGCTAAGCAATGTTGGGCTTGGTTAGTACTTGGATGGGAGACCACCTGGGAATATCAAGTGCTACAGGCATTACATTTTACAATTGAAATGTGTGGAGGACAAAAGGAAATTTTGGAGGAATCACCCCCAGCTTACTAAACATAAAAGTCATGAAAGCAGAAATGCAATCGCCTGCGGCCACACCACCTTGAATAAGCCTGATCTCATCTGATCTCAGAAGCTAAGCAATGTTGGGCTTGGTTAGTACTTGGATGGGAGACCACCTGGGAATATCAAGTGCTGAAGGCATTACATTTTACAATTGAAATGTGTGGAGGCCAAAAGGAAATTTTGGAGGAATCACCCCCAGCTCACTAAACATAAAAGTCATGAAAGCAGAAATGCAATCGCCTGCGGCCACACCACCTTGAATAAGCCTGATCTCGTCTGATCTCAGAAGCTAAGCAATGTTGGGCTTGGTTAGTACTTGGATGGGAGACCACCTGGGAATATCAAGTGCTGCAGGCATTACATTTTTGTAATTACATTTTACAATTGAAATGTGTGGAGGACAAAAGGAAATTTTGGAGGAATCACCCCCAGCTCACTAAACATAAAAGTCATGAAAGCAGAAATGCAATCGCCTGCGGCCACACCACCTTGAATAAGCCTGATCTCGTCTGATCTCAGAAGCTAAGCAATGTTGGGCTTGGTTAGTACTTGGATGGGAGACCACCTGGGAATATCAAGTGCTGCAGGCATTACATTTTTGTAATTACATTTTACAATTGAAATGTGTGGAGGACAAAAGGAAATTTTGGAGGAATCACCCCCAGCTCACTAAACATAAAAGTCATGAAAGCAGAAAAGCAATCGCCTGTGGCCACACCACCTTGAATAAGCCTGATCTCAGAAACTAAGCAATGTTGGGCTTGGTTAGTACTTGGATGGGAGACCACCTGGGAATATCAAGTGCTGCAGGCATTACATTTTTGTAATTACATTTTACAATTGAAATGTGTGGAGGACAAAAGGAAATTTTGGAGGAATCACCCCCAGCTCACTAAACATAAAAGTCATGAAAGCAGAAATGCAATCGCCTGCGGCCACACCACCTTGAATAAGCCTGATCTCGTCTGATCTCAGAAGCTAAGCAATGTTGGGCTTGGTTAGTACTTGGATGGGAGACCACCTGGGAATATCAAGTGCTGCAGGTGTTACATTTTACAATTGAAATGTGTGGAGGACAAAAGGAAATTTTGGAGGAATCACCCCCAGCTCACTAAACATAAAAGTCATGAAAGCAGAAATGCAATCGCCTGCGGCCACACCACCTTGAATAAGCCTGATCTCGTCTGATCTCAGAAGCTAAGCAATGTTGGGCTTGGTTAGTACTTGGATGGGAGACCACCTGGGAATATCAAGTGCTGCAGGTATTACATTTTACAATTGAAATGTGTGGAGGACAAAAGGAAATTTTGGAGGAATCACCCCCAGCTCACTAAACATAAAAGTCATGAAAGCAGAAATGCAATCGCCTGCGGCCACACCACCTTGAATAAGCCTGATCTCATCTGATCTCATAAGCTAAGCAATGTTGGGCTTGGTTAGTACTTGGATGGGAGACCACCTGGGAATATCAAGTGCTGCAGGCATTACATTTTTTGTAATTACATTTTAGAATTGAAATGTGTGGAGGACAAAAGGAAGTTTTGGAGGAATCACCCCCAGCTCACTAAACATAAAAGTCATGAAAGCAGAAATGCAATCGCCTGCGGCAACACCACCTTGAATAAGCCTTGTCTCGTCTGATCTCAAAAGCTAAGCAATGTTGGGCTTGGTTAGTACTTGGATGGGAGACCACCTGGGAACATCAAGTGCTGCAGGCATTACATTTTTGTAATTACATTTTACAATTGAAATGTGTGGAGGACAAAAGGAAATTTTGGAGGAATCACCCCCAGCTCACTAAACATAAAAGTCATGAAAGCAGAAATGCAATCGCCTGCGGCCACACCACCTTGAATAAGCCTGATCTCGTCAGTTCGCAGAAGCTAAGCAATGTTGGGCTTGGTTAGTACTTGGATGGGAGACCACCTGGGAATATCAAGTGCTGCAGGCATTACATTTTTGTAATTACATTTTACAATTGAAATGTGTGGAGGACAAAAGGAAATTTTGGAGGAATCACCCCCAGCTCACTAAACATAAAAGTCATGAAAGCAGAAATGCAATCTCCTGCGGCCACACCACCTTGAATAAGCCTGCTCTCGCCTGATCTCGTCTGATCTCAGAAGCTAAGCAATGTTGGGCTTGGTTAGTACTTCGATGGGAGACCACCTGGGAATATCAAGTGCTGCAGGCATTACATTTTACAATTGAAATGTGTGGAGGACAAAAGGAAATTTTGGAGGAATCACCCCCAGCTCACTAAACATAAAAGTCATGAAAGCAGAAATGCAACCGCCTGCGGCCACACCACCTTGAATAAGCCTGATCTCGTCTGATCTCAGAAGCTAAGCAATGTTGGGCTTGGTTAGTACTTGGATGGGAGACCACCTGAGTAAAGGCACGACAGTGTCTGTCACTTTTCTGAGCCCCGCCCCTTTTGATTGATTTATGACCCTAATCCCAGCCCATTTTGATTGATTTATTACCCTAGGCCCCGTCCCTATTGGTTGATTTATGACCTCTAAACCCCTCCCCTTTTCCCATGCTTTGATTGATTTATGACCCTTAAGCCCCTCCCCTTTTTCCCACGCTTTGAGTGATTTATGGCTCTAAAGCCTCGCCCCTTTTTCCCACGCTTTGAGTGATTTATGGCTCTAAAGCCTCGCCCCCTTTTTCCCACGCTTTTGAGTGATTTATGACCCGTCCCTTTTTACCGGACATCCGTCAAAAGTCGCCCTCCCTAAAAATGGCGTCTGTTGTACCCTTATTTTATAGACTATTACAAAGAAAAGATAGAAAGAAAGAAAGAAGAGAAAGCAAGTTGTATATATATATTTTAAAAAATGTTACAATTACAGGAATCGACAGGATTCGAACCTGCGAGGGTTGGTCATCCGTTAGATCTTAAGTCTGTTTTTGTATATAGATTTTTTTAAAACAAAATTGCCATTTATGGGTTGTTTAAAAAATAACGTATGAAAATGTAATTTAGAAAAATGTTAGCCGGTGGAGGACTTTGACCCCCCACGTCCTCATTGCAGAGAGCGGGTAGAGCGCAGGAATGTTTGGACATGTTGTAGGGTATGCCGCTATCTATAGGAGGGGCTTGTATCAGGGTTCTAATAAAAAGGAGTTTCTTATTTAAGGTTCATACTGCTTAAAAGAGAAGAACCGTTACCATGGATTCCGCAGCATTTGGCTATATTTCAGACAGCTCTTGCGACGAGTGGTTTGATTTTGATTACGTTCCAGAGAATAGGGATGCTGAAGATCCAGAGGCGCCGTGGCAATGGTGTGTATCTGAAAAAGTGTGTTTTCTACCTTCTTACGATCTGCCGAACCAGAGTCTTCCTAACACCCCTCCTACGGAGCCGGAGATTCCAACCGAACCTGTCTTTACACCGTTGTCTCGCGCTCTTCCTACAGAACCCCCGGAGGATCACGACGACCCGACAGCCTTTACGGAGTGACATTCACAAGAATCCTCAAGATTGTCAAGGGCCTTCTGGACTCTCTACTGGAAGTGATCATAGACCGGGATCTGCAGAAAAATTGTGCCGGTTGCGCCATGGACCACCCCAGCCAGAGACATCATAGCTGTCTCTTTGAAGCAGACTACGGTTATTTCAACAGGAGGTTTGAAGAACTAATAGCTAAAATACACGTACCTTGGTTAAAGATTCTGGTTTCTAAGGCTCTTCATCTACTCGATTTTTTCCTACCTCTGAACAAGATTCAGAAGCTGGTTGAGGATTGTTTAATTGAACTGATACCTGAACCTTACATAAAAGAGAAGCTCCAGCAGCTGCAACAGGACCTGGACGAAAGGACTCAAGAAGTGGTTAACAAGATAACTAGATCTTTCTATCACAGAAACTTTACAGAACCCCAGGCTCCTCTGACTTATTACTGGGCTTTTGACTTTGAAGATGGGGAACCGCATGACTCTGGACAGAATGCAGATTGAGTTGGAGGGTCTTCTGTTTGAACTCGTAGTTGACAAATTGGCTTCCCAGGCCCTGTTTAAAAACCCCTTATCTGTCAATGCAAAACGTTTCACTGAGCTAAAAAGAGCTACGCTTGAAATACACGCCTTGGTGGATCCTAAATATTGGGCTGAAATGATTGCTGATTCTGTAAAATGTGAAATACCTTTAAATGTTTTTCTAACGGTGATGATCCCTGAAATGTTTTACACTGTGTACCCCTGTAAATGGGAGTATTTACTGGCGTTGTATACATACGTGTCTGAAGCTTGTCTTTATCATCTCGTCAATGGTCTGAATACAGATATCTCTAGAGCTGTAAAAGATACTGTGTATTGTTTAATGCATTACTATGAAAGGCAATGTCGCCTGTTTATGCGTCGTTTAAAGTATCCAATCATAATTGTTAATCTGTATACTGTGTGAATAAACCCTTTAGTACTTTACAATCACCGCATTTGTTTGACTTTTTTTCTGAAGGGATGACTCTTCAGCAAATGAAACGAATTTACTATGATGTTTCAAATCCTGGTGGGTTTGGAGGCCGACAGTCTCTACAGAGAGTTCTTAGGGAGGAGGGGTGTAGGGTTAGTGATAAGGATATAGCTGAATGGTTATCTGAACAAGACACTTACACCCTACATAAACCCTCTAGAATAAACTTTAAAAGAAACCGCGTATTTGTATCTAATATTGACGATCAATGGCAGGCTGATTTAGTAGATATGTCTAGTCTGTCAAAGAAAAATAACTGCAACAAGTTCATGTTAACATGCATAGATGTTTTATCCAAATGTGCATGGGTTCAACCTCTAAAAAACAAAACTCCTGGGTGTGTGACAAAGGCTTTCAAGAAAATCCTTGAAAGCGGTCGTTCACCCAAAAAACTGCAAACTGATAAAGGTAAAGAATTTTTAAACAAGTCCTTTCAAAACTTGTTAAAAAAATATAGTATTGCACACTTTACCACCGGTAATGAATTAAAAGCCTCTGTTGTTGAAAGGTATAATAGGACTCTAAAGACTAAAATGTGGAAATATTTTACAGCCTTCAACACTCATAAGTATTTAGATAAGCTAAAAGAATTGGTTCGCTCTTATAATAATTCTTACCATAGAAGTATTAAAATGAAACCTTCAGAAGTTAATGAAGACAATTCCTTTAAAGTTTTTAAGAATCTATATACTCAGGAATTCCCGTACAAACCACCTAAATTCAAGTTTCAGATTGGGGATGCTGTTAGAGTATCAAAACTAAGGGCCTCCTTTATAAAAGGTTACGAGCAGACATACACGGATGAAATTTTTAATATATACGAACGATTGCCTAGGAAACCCCCTGTATACAGGCTGAAGGATTATGACGGAGAGGAAATAAATGGGACCTTCTATGAGCTTGAATTACAGAAGATAAAAGGGACGGAAGATAGACTGTTTACGGAAGAGAAATTCTTAGCCAAGAAAAAAGAAAAAGGTAAAAAGTATTGTCTTATAAAGTGGCGGGGTTGGCCGGACAAATTTAACAGCTGGATCGAGGCCAAGCAGCTGCAGAATATTAAGGGGACTCCATCATTGTAGATTTCATTACACCGTGGCTACTGACAAGATGGATCAAACCTCCTTTTATGTGACTCTACCCAGTAACGCCTCAAAGGATATATTTCCGAAGAACACTATAGCCGATTTTACTATACGGTTATCAAAACCTGTGAATCTACAAGGAAAATGGGAAGTTGGATTAGCAGAGATCCAATACCCTTATACGTGGGAAAATATAAGTGATGCGGAGAATAGATTTTTTACCCGTAGTATAGATACGCATGTTAAAACAGTATTTAAAATAGCAGCCGGTTATTATGATTCTGTAAAGGAATTAATCAACGCTATGAATAATGCTTTTTCGAGATAGATTGATAGACATAGAGTTATTATACAAATCTGTAGAAAGAAAAGTTTATATACATGGAGATGCCAAATTGTACCTGTATACAGAGGGTCAATTAGGAAGGATCTTGGGGTTCTATGAAGCCACCGCTGAGAAAGCTTATAAGAGGTGGTTTTATCCTGCAGACATTAGAGCAGGATTTTACACTTTGTATGTATACACCAATATAATAACCCATCAAGCAGTGGGGGATAGCTACGTCCCCCTTCTAAGATGTGTACCTATTAATGGATCCCCCAATGAAATAGTAACAATAACTTATGACCGACCTCATTATGTAGCTGTCAGTAAGAATTGTTTTGACACTATAACTTTGCAACTTAAGACGGATCAAAACAGTCTGGTTCCATTTCATTTTGGGAAGGTCATAGTGAAGGTCCACTTCAGACATGTTAAACAGTCTCTTTATATATAATTGAAAAGAATATGAAAATGAGGGTCTATGGAGATTCCAACCCCTATATACAATATTATAAAAATCAAGCTGGAAATGGGATGCCAGGTTTTACTGGGGCTCCAGTAATGTACGGGGCAGGGATCGGGGGTATATTCAGAGGGCTTTTTAGAAAAGCTATGCCTTTACTTAGGAGGGATTTTGATATAGCTAAACCTCATTTAAAGTCAGCGGCTAAAAATATTGTGAAGGACGTGGTGTCGAACGTGATAACATCCTACGCTACTCACAACCATGAGGACCCCCAATCAGGATCGGGGTTAATGGTGATGTCAAGAGGCTATAGAAAAAAACGTCCCAGTCCTCCAGGAGCTCGAAGCCGATCCCGTAAAAGGGCTAGACGAGCACCTTCTAAAGCATTAAGCAGCAGATCGCGGAGGAAGAGGTCTGTTAAAAAAACGAAGGCACGTCGTAAAAAGAAAACTAGAAACATCTTTTAAAACATGGCTCTAGTTCATCATTTATCTCAAGAATGTGTAAAATCTGAACTGGATTTATTCACCGTGCCTTACACCCAGACAAGTATAGATAAAAGCCTTTATGTTGAAATACCACCGCTCTCAGCCCTTTCGGACACCGCCCCTCTTGAATTTTATATTGCAGGAAACGGGGAGGATTATCTGGACTTAAATAACACTCTTTTAAGACTTGCTTGTAAAATCACAAAAGCTGATAACACTGATCTAGATGTCAATAGCCCTGTAAGCATTATCAACTATCCTATAGCTACAATTTTCTCACAAGTAGACGTTTCCTTAGGCGAAAGATTAATTAGCCAGAGTAGTAGCACATATCCTTATAGAAGTCTTATAGAAGTCTTGCTCAATTATGGTAAGGAAACCTTGGAATCTCAGTTTTCGGCTGGGATGTATTTTAAAGACACCGCTGGCAATATGGATGTTGGAGATCCTGCAGGGGCAACCGAAGGCTTAAGACAAAGAGGTGTTTATACCCGAAGAAGTCACATACTTGAACTTTTAGGACCTCTACATTCTGATATTTTTTTTCAAGAAAAACTCATGTTAAATGGCATTGATGTAAAAATTAAAATGATTAGGGCTAGTGATAGGTTTTGTTTAATGGCAGGCGATGCAAACCAGTATAAACTTCACCTTTTAGAAGCCTCTCTTTATGTCAAGAAAGTTAAAGTGTCTCCGGATAACAGATAACGATGCCTTTAGCGGTGATTATGTATAAAATCCTTTTAACTTTAAACATTTTGATGCCAACTTTATAGCATTGTATGTTGATGGAGAACAAATACCCTTAAAACCTTTTCAACCCAACTATGCGAATACGCACAACTCTGTTAGGGAGTATTATAGTTTAATACAGGCCACTGGAAGACATCTGAAAGACAAACCTCTGATTATCGATCGTTCCGATTACTCTAGGGGGTACACCCTTTATGCTTTTGATTTAACCCCCGACCAAGAAGCAGGGGATCACTTTTCTCTAGTTAAAACAGGAAACATGCGTCTTGAAATGCGCTTTTCTGTTCCACTGCCGGACACTGTAAACCTAATCATCTATGCAGTGTTTGAGAACGTCATAGAGGTCTCCCAACAAAGAGCTGTTCTCTTTGATTACTGATTAAATGAAATTGAGTCATTTAACGTGACCATGAATACTTTACAACTTACCTCGATACTAACTAGTAACCCTTTTACACAAAAGAGTTTTTATGGGGTTTTAGCATGTGACCAACTGCCTAAGGGTAGAATTAAAAAAAATCCTGCTTTGATCATCGTGAACACTCATCCTCAGAATTACCCAGGGGAACATTGGCTGGGCCTTTATTTAAAAGATGGGAACGGTGAATTTTTTGACTCATACGGTTACCCCCCGGATTTCGGATATTTTCCTAAAACTATTATGGAATTTTTATTCAAAAACTCTACACAGACTGTATTCAACAACCAACAGCTGCAAGGACCAAAGACCTCTACATGTGGACATCATTGTGTTTTTTTCTTATATCATCATTCTAAAGGTCTTGCCTACCGTGAAATCCTGAAACTATATAGTGAAAATGTTGATAAAAACGATTATATGGTCTACAATTTCATTCAAAAAATATATCCCTCTAAATCAAAATATATGTGTGACGATGCGTGTGTGCAGTGTGTAAATTCCTGCCAGGCTTTTAAAAACAAATGTTTTAAATGTTAAATAAAAACGCTGTTTGAGACAATAAATCCTTAAACAATATATTTTTTATTGAATGTAGTCATTTAAAAATTGACACATGCATATGTACATAAAAAACAAACATTGAAAATACACAAGAAAAAAAGATTTACAAATTAATAGTCTTCCCAGTCATTTTGTCTCTTTTTCCTCCTTCTGGAGCTCTTAAGAGGGTTAATTTTAAAGGCCTGCACACGGCTGCGGGTCTGGGTATTAGGGATCACAGAATTAGGGATATTTATGCATGCTAGACCCTCCAGGAATTCATCCCAACCTGCTGGGGTCCTACGATCTCTAACATTACTGACCCTGGTAACTGTTTTAATTAAATCAACCATATGGGTTCCTCTCACAACATTACCCTGTAAAATAAACTCTCCTTGATCATTCCACGAAGTAGTACTAGAGTTCTGGATCATGGCCTGTAAAATAAATTCAGCATCTTGGATCTGTGAGGGACGCTTCTCATAACATAATCCTCTATCTGAGAAACTTTCTCTTGAACAGTACTCTGTCCATCTTGAGGAGGGCCCTGGGGCCCAGTTGTATTATCAGTGACAGCATCATTAGGAGGGGTTAACAGTGTTAAAGTATTAGTTTCTTTTTCATCCTGTTTAATCAAGGTCAGATACCTTTGTAAAAAAGCAGTATATAGTTTAATTTTTTCATAATCGCTAATATCAGTTCTCAGTAACACACTTTTCATATCGTTATCAAGACGGCTTTCCACTGCTTTTCTAATAGGTTCAGGAGAAGTGGAGGGGCCTTGTCGTATTCTGTCAATCTGTTGTTGGGGTACGAGGTACATTTTCTGAGCATACTCCATACTTTTAACGTCTTGCTGTTAAAAGATCTGATAAAAAAGGGATGGCAATGCCTAACAAAGAACCTATAAAACCTCCTTTTTGGTTTACTGTTTTTCTCTTCTTTTTTAGAGGTTGTTTCTTATTACATAACTTCTTTATTACAACTTTTTCTTTTTTAAGTCTTTTTAATTGGGCTTTGGTCAAAGGAATATTCCCCCTTAAAGTGTTTATGGCTATTTCAACAATAGATTTGATAAGATCATCAGAGGCCTCTTGTAAAACGATTCTTCTCTGGGGAGAAGACCCGCTGACTAACCTTTTTAAGAGGGGGAGGTTTCTTTTTATTCTAGCCGACATGTTGTCTGCTGTTGATAAAATAATCTTTTTAAGTATCTACAACACTTTATAACCTCTTAGCCTTAGGTTTTTTCATAATATAGGTAGCAGGCCAATCAGGTTGGAACAAACCTGTTCGTAACCGATAATCTTCAGGGGTCTGTGCTTTTAAATCTATCAAGAGATAACCGTACGGTTGTTTTGTCGCATCTTCAAAAGCTTCTAAAAAGAAATTAGAGTTTCGCGGGTACATCTGTCTCGCTAGGGTGTTAATCTGCAGCTTGTCTCTGGGATTTTTAAAAAGAATCATGTAATTAGCATTTAAGTTTATGGTACGACTCATTTTACCCTGAAAAAACAAATTTTGTACTAGATATAATATACATAAATTCCTATGGTGCGTGTATTTTGTAAAGGCTTTCTGTATTTCATCATTTTCACTAGCTACCTCAAATCGTCAATAATGATTAAATTGACTTTGTTAGGGGAGTAAGGTATCATCACAGAGAGATGCGGGTATCCCTTCAACAAATTTTAAATTGGGAAATTTACAAGCTAATTCATCGTATAATTTTTGCCAGCAACTATAACAGTATATTATATTCTCAGGAATTTGCGACAGAACCTGTGAAGATTATTCTAAAAGTTTTTTCACAAAAAAACTTTTCCCTGAACTAGAGGGTCCCGATATGATTGCTGCAAAAGGGATGGAAAGACGTACATCAAAACCTCCTTCAGTATCCATAGGGCAATGTGGTGTATTCAGACTTCAATACTCTCGTATTGCACACAATCTGAAAAGTTTTCCTGTGTGGTCTATTTTCTAGCTGAAACTCTTTTTTATTTCTGTGAATTTGGGTCCCTTCGATCAAGATTTTTTCAGGAGGGGTGTCTCGATCAGGACTCAGGAAATTCTGAACCAAATCTTTCAGAGATGAGAGATTAATAGTTTTGGAGTTTTCGTAATTAAGGGTTATGCCCTTAATTTTCAGACATGTTTTGCCGTCCTTTGTTTTATAGCCGTATGTTTTAGGACCCCCTGAAACAAATTCTGTAATGTAATCACCCGGTTTAAGCTCACTGGTCAATTCCCCTAGATAATCACCTAGCGGGGGGTTCCAATCTCCTGGTTTGCTCACAAAGATTACAGAGTCAGTGTCATGGTAAAGGCACCTTCTCTGTAGGCGATCCATCAGGTCATACAGTTCTAAACGAGCGTATGCGGTTGTAAAGGCCGCGATAAAGATGTTTACATTACCAGGGTGTGTGTACGAGTCAGAAGCGTAGCGCCACTGCACTTGGGCCACGTTTTCACCGACAAAGAAAAAATGGGAAACCTTATAGCGTTTTGAAAACACATACTGAAAAAATTCTGCAGGGTTTCTAACCAACGTCGTGGATAATGGGTTTGTTTTCTGCCCGAACTTCCCCCAAAGACTGTTGAGAAACAGTTTGGAAATCTGTCTTTTGGCAGGGTTCACTGTAATGTTCTCAAGGTCTAGGGCTATACCTTCTTTGAGAAGGTAATCGCTGATGTACTTCTCTTTGCTCTGGTCATCAACGCATTGAGATGGGTACCCAGAACTCTCTTGCTTACCCTTCAGATGGGCATTGATATACCCTGTAAACAGAGTATCAGAAGTCTGAGGGAAATGCCAAATTTCATGGATTTTAGTCACTGTATAACCCTTCTCAAGGGCTTTGAACACCTCCACAGAACACCAGACTCCTGTTAAGGATCTTTCAGCCTCCTCATGAGTGCACGATTCTGTCTGATTTAGTGTCTCTGTACAAGCGCGACAAAGGGTGAACATCAGTTTACCACAGATTCTAGAGGGGAGCACCGGAAAATACAGACCCCTAGGGGGCAACACTGTTAATTTAAACAGACCAAAGTAATTACTCAAATCCTCAAAGTCGTGATAAATTATGGTGGGGTGCTCTATGGGATACGTCTTGGTCTTGTTGACAAAGGTGTACAAACTTGTGAAATCGTAGTACTCTATCCTCTCGTTTTCTTTAGCTACATAATGCAACGTGATAGCATTCGTACGGCCTCCGAATAAGGATTCGCGAGGATTAAGGCGTTCTGGACCCTCATATTTACTCACAAAAGTCTGAACCGACGGATCCTGCTTTTTTAAAGCATTCCATTCATGTTCCCATATCACCCGTACATCTAGACCATAGACCTTTTTCAGCATCTTAACCTTCGCGTTAAAATGCTGGAACATCGTCCCGCATGATTCCTTAGTTAAAGGATGACTGTCATTAGAGTCGTAACACACGGCGCAGCCATGGTAGAAACAGCCTGCAAATTCATAGGCTGTAGGAACACCCTCTACAACCGCGTAACCATCCACAAAATATCTCCCAAACTGTTTCTCACCATCGTTCAAAGCGTGCTGAATGTATATATTTTCAGTTTCAGCAACATACAACAGCCACTGTAGTGAAGCATTTGAAAAACTCTTCTGCTGCTTTGTATAATTATCAGCGGGTACATTACCTATTGTGTTCTGAGGCAGAAATTTAGTCCTGTACATAGCCATGCACAAGGAGGCGATTGTAGTGCATTGGAAGGGGTCAATCTCGCCTACTTTGTAAACTTCTGTTTTGAAACGGATACACGCTTCTTTTAAAATCTCGACATCGTTCTTACAGTAAAACACCATCTCCTTTTTGAAATCAAACACGCCATCCTTAACGGTCGCATACCATGCATAAAAGTCGTCACGGTCTTTAGCCATCATCTGGTGAATACCGTAGTACTTAGGCTCCGGGTACGGGCCCACATAGGTCTGGTTTTCAGCAGTATTGAAGAAATGTGGGAAATACCCTTTAGCGGCGTCAAATCCCATCACTTTAGGCATAGCGCTCAGCCGCATAGGTAAAAAGTTCAAAGAATCAATATACCTCATATTGAAAGTTTTGTCAATGAAACACATCAGCTTGCTCCCCTGAGATATAATCTGGGGGGTGAGGGCATTGTGTACTAGATGATTCATGAGCAGATAACCATCATAACCTTTTGAGTTATGCACTATAAAAGTATAGTCTTTATAATGTTAGCCTTTAGGCGTAATTCGGGGGATGCCGTAGAGGGCGCTCTCCCGCTTTGCGCTCCTTTTTTCTTCTTATCCTATTTCCTTTTCTTTAGCCTGTCTTACCTTCCCTCCGTGGCATCCTGCCCGGTAGCGTCCGCGATCTCTTCCGGGTGGAAGCTGATCCCAGTTCAGCCTCATTTAGTATTTCCAGCCAATCGCACAATGCAGCGCTCGCCACGTCAATTATTAGGGCATGGCCAGCACTGCTCCACGTATGTGTTATTGGCTGCCCCTCCTGTCTATCTCGCTCTCTTTTTCTACTTTAACCCAGCACTATTTCCGCTTCCTTGTCTGTGTTTGTTTTTTGTTTCTCTGCTCTGCGCTCGCAAGATAGTATCAGCTATTTTCCTACCTGCTCAGTCTGCGCCGTTCAAAACGCAGCGTCATTCTCAACTTGGTCTGCGTTTTCATCAGTTTCAATGTCACCACTGCACTGCAACTGTTTTACACCGGCGCCTCACAGACCATGGTTACCACGGCAACGCCTCAGCGAGTGACTACTGGGAGTGGTAAGTTGCTACGGCGACCAGGCAGCTTTAACAGGCAATGAGAGCCTGTGCCACACGACTGCAATTTCTGGCTCCTGCTGCAGCGCTTTTGCAACATGAGAGCTTCAACTCGCCGAATTGTGACATCTAAATACTGCAGGCTCCTCTTCTAGACCTACATTAACTTACTTATATCATCACTAACTGTTCTAAAGCAAATGCTTAATACATAGACAAGGATTGTAATCGCAATAACCAAATATATGCTACCCTGCTTCACTGAAGCCAATAGTTTCAATTCCAATCAAAACCTCTAGATGGCAGCATATCACCACAAGCTCTACATAATTTAAGATGATTTGCTATCGCTGCGAATCTGGCACTCTCCAAACCTTCTATCAATTCCTGCAGTTCGTTGTCTTTTTGAGGGATTCTCAGTACCCTCCTGCCTCAACCTCTTTTTCTACATATATTAACTTGAATTTTTTCAAATCCAAACTCCTCCCCTTGAGAACCTTGTCATGAAGCCATGCTTATCAGCTTTCTGAGATGTTAAGAATCCACCGTCACATTAATTTACAGCTTCCCTGCATCAGGCCATTCCTGCAACCCTCTTGTTCCTGGATTTGCACTTCCTTATTTGCCCCCAACTTCATCAAGGCACTTAATATAACTTTCAAAGTCCATTTCATTCAATTTGAGCTACCAGTCACATTCGGAAACTATGTGCTACGATTATCAACATTTCAGTCAAGCGTCCTCGTATCCCGCAATGGACAATACACTCTTAGACTGCTCCTGATCAAATCAATAGGTTTTGTAGCAGCCTCCGAGCAACACATTCCTATCTTCTCAGGTTCTGCAGCGGCCTCAGATCTATGCATTCTTCATTTCTGCCCAAAGGCAGCCCCATCGCCGACATCATCTAAAAACGCCTTAACTCTCAAATACCAATTTTCACCGCATTCAGCAGCTCTCTGCTCTCTACAGCAGGCCACTGCAGACTACTGACAGCATTCCATCGTTTACCCCTCAGATCTCTGCCCGTTCAGCAGATCTTGCCTCTACTGTTAATATCTCCTCATTACAGCAAATCTCGGCTCCCTCTTCAGATCTGCTTCTATTGCAGCATACAAAAGTGGCTTTAGTTTACTGTTCAAATCTGCAACTGCTCTCCAGAGCTTCCATCACTCCAGCTTTCCTCCAATACCTGGATCTAAGATATATATATACACGGAGAGCTTGACTTCCTCAGCAATTTAGTCATATGTCCGCTCATCCTCTCAGATACTACAAGCTTTAATATATGGTACGAGACTGGAAATCTGTTTGATTTATGAATTAAGGAGTTCCACTATTTGGAGAATGATTGGAGTTGTGAAACCCAAATCTCTGATTTATGAGTTCACCTTTTCCATTCCAAACAGACAAGATGGTAGCAAACCGCTGATCAATCCCGTATTAACTAACACAGGATGGTTGGCATCTCAGCTCTCTGCCTTAGTTTTAAAAACATCTCAGCAGTCGATTTCATATATTTGTTCAGGTCCAGCTGCCACCTCAGCCCTCATCAAACTCTGCAACACCAACATCTGCCGTTCAACTAAATACAACACTCTCCAACCTTCTGCAATCTGCTCATCACTACATGGCCACACTCTTAGTCCCAGCGACCAAATCTTCATTTACCTCTGGATGGAAAACATTTACAACTTTCTGCACTCAAAATACATCCCATTCTGATTTAATGAGCAACGGATTCTAGCCTCCATCGCCCATGCAAGGGATTCTCTTCACTTAGCCCCCTCTACCGTTAAAGCCTACATCTCCGGAATTTAGTATTTCTGCCGCCTCATCTCCGTCCCTTCTTCAACACTCCTATCCATCCCATCAGTTTGCTTGACACTCAGAGATCCTCAAGAGCCCCCCCCCCTGCTGCTCCCTCCTGGCTCCCTATATCAATAGACATTCTTCACTCTTTAATATCTACCCTCAGAAAAAGCTGCTCTGTCTATGCAATGACCTTACCTTGGAAGTACTATGTCTAACTGCTCTTGTGAAGCACTTCCTCTGCAGGATTCCTGAAGGAACAGAGTGCACCCTGTGAACTTACCGTGACAACACCTGTGATTTACCGTTTAAAAAAAAAAAAAAAAAAAAAAAAGCAAGAGTACCAAGACATCAAGGGGAATACAATGGATAGACTCTGACCGTTAAGCCATTTCAACCATGAGGTCTTGTGAACCATTCCACGCACCCAGATACTGGACTTTGGCCAGCTGTAGTAATTTTACTACAGAACACTACACCTTGCAGTTAAAATAAAAATAAATTAAAAAAAAAAAAATCAGGACTTCATCAGGACTTCAATACAGACAGTTACATCAAGATCCAGAAGTTCTGCAACCTGGTCCCAGGAGCAGACCCCAACCCTCGTCTCGTACTACCTTTCAGCAAAACAATATTCAACTGAATAACTCTCTCTCCGGCCTCCTTCAATCACCACGTGGATTCATGGAGAACGCTCTCGCCCCATCTACCCGTTCCTCCTACTCGACTGCCTGGTCTTCATTTACTCACTTTTGCGAGTAAAAAAAAAAAAAAAAAAAAAAAAAAAAACGGATCTCATACCTCTTTCAACCTACAGCACCTCCTCACCTTCATCACTCACCTCAGGCTGTCTCTATGTTTAGCCCCCTCCTCTATTTAGATGCTACCTAGCGGGCATTCAGTATCAATTTCGCCTCCAATCTTTCTCCTCTCGTCCGTTCTAGAGATAGCGGATCTCTAGAGAGAACGCTCAGAGGTATGGAGAAAAGCCTGCTCCCCTCCTCTCCATCAAGTTAATCAATCTCTACTGACCTTCTCCTTTGTCTCATCACTGCTCTCTGGCAAGGATGCTTCAACCTATTCAACGACATCGTCATGGAAACCCTGTGCCTGACCGTCGCCTTTGGATTTCTCCGCTGTGCAGAATTCTCAACTCCATCAATTTCCAACTTCCCAGCTCTAGGCCTCAAGTGCTCAGATCTCTCTCAAATCCCCGGAAACCACTTTATCCACCTCATCAGATCTTCAAAAATGGTCCAATTAAGCCGAGGATTCAGTATCTTCTGTCAGATCCCCTCTTCGACAGCTCCAGATCTATACTTACGAGTCACTGGTTCTCATCCCGTTTATGCACCCTCTCGTCACGGATCGGACTTTCTTCTACTATTTTTCCCCCCATTCATTCTGGATCAGAGCAGCTGCCTCCGCGGCTAGCGCAGGTATCAACACTTTGATTAAGTCTATGGGGCGCTGGATCTCTTCAGCTGTGAACTTTTATATTAGATCATCCTCTGCAGACATCGCCACAGCTCACCAAGCACTTGTTAGCTTGCCCGGAGTGGGGGGCGCCCTCTCCGCCAGGCCCACCAGAGGTTTCCTCCCTGCAGGGGGGTTTTTCCTCTCCACAGTGCGGACGGCTTATAGGCATAGGTTGTCTACTAACATCTCTTGTTTTTTCTCTTTTCTTCTAGCTTTTGTTTATGTGTGCGGCTCTGCGATCTCTTTTCTATCCCACGGTGTGGTTCTTGCGGGGAGCCGGGGGTCCTCTTTTGGGGGGAAGTGAGTCTCACTCCCCCGGCTGTCCGGGTCGGCCTCTCGTCTCAACCACTGCCGCCCGGCTGTTCCTCGCCGGCCTGAGGGGACCCCCGGCCACATCCTATTCTTCTGCTGCTTATGCGCTAAGCCTTCCAGGCCTCAACCTTGCTGTCCCATCTCCTCTCTTCTATTTCAGGTCCAGGACCATTTCAGCCCCCTCATGCAGTAGGCCGTGCCTCCACCTGCCGAGCGGGCCCCGACCGAGGGGGGGGGGGGTTTCTCTGTTTTCGTCTCTCCTAAACGGACCCGAGACACTTTTTCCTAAGCTCTCCACGCCGCCCAGCTGCCAGCTTAGCTGCCTGAGGATGCTGCACTGAGTTGCGAAGGATCTGTCCTTTTGTCCTGTTCGTCCCCTTCCTGTCTCTTGCTCCACTAAACGCCCAGCAGCCAGAGGATGCTGCCTGACCCGTCGGGAGCGAGAGTCAGTTTGTTGTATGTTATATGTCTAAACTTTGCTCTCTCTCTCACTTTTACGTCACCCAGCAGTCGGAGGATGCTGCCTGACCTGGCGGAAAGTGTTTATATCTAATCCTTTGCTCTTCTCATGTCTCCCTCTCTACGTCGCCCAGCAGCCAGAGGATGCTGCCTGACCCAATGTGAAGGGAAAACTCTTCGTCCCCCTATCTCGTCCTGCTATCAGTATCTAACCTCAATGTTACTAAGCACCATTCCCAAACTCCAGCCCTCAATCTCGCCATCCCTCAAACTCGTCTCACTCTTAAACTCTCAAATGTCTCACCCCTCTCAAGCCTCCTAAGCAACCGGACAAATCCTCTCATCTGGTCTCATTCTTAATATCTCACTCCCAATTTCGCCTCCTCTCAAGCCCTCGTAGGCAACCAGTGAATTATTATTATTATTATTATGCATAATTTTCAATATGCATTTTTTACATTTTTTGACTCTCAAGGGACACATAGAAATAACGTTTTTTTAATAATTTTTTAGCAACACCATGTCTCAACTGTGCTGTGCTGCTCTATACAGTCTCTGATCTTTACATGCAATAAAAGTTGCAAGAAGTAATTGTTGCTTCCTGACCGTTTTTGTTATTTTCTCATTGATGTTCACTGATTTATTGCATGAGAGTGTTTAGCAAACCTTTTTTATATATATATAATTCCATGATTACAAGGCGTGGTGTTACTCACCTAGAAACAGTGTAGATTTTCTTATCCTTTCAAGATAAGCTTTCTGCCTCCCCCAACAGTCACTCACCCAGTTCCTTTGTTTGCCACATGTCAATCAAAGTAAAGATGAAAGGAACTGAGGTGTTTTTAGTCTGGCAGCTTGATTTGAGAGCAGCCAAGTTCTCTGCAATCTCATTATTATTAGTATTATTATTGTAGACATTTGGCAGACACCTTTATCCAATAATCAATGTTCACCTCTCAGCAGTGCAAATACTGTGCTTGAATCTGTTGCTCATTGATACTGATAAGGGAAATGTTATTCTAATTTTCAATTCATTTCACTTTTTATTTTCAGTGAGGACACTGAAGAAAACCCTCCCCCCTCAACAAGTGAGAGTTTTGATGTTTCTCAGCAGAAAAGGCATACTCATCATGCATACTCATCATGGATACATTTCGGGCACCCCAAAGCTCTCCAAAAAGGCCACCTTTTGAATGAAATATTGGACAAAAAAAAAGGGGGGATTACAAAATCTAATTCATGTGGCAATGGATAGCATGTGAGGTGCCAGAAGTTCACATCCCTTTTAGAACTTGCTCAAGAAACTAGTGTATCACTGGACATAAAGATTTACACAATGTTCATTTTTGGAGAGGTTTGGAGAGGTTTGGGGACCCTTTGTAAAAACTCCTGTAGAATTTGATCCCTTTATTCAAATAGTTCCAAATTTTTACCCAGTATAGTAGACATCTTGGTGAAGCACTGGAAAATCTGGCTCTTTTCATATGCTACAAGTTGAAAAAATGACTATAGAACATAAAAAATTAAAAGCGTTTGTTGTTTTTTTATGTATTTTTTTCTGGATATCTCCTTCCAGTGTGGTACTGAGTAAGACTTTTATCACACCTGAGGTTTTATTCTTGATGCCCAAGGGGTTACCTTGAATTCAAGCCCTGAACCATGCCTGTGCTGTCTATACTTTGGAAGATATTGTGATTTATTTAAGGGCACAGCCCCCCAGGCGGAAATTGTCTGTGAGGGGCTGGGGTTTTGAGAGGTTAAATAAATGCAGTGAATACAATGGAATGAATGGTGATGAGCTTCTCTATGTTGCACGCAGTGCACACCTTTCCTCAGTAGAGCCAAAGAAAGACTGAGAAGTAAAAACCGCGCGCTGCTGACTGGATTGTCCCGCAGGCCAGAGCAATACACCACAGAGCAATCGATACTCTCCACGGATACGTAAAAAATAAAAAATTAACGGAAGGATTTGGGTGAAATACATACAAACGAGTATTAATACTCGTTACATTCACCCCCCCTGAATTTCACCAAAATCCTGTTCGTATACCCGACAGGATATACAGTAAACCAAAAACATAGCATACACCTTATGAACGACTGACTACTTAGTCTCCACTGGCACAAGTTCACATAAAGAATCTTCATCTTTAGTCTCAGCTTTACAAGCTACCTGCTGAACAGGTTCAGAGAACTCAAAGGGTGATCAAGCCTCAGGCTCTCCTAGAATAATATGATGCCAAGTACATCATACAACCACTTGGCCTACCATTACTTTGTTCCATAACGTGTAACCAAATAAAATATACCAAAACACATCGGTTATTCATTAAAACAAAAGAAAAAGGAACCCCTCAAAATAGTGTAAGCAGTGACTGGGATTTCTTACTAACTGTGTTTGCAAAACCCTGCATAGTGAACGGTCTCTGACCCATCGTCTCTATAAGGCGGTTAACTGACTTTACTACTCTGCCTACACATGTTCTGACTACACCTGGTGTGTTCCCTGACTCTTGTCTAAGTACATCTTGGTCATTAGCTACAATAACTGGTACATCTGTGTCAGGAATGTCTGACGGGTCTGAGTCAAGGGCAACAGCTAGGCTGTCACAGTCAGCGAGCGGGTCAGCGTTAGTCTCGTTTGCACTAGGCCCCTGAGCTTGACAGTCTTCGTCTAAATTGTCTCTGCGACTGGGCTGTACAGTGTTCTGACTTGACTGGTCTGGCTCTGTCAGCATTCCAAACGACTCCTCTTCATCCAAAGACTCCTGGCTTACAGTGTCAGTTGGTCCATTCAGTATCCATGAGCTGGTTCTTTCCTCAGAGTTTTCCTCTTCCAGAGAGTCAATGGGATCCACAGACTCGCACTCTGAATCTCTGACATCAGCCAACTGAGATTCGCAAGAATCACCGTCCTCAGGCAACTTGACAGGTAAGAAACTGATGTCCAGAATGAGGTTCCTATGGACCACCTTGGTGTTCCCTTGTCTATCCGTCAGTTTGTATATGTGTGTCTGTGGATTTCTGTCGATAACTGTGTACACGGTTCCTTCCCATTTGTCTGCAAGTTTTCTTTTTCCTCGTTCTCTCTTGTTTGCAAGAAGAACCCGGTCCCCCTTGTTCAGGTGAGTACCTTTGACCTTTCTGTTGTAACCTCTGGCTTGTTTTTGTTGTTCTTTTATAGTATGCTGCTGAGCAATGTTCTCAGCTTCATGGAGATCGGACATTAGGGTCTTTACATAGCTGCCATGGTCAACAACCACGGGATCTCTCAAAACTTGCTTAAACATCACATCTACCGGAAGTCTTGGAACACGACCAAACATGAGGTGGAATGGAGCGTAACAGGTCGTCTCATGTACTGTTGCATTGTATACAAACGTCAAGGTTTGTATTTGTTGAGGCCACTGTTGCTTTGCTCTCAATGGGAGTGAACGGAGCATATTGCCGAGCGTTCTGTTGAACCTTTCAGTCCCTCCGTTCCCCATGGGGTGATATGCCGTAGTGTGTGACTTGGTGACTACTGAAAGCTTGAGCAATTCCACGATGAGCTCACTCTCGAAGTTGGCGCCTTGATCTGCGTGAATCCGTTCAGCAAATCCATATACACAAAATACGTTGTCCCATAACTTTCTGGCAACTTGCTTTGTTGTTTGGTTTGAACAAGGAAAGGCGTGGGCCAATTTCGTGAAGTGATCCGTTAAGACCAGTACATCCACTGAACGCTGCTTGCTATCTTCAGCACACCAGAAGTCAATACACACCAACTCCATAGGAGCGGAAGTCCTAATACTTTCAAGCGGGGCTCGAGCAGAAGGTTCCGGTGTCTTGGCCAGGATACATCGCTGACAACACTTGACATATTCTTTGACATCTTGCTCCATCTTGGGCCAGAAGAAGCGCTGTCTGGCCAAGTGAAGTGTTCTTCCCTGTCCTTGATGGCCAGCGAGATCATGTATGCCATTCAATGCTTTCTCCTTCAGACTTTGTGGCAGTACATACTGGTGTCTTTTCTGTTTGCTCAAGGGGTCCTTAGTCACTCTGTAAAGTACTCCATTTTGGACTTTCAGTCTCTCCCACTGCTTGTTGAGTACTAAGGCTCCTGAATCAAATCCATTCCTCTCTCGCCTTGAAGGACGTCTTTTGCGGTTCACAAAGGGAATGACCTTGGAAATGGTGGGGTCAAGTTCCTGACTCCTTTGGAGCTCCTCCAGAGAGAACACAGGAAGAGGATCTTGTCCTGGCGGTGCGAGCTGCTGGAGCGACTGGACAAGCTGTGCTGCTCTAGATTCTGTTGCCATATCCCATTTGTCTTGAGACTCGAGGACTGCTTTAACTGCTGCAGCACTGCAGGAGCGTGGAGGATAGTCTGACGGATTCACTGTCGCTGCTGGAGCTTGCTTTTTGGCCCGGTGACACTGGACCTTCAGACGGAAGGCGTCCTGAACCGTGTCTTCTCTCACTGCATCAGCTTCAGCAAGTAGGCTGTGGTATTGCTCATTGAGGAGTCTGTGACTGACTGATTTGGCAAATGGATCCCGACTGAGCACATCAGCTACGATGTTCTTGCTTCCTGCAATGTGTTTCAGGTCGAATGAGTAGGGAGCGAGTTTAGCCACCCAGCGCTGCTCACAAGCATCGAGTTTTGGTTTTGTCATTATGTATGTAAGTGGATTGTTGTCTGTCCACACTGTGAAAGAATGCCCCTTGAGCCAATGGCTGAACTTTTCACAAACACTCAATTTTAATGCTAAAAATTCAAGTCTGTGAGCTGGGTATCATTTCTGTGAACCACTCAGAGTTTTGCTTGCAAAAGCGATGGGGCGTGCTTTGTCTTCGCCAGCTGGTATCTGCGATAAAACAGCGCCAAGCCCGTCCAGCGAGGCATCGGTTGACAGGATCAGTGGCTTTGAGAAATCAGGATGTGCAAGAACCACACAGTGCAACAGCTTCTCTTTCAGGCTAAGAAAGGCAGAGTCACATTCTGTGGTCCAGTCTGAGGTTGTCAGTTTCCTGAAGGCACCTGAGTGTTTTACCATCTTCTCTTTTCCCCTCCTCTTCTGACCCGCAGTGAGAGCAAAGAGTGGCTTGGCAATGGAAGAGCAGTTGGGGATGAAGTGTTGATAATAAAATATCATCCCTAAGAAGGACTTGACCCTTCGCACTGAGGGAGTGCAGCCATCTTCTTCCATTAAGTCTGACTTTGACATGTTGGAGATCAGATCCACTTTTGCTGGGTCCACAGCTACTCCATTGCCGTCAATAATGTGACCCAGGAATTTCACAGACGCCCGCAGTAGATGACATTTTTTCGGACTTAATTTGAGGTTGTGGTGCCGCAGCCTCTGGAACACAACTTCCAGCCTATCCAAGGCTTCCCTTTCTGTTGGAGCGAACACTAGAAGGTCGTCCAGATAGCACAACAAGCTGCTGAAGTTTAAGTCTTCGAATATGCACAACATCATTCGCATGAATGAAGCTGGACTGTTGCATAATCCCTGTGGCATGCGATTATATTCATATAAGCCCATCGGCGTCGTGAAAGCGGTGTATTTCTTGTCCTCTTCTCTCATGGGCACATTGTAGAAACCGGACGTCAGGTCCATGGTGCTGAAGTACGTGTTGCCCCCTAAAGCAGCCAAGCAATCGGACTGATGTGGGAGTGGATGTGCGTCTTTGAGTGTTCTCGCATTGAGCCATCTGAAGTCTGTACATACCCGAAGACCCCCGTCCTTTTTCCACACCATCACTAGAGGGGAGGCATATTCACTCATTGATTTTCTGATTATCTCCTGTTCCTCCATCTCTGTCAGAACTTGCCGTAGCTTCAGGTAGTGAGCTGGTGGTACTCGTCTGTATGGGAGGCGGAACGGACGTTCGTCGGTAAGCCGGATACGATGCACAAAACCTTTAGTCTCACCACAATCCAAGGCATGCTTAGAGAACACATCATTGTAGTTTACTAGTATCTGGACTAGCTCTTGCTTTGCTAACTGACTAGCCTCACAGGACTCAATGTCAACACCACCTAACCCTACATCTGTCAGCCTTTGTTTCAGGTTTGTGGAGTCGGTCACAATGGACTGTTTCTCTGGGGTGACCTTCTCCCTTTGGCTGGAGCCTTGAAAAACTGTAAAATCCTCCACAGCTAAACAGGGAGACACATCCGCCAGCTTGCAGTTCCTCTTCAACGTGATAGGTTTGTCTGATAGATTGGTTATCTTCATGGGGACCCATCGGTCGCCCCACATGGATGTGACTACTCTGCCCACCATGATGTTCCGTGGCATGGACTTTGATGTGGTAGGTTCAATCACGATGGTGCTTCCAGACGACATAGGAACATTGCTGGGTAGTCTTCCCCATACTAAATGTTCCTGCTCAGAGAGTAGAGTGACCGCCTGAGTAAGCTTCACTGTGCCGATTTTGCTGGGCATCTCTCCACCCCTCCAACGAGTGAGACTTGTCATCATATCAAGGAAATGTTCACATTCTGGAGATGACTGAGGACTGCCATGGGATATGAGCCTCCAATAATCATCTCTGCTCTTCATCTGGTGCATGATGTGCTTTATAACATTCGTGCCAAGAATGAGGTCGTCGTGTTGGCCTGACACCACGAGAACAGGAACTATGCAGCTCACTCCATACACTTTCAACTCGACCTCGTACATGCACTTTGGTTGTACTTTTTGCCCTCCACAACCAACTAGAATGACTGGTTCTGTCAACGGTTTCTCTTCGGAAAGAACTTTCTCTTGTAACATTTTCTGCTCTGCGGCCTCACTAAAGGTACAGGCCATAGAACCTGAATCCAGCATTCCCTTCAACTGGAACTGACTGTTTACAATGACTGGAGCATAAAATAATTCACTGAACGGCTGTACTTTCTGTGTATTCTGCACCACTACCTGAACGCCTGCCGGTACTGCAGTGCATGCGTTCACATACTGCCGTTCCAGATCTTCATCTTCCCACTCGAGGGTTTGTTTCTTTTCTTCGCCCACACGTCCCCTCTCGAAATGCGGGCCCGTTAGTTTAACGGCTGTGCTGCTGGGGGTGTAGGGGTGGTTTGCTGATTGTGTCTGGGCTCACTCTTTGGGCAATCTCTCTTCCAGTGACCGTGCTCAAAGCATGACAGACACAGGCCCTCCTGCCTACAATGTGAGAGAGTAGTATGATTTGTAGCTTTACAAACCTTGCAACGCTTCAGGTGGGTTGACCGCTGTGCTCTGTCCGTTTGCTTGTTTTGTGCCAGCATACGATCGAGAAGACTGACCAGAGTTTGCATGCAGCTATCAGCCTGAGCAGGAGAAGAGACCATTACCTCAGTCTGGACAGGGGGGACCACTGGACAGCTAGAAGTCATCACATCTTCAGACGTCTGGACATGGGCTGTCACATGCTTCACGTTGGCAGAACGTCTCGGTCTGGTCAGTAGCTGTGCTTTCATTTCCGTCTGGTACTCATCTAAATGCTCCTGTATCTCACTTGCCATCCACTTGTCAGCTGTTTTAAACTTCATCACTGCAGCGAGTGCGGGGTCCGGGCAATGCTTGACAAACATCCTTGTCACCGCGCGGCTGGGGTCCCCGATGCTCTCGCCCTGCCTCTTCAAGCCCTCGTCTGCCACATCAACCGCCTTGTTCAAACGGATCCAATAGTCCATGGCATTTTCTCCTGCAACTGGTAAGGTACTGTAGAAATCAGCAAGGGGCATGGATGAATATGTCATCTCACTGAAATGCTGTTTCAGTATATCTGTGATTACCTTGGGGTTCTCATTAGGCTTCAATGATGGGTTACTGCGGAGTGTTATCTTTATTATATCTTTGGCCTTCCCCATTAGTCTGGATATTATCTCTTGTGACTACTCTTGCACTGGAACACCTCTCTTCCTTAAGTACACTTCCATGAGCTCTTCCCACTCGTGAACTGAGTGTTTGTCAGACCCATCTCCTCTGAAACAGGGGGGCTCCTTCACATCTGACTGCATAACTAGCTTTACACCAGTCAGGTTGAGTAAGGGTGAGTCAGTGAGTGGCTGGTCTGCACCTATGCTCTGAGCCTGTGTGCTTCTACCCTCCCTTCCCTTATTATCCCTCTGTAACTGAGCAGAGATGGACTGGCCTATTTGTTGAGCTATCTGTGTGATGAGATCACCTATCTCTGGATTGGTCATGTCCTGACTGGGTGAGAGTGTGTCTCTAAGTATGCGTGTGGAGCTTTAGCTGGAGGTTGAGGTAAGTTTGCAAAACCTACAGCTCTATCTGGAGATTGAGGTAATTCTCTGAAAAACCTCCCCCTCCCAGAACCAAATTCAAGCTCATCAGTATCTGCAGTACCAAGCTGGTGTTGATCCAATCGATGACGACGGCTGATGTTGATCTGGTCGACGACGAAGGGATCCGGGTCACGGCACCAATGTAGCCCGTCTGACTACGATTCTGCGTTGTGTTCTGGTGTATGGATAATGAACAGGACTCTGGACACTGGTTGCCGGTTTCTGGTCTTTTATTCTGACTGAATTAGATGAAATAAATGCAGTGAATACAATGGAATGAATGGTGATGAGCTTCTCTATGTTGCACGCAGTGCACACCTCTCCTCAGTAGAGCCAAAGACAGACTGAGCTGGATTCAATTGATAATACAATAATACAGCTACTTCATTGACCATTACTTAAAACTAATAACATTCTTACAGTGTATAGAAAAATATATATTCCTGCTGCAAAGATTTAACATTTTAAAAGGAAACAATGACAAAAGGAATTGCTCCTAATAAATCAATAAGAAATAATAATATATTTATAAATAAAATAAATCGTTCAGATAAAAGTACTAGATTATAAAAATAAATACATTTTTGTATCAAACACATTACATTAAAAGACCACCGGCTATATTGTAAATAATGGCAACTCAGCCAAATAAATGCAATATACAACAATACAACTGTAGATTAACATACCTGAATTAGATGAAATAAATGCAGTGAATACAATGGAATGAATGGTGATGAGCTTCTCTATGTTGCACGCAGTGCACACCTGACATGAGGAAAAGTAAAGTGAGCGAGTGCTTACACGTGGGAAGCTACAGACACCCTGCTAGCATGTACTGAAACTAGCTAGCCTAACATTGCAACACTCGGTAAAGAAAACGCTTAACAAATTACTATTTCATCACAATCAATTCGTTAGCAACACAACAATGCTGGAATACATTTTAACATATTTACATAAAGTTTCACTTGTTCTAAAAGTTTATATTATATGTACATTGGCGCATACTCAAACACATACCTCTCCTCAGTAGAGCCAAAGACAGACTGAGGAGTAAAAACCGCGCGCTGCTGACTGGATTGTCCCGCAGGCCAGAGCAATACACCACAGAGCAATCGATACTCTCCACGGATACGTAAAAAATAAAAAAACTAACGGAAGGATTTGGGTGAAATACATACAAACGAGTATTAATACTCGTTTCACAGGCATTACATTTTTGTAATTACATTTTACAATTGAAATGTGTGGAGGACAAAAGGAAATTTTGGAGGAATCACCCCCAGCTCACTAAACATAAAAGTCATGAAAGCAGAAACGCAATCGCATGCGGCCACACCACCTTGAATAAGCCTGATCTCGTCTGATCTCAGAAGCTAAGCAATGTTGGGCTTGGTTAGTACTTGGATGGGAGACCACCTGGGAATATCAAGTGCTGCAGGCATTACATTTTTGTAATTACATTTTACAATTGAAATGTGTGGAGGACAAAAGGAAAATTTGGAGGAATCACCCCCAGCTCACTAAACATAAAAGTCATGAAAGCAGAAATGCAATCGCCTGCAGCCACACCACCTTGAATAAACCTGATCTCGTCTGATCTCAGAAGCTAAGCAATGTTGGGCTTGGTTAGTACTTGGATGGGAGACCACCTGGGAATATCAAGTGCTGCAGGCATTACATTTTACAATTGAAATGTGTGGAGGACAAAATGAATTTTTGGAGGAATCACCCACAGCTCACTAAACATAAAAGTCATGAAAGCAGAAAGGCAATCGCCTGCGGCCACACCACCTTGAATAAGCCTGATCTCAGAAGCTAAGCAATGTTGGGCTTGGTTAGTACTTGGATGGAGACCACCTGGGAATATCAAGTGCTGCAGGCATTACATTTTACAATTGAAATGTGTGGAGGACAAAAGGAAATTTTGGAGGAATCACCCCCAGCTCACTAAACATAAAAGTCATGAATGCAGAAATGCAATCGCCTGCGGCCACACCACCTTGAATAAGCCTGATCTCGTCTGATCTGAGAAGCTAAGCAATGTTGGGCTTGGTTAGTACTTGGATGGGAGACCACCTGGGAATATCAAGTGCTGCAGGTATTACATTTTTGTAATTACATTTTACAAATGAAATGTGTGGACAAAAGGAAATTTTGGAGGATTCACCCCCAGCTCACTAAACATAAAAGTCATGAAAGCAGAAATGCAATCGCCTGCGGCCACACCACCTTGAATAAGCCTGATCTCGTCTGATCTCAGAAGTTAAGCAATGTTGGGCTTGGTTAGTACTTGGATGGGAGACCACCTGGGAATATCAAGTGCTGAAGGCATTACATTTTACAATTGAAATGTGTGGAGGACAAAAGGAAATTTTGGAGGAATCACCCCCAGCTCACTAAACATAAAAGTCATGAAAGCAGAATTGCAATGGCCTGCGGCCACACCACCTTTAATAAGCCTGTTCTTGTCTGATCTCAAAAGCTAAGCAATGTTGGGCTTGGTTAGTACTTGGATGGGAGACCACCTGGGAATATCAAGTGCAGCAGGCATTACATTTTACAATTGAAATGTGTGGAGGACAAAAGGAAATTTTGGAGGAATCACCCCCAGCTCACTAAACATAAAAGTCATGAAAGCAGAAATGCAATCGCCTGCGGCCACACCACCTTGAATAAGCCTGATCTCGTCTGATCTCAGAAGCTAAGCAATGTTGGGCTTGGTTAGTACTTGGATGGGAGACCACCTGGGAATATCAAGTGCTGCAGGCATTACATTTTACAATTGAAATGTGTGGAGGACAAAAGGAAATTTTGGAGGAATCACCCCCAGCTCACTAAACATAAAAGTCATGAAAGCAGAAATGCAATCGCCTGCGGCCACACCACCTTGAATAAGCCTGATCTCGTCTGATCTCAGAAGCTGCGCAATTTTGGGCTTGGTTAGTACTTGGATGGGAGACCACCTGGGAATATCAAGTGCTGCAGACATTACATTTTACAATTGAAATGTGTGGAGGACAAAAGGAAATTTTGGAGGAATCACCCCCAGCTCACTAAACATAAAAGTCATGAAAGCAGAAATGCAATCGCCTGCGGCCACACCACCTTGAATAAGCCTGATCTCGTCTGATCTCAGAAACTAAGCAATGTTGGGCTTGGTTAGTACTTGGATGGGAGACCACCTGGGAATATCAAGTGCTGCAGGCATTACATTTTACAATTGAAATGTGTGGAGGACAAAAGGAAATTTTGGAGGAATCACCCCCAGCTCACTAAACATAAAAGTCATGAAAGCAGAAATGCAATCGCCTGCGGCCACACCACCTTGAATAAGCCTGATCTCGTCTGATCTCAGAAGCTAAGCAATGTTGGGCTTGGTTAGTACTTGGATTGGAGACCACCTGGGAATATCAAGTGCTGCAGGCATTACATTTTTGTAATTACATTTTACAATTGAAATATGTGGAGGACAAAAGGAAATTTTGGAGGAATCACCCCCAGCTCACTAAACATAAAAGTCATGAAAGCAGAAATGCAATTGCATGCGGCCACACCACCTTGAATAAGCCTGATCTCGTCTGATCTCAGAAGCTAAGCAATGTTGGGCTTGGTTAGTACTTGGATGGGAGACCACCTGGGAATATCAAGTGCTGCAGGCATTACATTTTTGTAATTACATTTTACAATTGAAATGTGTGGAGGACAAAAGGAAATTTTGGAGGAATCACCCCCAGCTCACTAAACATAAAAGTCATGAAAGCAGAAATGCAAACGCCTGCGGCCACACCACCTTGAATAAGCCTGATCTCGCCTGATCTCGTCTGATCTCAGAAACTAAGCAATGTTGGGCTTGGTTAGTACTTGGATGGGAGACCACCTGGGAATATCAAGTGCTGCAGGCATTACATTTTTGTAATTACATTTTACAATTGAAATGTGTGGAGGACAAAAGGAAATTTTGGAGGAATCACCCCCAGCTCACTAAACATAAAAGTAATGAAAGCAGCAATGCAATCGCCTGCGGCCACACCACCTTGAATAAGCCTGATCTCAGAAGCTAAGCAATGTTGGGCTTGGTTAGTACTTGGATGGGAGACCACCTGGGAATATCAAGTGCTGCAGGCATTACATTTTTGTAATTACATTTTACAATTGAAATGTGTGGAGGACAAAAGGAAATTTTGGAGGAATCACCCCCAGCTCACTAAACATAAAAGTCATGAAAGCAGTAATGCAATCGCCTGCGGCCACACCACCTTGACTAAGCCTGATCTCGTCTAATCTCAGAAGCTAAGCAATGTTGGGCTTGCTTAGTACTTGGATGGGAGACCACCTGGGAATATCAAGTGCTGCAGGCATTACATTTTTGTAATTACATTTTACAATTGAAATGTGTGGAGGACAAAAGGAAATTTTGGAGGAATCACCCCAAGCTCACTAAACATAAAAGTCATGAAAGCAGAAATGCAATCGCCTGCGGCCACACCACCTTGAATAATCCTGATCTCGTCTGATCTCAGAAGCTAAGCAATGTTGGGCTTGGTTAGTACTTGGATGGGAGACCACCTGGGAATATCAAGTGCGGCAGGAATTACATTTTTGTAATTACATTTTACAATTGAAATGTGTGGAGGACAAAAGGAAATTTTGGAGGAATCACCCCCAGCTCACTAAACATAAAAGTCATGAAAGCAGAAATGCAATCGCCTGCGGCCACACCACCTTGAATAAGCCTGATCTCGTCTGATCTCAGAAGCTAAGCAATGTTGGGCTTGGTTAGTACTTGGATGGGAGACCACCTGGGAATATCAAGTGCTGCAGGCATTACATTTTACAATTGAAATGTGTGGAGGACAAAAAGAAATTTTGGAGGAATCACCCCCAGCTCACTAAACATAAAAGTCATGAAAGCAGAAATGCAATCGCCTGCGGCCACACCACCTTGAATAAGCCTGATCTCGTCTGATCTCAGAAGCTAAGCAATTTTGGGCTTGGTTAGTACTTGGATGGGAGACCACCTGGGAATATCAAGTGCTGCAGGCATTACATTTTAGAATTGAAATGTGTGGAGGCCAAAGGGAAATTTTGGAGGAATCACCCCCAGCTCCCTAAACATAAAAGTCATGAAAGCAGAAATGCAATCGCCTGCGGCCACACCACCTTGAATAAGCCTGATCTCAGAAGCTAAGCAATGTTGGGCTTGGTTAGTACTTGGATGGGAGACCACCTGGGAATATCAAGTGCTGCAGGCATTACATTTTTGTATTTACGTTTTACAATTGAAATGTGTGGAGGCCAAAAGGAAATTTTGGAGGAATCACCCCCAGCTCACTAAACATAAAAGTCATGAAAGCAGAAATGCACTCGCCTGCGGCCACACCACCTTGAATAAGCCTGATCTCGTCTGATCTCAGAAGCTAAGCAATGTTGGGCTTGGTTAGTACTTGGATGGGAGACCACCTGGGAATATCAAGTGCTGCAGGCATTACATTTTTGTAATTACATTTTACAATTGAAATGTGTGGAGGACAAAAGGAAATTTTGGAGGAATCACCCCCAGCTCACTAAACATAAAAGTCATGAAAGCAGAAATGCAATCGCCTGCGGCCACACCACCTTGAATAAGCCTGATCTCGTCTGATCTCAGAAGCTAAGCAATGTTGGGCTTGGTTAGTACTTGGATGGGAGACCACCTGGGAATATCAAGTGCTGCAGGCATTACATTTTACAATTGAAATGTGTGGAGGACAAAAGGAAATTTTGGAGGAATCACCCCCAGCTCCCTAAACATAAAAGTCATGAAAGCAGAAATGCAATCGCCTGCGGCCACACCACCTTGAATAAGCCTGATCTCGTCTGATCTCAGAAGCTAAGCAATGTTGGGCTTGGTTAGTACTTGGATGGGAGACCACCTGGGAATATCAAGTGCTGCAGGCATTACATTTTACAATTGAAATGTGTGGAGGACAAAAGGAAATTTTGGAGGAATCACCCTCAGCTCACTAAACATAAAAGTCATGAAAGCAGAAATGCAATCGCCTGCGGCCACACCACCTTGAATAAGCCTGATCTCGTCTGATCTCAGAAGCTAAGCAATGTTGGGCTTGGTTAGTACTTGGATGGGAGACCACCTGGGAATATCAAGTGCTGCAGGCATTACATTTTACAATTGAAATGTGTGGAGGACAAAAGGAAATTTTGGAGGAATCACCCCCAGCTCACTAAACATAAAAGTCATGAAAGCAGAAATGCAATCGCCTGCGGCCACACCACCTTGAATAAGCCTGATCTCAGAAGCTAAGCAATGTTGGGCTTGGTTAGTTCTTGGATGGGAGACCACCTGGGAATATCAAGTGCTGCAGGCATTACATTTTACAATTGAAATGTGTGGAGGACAAAAGGAAATTTTGGAGGAATCACCCCCAGCTCACTAAACATAAAAGTCATGAAAGCAGAAATGCAATCGCCTGCGGCCACACCACCTTGAATAAGTCTGATCTCAGAAGCTAAGCAATGTTGGGCTTGGTTAGTACTTGGATGGGAGACCACCTGGGAATATCAAGTGCTGCAGGCATTACATTTTTGTAATTACATTTTACAATTGAAATGTGTGGAGGCCAAAAGGAAATTTTGGAGGAATCACCCCCAGCTCACTAAACATAAAAGTCATGAAAGCAGAAATGCAATCGCCTGCGGCCACACCACCTTGAATAAGCCTGATCTCGTCTGATCTCAGAAGCTAAGCAATGTTGGGCTTGGTTAGTACTTGGATGGGAGACCACCTGGGAATATCAAGTGCTGCAGGCATTACATTTTACAATTGAAATGTGTGGAGGACAAAAGGAAATTTTGGAGGAATCACCCCCAGCTCCCTAAACATAAAAGTCATGAAAGCAGAAATGCAATCGCCTGCGGCCACACCACCTTGAATAATCCTGATCTCGTCTGATCTCAGAAGCTAAGCAATGTTGGGCTTGGTTAGTACTTGGATGGGAGACCACCTGGGAATATCAAGTGCGGCAGGCATTACATTTTTGTAATTACATTTTACAATTGAAATGTGTGGAGGACAAAAGGAAATTTTGGAGGAATCACCCCCAGCTCACTAAACATAAAAGTCATGAAAGCAGAAATGCAATCGCCTGCGGCCACACCACCTTGAATAAGCCTGATCTCGTCTGATCTCAGAAGCTAAGCAATGTTGGGCTTGGTTAGTACTTGGATGGGAGACCACCTGGGAATATCAAGTGCTGCAGGCATTACATTTTACAATTGAAATGTGTGGAGGACAAAAGGAAATTTTGGAGGAATCACCCCCAGCTCACTAAACATAAAAGTGATGAAAGCAGAAATGCAATCGCCTGTGGCCACACCACCTTGAATAAGCCTGATCTCGTCTGATCTCAGAAGCTAAGCAATGTTGGGCTTGGTTAGTACTTGGATGGGAGACCACCTGGGAATATCAAGTGCTGCAGGCATTACATTTTACAAATGAAATGTGTGGAGGACAAAAGGAAATTTTGGAAGAATCACCCCCAGCTCACTAAACATAAAAGTCATGAAAGCAGAAATGCAATCGCCTGCGGCCACACCTCTTTGAATAAGCCTGATCTCGTCTGATCTCAGAAGCTAAGCAATGTTGGGCTTGGTTAGTACTTGGATGGGAGACCACCTGGGAATATCAAGTGCTGCAGGCATTACATTTTTGTAATTACATTTTACAATTGAAATGTGTGGAGGACAAAAGGAAATTTTGGAGGAATCACCCCCAGCTCACTAAACATAAAAGTCATGAAAGCAGAAATGCAATCGCCTGCAGCCACACCACCTTGAATAAACCTGATCTCGTCTGATCTCAGAAGCTAAGCAATGTTGGGCTTGGTTAGTACTTGGATGGGAGACCACCTGGGAATATCAAGTGCTGCAGGCATTACATTTTTGTAATTACATTTTACAATTGAAATGTGTGGACAAAAGGAAATTTTGGAGGAATCACCCCCAGCTCACTAAACATAAAAGTCATGAAAGCAGAAATGCAATCGCCTGCGGCCACACCACCTTGAATAAGCCTGATCTCGTCTGATCGCAGAAGCTAAGCAATGTTGGGCTTGGTTAGTACTTGGATGGGAGACCACCTGGGAATATCAGGTGCTGCAGGCATTACATTTTACAATTGAAATGTGTGGAGGACAAAAGGAAATTTTGGAGTAATCACCCCCAGCTCACTAAACATAAAAGTCATGAAAGCAGAAATGCAATTGCCTGCGGCCACACCACCTTGAATAAGCCTGATCTCGTCTGATCTCAGAAGCTACCCAATGTTGGGCTTGGTTAGTACTTGGATGGGAGACCACCTGGGAATATCAAGTGCTGCAGGCATTACATTTTTGTAATTACATTTTACAATTGAAATGTGTGGCGGACAAAAGGAAATTTCGGAGATATCACCCCCAGCTCACCGAACATGAAAGTCATGAAAGCAGAACTGCAGTCGCCTGCGTCGACACCACCTTGAATAAGCCTGATCTTGTCTCATCTCAGAAGCTAAGCAATGTTGGGCTTGGTTAGTACTTGGATGGGAGACCACCTGGGAATATCAAGTGCTGCAGGCATTACATTTTACAATTGAAATGTGTGGAGGACAAATGGAAATTTTGGAGGAATCACCGCCAGCTCACCGAACATAAAAGTCTTGAAAGCAAAACTGCAATTGCCTGCGGCCACACCACCTTGAATAATCCTGATCTCATCTGATCTCAGAAGCTAAGCAATGTTGGGCTTGGTTAGTACTTGGATGGGAGAACACCTGGGAATATCAAGTGCTGCAGGCATTACATTTTACAATTGAAATGTGAGGAGGACAAAAGGAAATTTTGGAGGAATCACCCCCAGCTCATTAAACATAAAAGTCATGAAAGCAGAAATGCACTCGCCTGCGGCCACACCACCTTGAATAAGCCTGATCTCGTCTGTTCTCAGAAGCTAAGCAAATTTGGGCTTGGTTAGTAATTGGAATGGAGACCACCTAGGAATATCAAGTGCTGCAGGCATTACATTTTTGTAATTACATTTTACAATTGAAATGTGTGGCGGACAAAAGGAAATTTCGGAGATATCACCCCCAGCTCACCGAACATAAAAGTCATGAAAGCAGAACTGCAAACGCCTGCGGCCACACCACCTTGAATAAGCCTGATCTCGTCTGATCTCAGAAGCTAAGCAATGTTGGGCTTGGTGAGTACTTGGATGTGAGTCCACCTGGGAATATCAAGTGCTGCAGGCATTACAGTTTACAATTAAATTTGTGGACAAAAGGAAATTTTGGAGGAATCACCCCCAGCTAACCGTACATAAAAGTCAAGAAAGCAGAACTGCAATCGCCTGCTGCCACACCACCTTGAATAAGCTTGATCTCGCCTGATCTCGTCTGATCTCTGAAGCTAAGCAATGTTGGGCTTTGTTAGTACTTGGATGGGAGACCATCTGGGAATATCAGGTGCTGCAGGCATTACATTTTACAATTAAAATGTGTGGAGGACAAAAGGAAATTTCGGAGGAATCACCCAATACTCACCGAACATAAAAGTCAAGAAAGCAGAACTGCAATCGCCTGCGGCCACACCACCTTGAATAAGCCTGATCTCGTCTGATCTCAGAAGCTAAGCAATGTTGGGCTTGGTTAGTACTTGAATGGGAGACCACCTGGGAATTTCAAGAGCTGCAGGCAATACATTTTTGTAATTACATTTTACAATTGAAATGTGTGGACAAAAGGAAATTTTGGAGGAATCACCCCCAGCTCACTAAACATAAAAGTCATGACAGCAGAAATGCAATCGCCTGCGGCCACACCACATTGAATAAGCCTGATCTCGTCTGATCTCAGAAGCTAAGCAATGTTGGGCTTGGTTAGTACTTGGATGGGAGACCACCTGGGAATATCAAGTGCTGCAGGCATTACATTTTACAATTGAAATGTGTGGAGGACAAAAGGAAATTTTGGAGGAATCACCCCAAGCTCACTAAACATTAAAGTCATGAAAGCAGAAACGCAATCGCCTGCAGCCACACCACTTTGAACAAGCCTGATCTCAGAAGCTAAGCAATGTTGGGCTTGGTTAGTACTTGGATGGGAGACTACCTGGGAATATCAAGTGCTGCAGGCATTACCTTTTAAAATTGAAATGTGTGGAGGACAAAAGGAAATTTTGGAGGAATCACCCCCAGCTCACTAAACATAAAAGTCATGAAAGCAGAAATGCAATCGCCTGCGGCCACACCACGTTGAATAATCCTGATCTCAGAAGCTAAGCAATGTTGGGCTTGGTTAGTACTTGGATGGGAGACCACCTGGGAATATCAAGTGCTGCAGGCATTACGTTTTACAATTGAAATGTGTGGAGGACAAAAGGAAATTTTGGAGGAATCACCCCCAGCTCACTAAACATAAAAGTCATGAAAGCAGAAATGCAATCGCCTGCGGCCACACCACCTTGAATAAGCCTGATCTCGCCTGATCTCATCTGATCTCGCCTGATCTCAGAAGCTAAGCAATGTTGGGCTTGGTTAGTACTTGGATGGGAGACCACCTGGGAATATCAAGTGCTGCAGGCATTACATTTTTGTAATTACATTTTACAATTGAAATGTGTGGAGGACAAAAGGAAATTTTGGAGGAATCACCCCCAGCTCACTAAACATAAAAGTCATGAAAGCAGAAATGCAATCGCCGCGGCCACACCACCTTGAATAAGACTGATCTCATCTGATCTCAGAAGCTAAGCAATGTTGGGCTTTGTTAGTACTTGAATGGGAGACCACCTGGGAATATCAAGTGCTGCAGGCATTACATTTTTGTAATTACATTTTACAATTGAAATGTGTGGAGGACAAAAGGAAATTTTGGAGGAATCACCCCCAGCTCACTAAACATAAAAGTCATGAAAGCAGAAATGCAATCGCCTGCGGCCACACCACCTTGAATAAGCCTGATCTCGCCTGATCTCATCTGATCTCGCCTGATCTCAGAAGCTAAGCAATGTTGGGCTTGGTTAGTACTTGGATGGGAGACCACCTGGGAATATCAAGTGCTGCAGGCATTACATTTTTGTAATTACATTTTACAATTGAAATGTGTGGAGGACAAAAGGAAATTTTGGAGGAATCACCCCCAGCTCACTAAACATAAAAGTCATGAAAGCAGCAATGCAATCGCCTGCGGCCACACCACCTTGAATAAGCCTGATCTCGTCTGATCTCAGAAGCTAAGCAATGTTGGCTTGGTTAGTACTTGGATGGGAGACCACCTGGGAATATAAAGTGCTGCAGGCATTACATTTTTGTAATTACATTTTACAATTGAAATGTGTGGAGGACAAAAGGAAATTTTGGAGGAATCACCCCCAGCTCACTAAACATAAAAGTCATGAAAGCAGAAACGCAATCGCCTGCGGCCAAACCACCTTGAATAAGCCTGATCTCGTCTGATCTCAGAAGCTAAGCAATGTTTGGCTTGGTTAGTACTTGGATGGGAGACCACCTGGGAATATCAAGTGCTGCAGGCATTACATTTTACAATTGAAATGTCTGGAGGACAAAAGGAAATTTTGGAGGAATCACCAAAAGCTCACTAAACATAAAAGTCATGAAAGCAGAAATGCAATCGCCTGCGGCCACACCACCTTGAATAAGTCTGATCTCAGAAGCTAAGCAATGTTGGGCTTATTTAGTACTTGGATGGGAGGCAACCTGGGAATATCAAGTGCTGCAGGCATTACATTTTTGTAATTACATTTTACAATTGAAATGTGTGGAGGACAAAAGGAAATTTTGGAGGAATCAACCCCAGCTCACTAAACATAAAAGTCATGAAAGCAGAAATGCAGTCGCCTGCGGCCACACCACCTTGAATAAGCCTGATGTCGTCTCATCTCAGAAGCTAAGCAATGTTGGGCTTGGTTAGTACTTGGATGGGAGACCACCTGGGAATATCAAGTGCTGCAGGCATTACATTTTTGTAATTACATTTTACAATTGAAATGTGTGGAGGACAAAAGGAAATTTTGGAGGAATCACCCCCAGCTCACTAAACATAAAAGTCATGAAAGCAGTAACGCAATTGCCTGCGGCCACACCACCTTGAATAAGCCTGATCTCGTCTGATCTCAGAAGCTAAGCAATGTTGGCCTTGGTTAGTACTTGGATGGGAGACCACCTGGGAAAATCAAGTGCTGCAGGCATTACATTTTTGTAATTACATTTTACAATTGAAATGTGTGGAGGACAAAAGGAAATTTTGGAGGAATCACCCCCAGCTCACTAAACATAAAAGTCATGAAAGCAGAAATGCAATCGCCTGCGGCCACACCACCTTGAATAAGCCTGATCTCATCTGATCTCGCCTGATCTCAGAAGCTAAGCAATGTTGGGCTTGGTTAGTACTTGGATGGGAGACCACCTGGGAATATCAAGTGCTGCAGGCATTACATTTTACAATTGAAATGTGTGGAGGACAAAAGGAAATTTTGGAGGAATCACCCCCAGCTCACTAAACATAAAAGTCATGAAAGCAGACATGCAATCGCCTGAGGCCACACCACCTTGAATAAGCCTGATCTCGTCTGATCTCGTCTGATCTCAGAAGCTAAGCAATGTTGGGCTTGGTTAGTACTTGGATGGGAGACCACCTGGGAATATCAAGTGCTGCAGGCATTACATTTTTGTAATTACATTTTACAATTGAAATGTGTGGAGGACAAAAGGAAATTTTGGAGGAATCACCCCCAGCTCACTAAACATAAAAGTCATGAAAGCAGAAATGCAATCGCCGCGGCCACACCACCTTGAATAAGACTGATCTCATCTGATCTCAGAAGCTAAGCAATGTTGGGCTTTGTTAGTACTTGAATGGGAGACCACCTGGGAATATCAAGTGCTGCAGGCATTACATTTTTGTAATTACATTTTACAATTGAAATGTGTGGAGGACAAAAGGAGATTTTGGAGGAATCACCCCCAGCTCCCTAAACATAAAAGTCATGAAAGCAGAAATGCAATCGCCACGGCCACACTACCTTGAATAAGCCTGATCTCATCTGATCTCAGAAGCTAAGCAATGTTGGGCTTGGTTAGTACTTGGATGGGAGACCACCTGGGAATATCAAGCGCTGCAGGCACTACATTTTTGTAATTACATTTTACAATTGAAATGTGTGGAGGACAAAAGGAAATTTTGGAGGAATCACCCCCAGCTCACTAAACATAAAAGTCATGAAAGCAGAAATGCAATCGCCTGCGGCCACACCACCTTGAATAAGCCTGATCTCGTCTGATCTCAGAAACTAAGCAATGTTGGGCTTGGTTAGTACTTGGATGGGAAACCACCTGGGAATATCAAGTGCTGCAGGCATTACATTTTACAATTGAAATGTGTGGAGGACAAAAGGAAATTTTGGAGGAATCACCCCCAGCTCACTAAACATAAAAGTCATGAAAGCAGAAATGCAATCGCCTGCGGCCACACCACCTTGAATAAGCCTGATCTCGTCTGATCTCAGAAGCTAAGCAATGTTGGGCTTGGTTAGTACTTGGATGGGAGACCACCTGGGAATATCAAGTGCTGCAGGCATTACATTTTTGTAATTACATTTTACAATTGAAATGTGTGGAGGACAAAAGGAAATTTTGGAGGAATCACCCCCAGCTCACTAAACATAAAAGTCATGAATGCAGCAATGCAATCGCCTGCGGCCACACCACCTTGAATAAGCCTGATCTCGTCTGATCTCAGAAGCTAAGTAATGTTGGGCTTGTTTAGTACTTGGATGGGAGACCACCTGGGAATATCAAGTGCTTCAGGCATTACATTTTACAATTGAAATGTGTGGGGGACAAAAGGAAATTTTTGAGTAATCACCACCAGCTCACTAAACATAAAAGTCATAAAAGCAGAAACGCAATCGCCTGCGGCCACACCACCTTGAATAAGCCTGATCTCGTCTGATCTCAGAAGCTAAGCAATGTTTGGCTTGGTTAGTACTTGGATGGGAGACCACCTGGGAATATCAAGTGCTGCAGGCATTACATTTTACAATTGAAATGTCTGGAGGACAAAAGGAAATTTTGGAGGAATCACCAAAAGCTCACTAAACATAAAAGTCATGAAAGCAGAAATGCAATCGCCTGCGGCCACACCACCTTGAATAAGTCTGATCTCAGAAGCTAAACAATGTTGGGCTTATTTAGTACTTGGATGGGAGGCAACCTGGGAATATCAAGTGCTGCAGGCATTACATTTTTGTAATTACATTTTACAATTGAAATGTGTGGAGGACAAAAGGAAATTTTGGAGGAATCAACCCCAGCTCACTAAACATAAAAGTCATGAAAGCAGAAATGCAGTCGCCTGCGGCCACACCACCTTGAATAAGCCTGATGTCGTCTCATCTCAGAAGCTAAGCAATGTTGGCCTTGGTTAGTACTTGGATGGGAGACCACCTGGGAATATCAAGTGCTGCAGGCATTACATTTTTGTAATTACATTTTACAATTGAAATGTGTGGAGGACAAAAGGAAATTTTGGAGGAATCACCCCCAGCTCACTAAACATAAAAGTCATGAAAGCAATAATGCAATTGCCTCCGGCCACACCACCTTGAATTAGCCTGATCTCGTCTGATCTCAGAAGCTAAGCAATGTTGGCCTTGGTTAGTACTTGGATGGGAGACCACCTGGGAATATCAAGTGCTGCAGGCATTACATTTTACAATTGAAATGTGTGGAGGACAAAAGGAAATTTTGGAAGAATCACCCCCAGCTCACTAAACATAAAAGTCATAAAAGCAGAAACGCAATCGCCTGCGGCCACACCACATTGAATGAGCCTGATCTCGTCTGATCTCAGAATCTAAGCAATGTTGGGCTTGGTTAGTACTTGGATGGGAGACCACCTGGGAATATCAAGTGCTGCAGGCATTACATTTTTGTAATTACATTTTACAATTGAAATGTGTGGAGGACAAAAGGAAATTTTGGAGGAATCACCCCCAGCTCACTAAACATAAAAGTCATGAAAGCAGAAATGCAATCGCCTGCGGCCACACCACCTTGAATAAGCCTGGTGCATTGTGTGCTTGGTCAGGTGATTACAGGAGGAAGCTACACTGCTTGTTAGGGAGAGAGTGAGTTGTTTTTTTTTCTTTACTATTTATATTGTTTTGTTGTTGTTTTATTGTTTGTTTGGCTATTAATTTTGACTGAGTTGGCTCTCCTGCAGCTTCGTGCTGTTCAGGGGAAGCCTTTGAAGCTATGGAATCAGTAAAAATGCCGGCTCGTGTACAGAGGCCTGCTTTTGGAAGAAAATTATACAGCAAAGAAGCAACAGTTATTATTGATGTTTCCAGTTTAGAAAAAGTTACTGCAATGGAAATAGTAGAGGCTGTTCATGTCCTTTGTGGTGTGGGTGTTTGTTTAGCCTGCAGACCGCGTGGTAATCAAGAATTTGAACTTACCATGGAAACTAAAGAGCAGGCTTCTCTCTTGCAAGATGGTTTGGATATTAAAGGAGATCTTTGTTCCTGTCGGTGGTTATATGCACAAGATGTGGTTGTTTCCTTTTTACATTTGCCAGCATATATTGCTGATGGTGACATTATTTCCAAACTGGAGAGTTGGGGAGTAAATATTGTTTCGGATATTAAACGCCGTGTTTATCCTAATACTTCAGTGGCTGATGGAACGCGATTTGTTCGTGTCAAGTTCCCTAGAACTGTTATGTCTTTGCCATATAGCACAAAGTTTGATACAGTGGAAGGTCCTAAATATTTTCGGGTGTTGCATGACAGACAGGAGCGGGTTTGTCACATGTGCCTTCTGCCAGGACATGTGGTGTCATCATGCCCTTCATTCACGTGCTTTGAGTGCGGACAACAGGGGCATTACGCTCGGTCCTGTAGAGCAGTACGCTGCGATGACTGCCACCATGCTCTGTTGAGCTGCATTTGTCTGGATGCGGAGGATGGTGCTGCTGGGAACGGGGGCATGGAGGGAGAGGTGGCAGTTGTGCTTTCACAGCAGGGTGAAGAGGGGGAGTTGAAAGAGCAGCCAGAGGAAGGGGAGGCTGCAGCTGAGCTAATGGAGATGGCGTTGAGGGATGAGCGATTGGAGACGGTGCCTGACGCAGAGGACGTGCATCATGTGGAGGGAGATCTGGGCACGGCTGCGGAGGCAGTGGAGAGTGTGTCTGCTGTAGCAGTACTTGGGGAGGAAGCAGTGGATGAAGGTGGTGGAGGAAGCTTACAAGAGGATAGGGAGGAGGTGGAGTCGTGTACACGTGATCGGAATGTTAGACTGGCCAAGATAAGCAGAAGACGGGACCGGGCCAAAATTAAGCCAAACATTGGGAACATTTCAACAAGGGTGGTGAGTAAAAGTAAAAATGTATCTGGTGTGAGGGGGGAATTATTTAAAAAGGGAATGGAGGAATATGTGCGGGAGGGAAGATTCCATGTCTTATCTGAAGAGGAAGCGTAATGGCTGTGACTCTGTTCATTTACTTTTTTCTTTTTGCAGTTATGATCTCAATAGTGTCTTTAAATGTTAATGGGTTGCGGGACATTGTTAAGTTCAAAAATATTATTTTGACTGTACCAGCTGCTGATGTAATTTGTTTCCAAGAAACATTTTGGGATGATAATATTGTTAATGTTATTAGGAGTGAATGGGATGGGGATGTTTATTGTAGTAATGCTGTTACTTGTAGGAGGGGGGTGGCAACTTTAGTGAGGAGGGGTTTTTGTGATCGGGTTATGTTTTTGGGAAAGGACATTGAAGGGAGGAGTTTAACAGTTCAGATCAAATTGGTGAATACAATCATAGATTTGGTCAATATTTATGCTCCCAATGAAGTAAAAGATAGGGAGCGTTTTCTTAAAGGGTTGCGGGGGCATCTTACTTCTGATAATAGAATTGTGGTAGGGGATTTTAATGTTATGTTAAGCAGAATAGATCTTGCACAGGGGATGGTATATAAGGCTGACACTTCTAGGAAATCACTGGTCCACCTTATGGATGAGTTTCATTATGTTGATTTCTGGAGGTGCAGACATGGTGCTAAGAGAGATTTTTCCCGACGACAGATGGTTGAAGGGGTTTTGAAGCAGAGTCGCATAGATTTTGGGTTGTGCCATGTTGATTTTATTGCCAATATAGGAAGGGTTTTTTATAAGTACAACTCATTTAGTGATCATGCTGCATTTCACTTTCAAATTCACACTGAGAAATTGAATAAGGGACTGGGGGTGTGGTGTTTTAATGTGCAATATTTGAAAGAGCTCTCGTTTTGTGAAAGTATAAAAGAGCTCATTAGAGTTGGAATGCAGTGTCCCCTTTTTAATACGGATAAGAGAGTTTGGTGGGATAATCTGAAGTATGATTTGAAATTATTTTGCATTTCATATGGCATTGAGAGGCAGAGAGTGAATTTTAGTAGAGAGAGGGAACTTCGAGAGGCTCTGACACATGAGTTCAATAAGGCAGCAGAGAGTGGGGAGGGGAACAGCAACAGAATATTAGAAATCCAGGAGCTGTTGAGGGATTTTGAACAGGAGAAGTGTATGGGGGCCATTGTCAGGAGTAGGGCTAGGTATGTGGTCGAAGGAGAACGAAGTACTAAGTTTTTCTTTGGTTTGGAGTCCTTTACGCAGCGATCCTCTTATATTGGGGAACTGTTAACATCGACGGGCGAAAGGATCAGTGATACAGTGAAAATATTGGATGAAGTATGCACTTTTTATAAAAGTCTCTTTCAATCACAGGGCACAGTCAGGACAGAGAGAGAGACATTGCTATCCTATATAGATAAAACAGTTAGTGACAGTGATAGGGTGAAGTGTGATAGTGAGGTCACTTTGTCAGAGATTGAGGAGGCTTTAGCAGGCATGAAGACTAATAAAAGCCCAGGTTCGGATGGGTTCCCAATTGAATTTTATAGGGCTTTTAAAGAGATGCTGGGGTCAATTTTAGTGAAGGTGTACAAGGAGATTCAGGAGGATGGGTTGTTGAGTCCCACAATGAGGAGGAGTATTATTACTTTAATTTACAAAAAGCAGGGTGACCCTGCTCTTCTTAAGAATTATAGGCCTTTAAGCTTGCTTAATTGTGACTATAAGATCTTGACACGAGTTTTTGCCAATAGGTTGAAGGGGGTAATGCCTACAATCATTTCACACTCTCAGACGTATTGTGTAGCAGGTAGGGATATAGCAGACACGGTCTGTTCCCTCAGGGATGTGGTGGGATTTCTTGTGGGGCAGAAAGCAGATGGATACATCTTGAAACTAGATCAAGAGAAGGCATTTGATCGAGTGGAGCATGACTATTTATTGGCTGTTCTTAAAGGGTTTGGGTTTGGGGATGGATTTGTCTCTTGGGTCCGGACGTTTTATACAGACATTTTTAGCTGTGTCAAGTGTAATGGGTTTCTTACTGGGTATTTTTCTGTAGAAAGGTCAGTGCGACAGGGTTGCCCTCTGTCTGCACTATTATATTCTATTATTTCAGAGCCCTTGAGCCTGGCTATTAAATGTACAAGTGGCATAGAAGCAGTCCCTGTGCCAGGGAGCACAGCTCCCTCTTTGATTTATCAATATGCTGACGACACGACATTTACTGTATCCAGTTTAAGCAGCATACCTCTTATTATGAAAGTGGTTGATTCTTATTGTGCTGCCTCAGGTGCCAAAGTTAATATGGCTAAGTCTGAACTTTTGTCTGTGGGTTGTGGTGATGCTGCTGCACTGTCCAGTTTGCCCTTTAAATTGGTCACTGATAAGGTGAAGGTTTTAGGGGTGTATATGGGGGTGGATGAGAAGACAGTTGTAGACTACACTTGGACTGAAAAGATTGCTAAAATGAGAGCGAGGTTGAATCTGTGGAGTTCCCGGGGCCTGACTCTGAAAGGGAAAGTGTTGGTTTTGAACAGTCTGTTTTTGTCAATGCTGTGGTACACTTTATGTGTAATGGAGCTCCCAGGTTGGGTGGAGAGGGAGATAAAGACCCTCATAGTGCGATATTTGTGGGATGGGAAGCCCCCCAAAATCAGCTATAATACCATTATAGGGGAGGTTAAGAAAGGGGGGTTGATGCTTGCTGATCCAGTGCTGAAAAAGAATAGTTTTCGTGTGAAACTGGTAAGGAAGTATTTGGATCCCAGTAATGTGAGTCTGTGGAAATATTTTATGACTCATTTTTTGGGTTTGTGTGGGGGGTTGGGAATGGGGAAGGAACTGTTATTTATGAGATTGAAGCCAAGCATGATTGTTGGCATTCCCTATTTTTATAAAGAAGTTTTATTAGCTTGGTCAGTTTTTTTGAGATTTGTTTCTTTTGTTCCGGAAAACAAGGGGCAAATGCTACACTCTCCCTACCCCCCCACTCGACCTCTCCGCTCCGCCTGCACTAGAAGACTAGCTCTACCACCGCTACGCTCCCCTGCCTCCAAAGCCCGCTCCTTCTCCACCCTTGCTACGCAGTGGTGGAATGACCTTCCTACAGATGTCAGGACTGCCCAGTCCCTGACCACATTCCGGCGCCTCCTTAAGACCCACCTCTTCAAAGAGCACCTATAGAACTCCTCTGTTTGTATCCTGGGACACTATCACCCTTCATGTAAATGTGCTTTATTTTGCTCTTATCAGCCCCCTATTTTACTGCATTTAATCCTGTACTTCAGAATACTGTAATCTGCCAAGTTTTTAACCTGTAGTACTTTGTATTTAATCACATCCTGATGTAACTATCACTATTTAATCATATCCTGATGTAACTATCACTATTACCTGCTGTATTATTGAATTGTGGTTTGTCAAACTTGTACTTTGCTTGAAAAAAAGTTATTGTATTTCTTGCTCTTATTGTATTACTTGTATTGTAACGCTTGAAATGTTTTTGCTTACGATTGTAAGTCGCCCTGGATAAGGGCGTCTGCTAAGAAATAAATAATAATAATAATAATAGAACAACCATTGTTTTTAAATCCCTTACTTACAGTAGAAGGTGAGGCAGTTTATGACAAGTGTTTTCTGGATGCTGGCATTGTCAAGATCAAAGATGTTATGTATGAAGTAAGGGAAGGTTTCTTGCCTCTACAGGCAGTAGTGGATATGGTTCAGGAGGCCGATGAGGACGTATCAGTAGAAACTATTCAGAAGGTTTTTGCTAAGATTAAGAGCACAATACCTCCAAGCTGGGTGTCGGTGATTGATAAAGGGCAAGCAGAGCGAGAAGGGGAAGGGGTAATATTTCCAAGGATGTTTTTTCAGAAGGGGAGGGAGACTTTTAGTATTTTGGAGGGGACAACTAACATATTTTTCAAGTTTTTCTTGAGCATGGTTTTTAAGAAGCCCACGTCAGAGAACTTTTGGGGTGCCATATTTCCTGAGATTGTGCCTTCTACAATTTGGTGCAATGTTCGTTTGCCATTTCTGCCTCCTCAATATGAAGCTTTGGACTACAAACTGAGGCATAACTGTCTATTTACTAAAAAACTATTGTATAGACTGCACCTCACAGAGTCTGCATTGTGTTCAGTGTGCGGAACAAGGGAAGAAGGGCTTCAACATTTGTTTCTGAACTGTACTGGGCTGTGGGGTTTTAAAGAGTTTTTAGGAATGATAATTGAAGGGCTATTTAAGTCTGCAGACCTGGGTGTGTTAAATCTCTTGTCTTGGGATGATTTCTTTCTTTTTGGTTTACATACTCAGGTTGAGAATGTCAATGTTTTTGTTGTCAATTTGTTTCTCAGTTATGCCAGGTATACTATCTGGCAAAGAAGGAATCTGATGCAATATCATGGCAGGAATCTCAACATTGTTAAACTTTATGTCACTAATCTGAAAAAGAATGTTTCAGATATATTCTTTTACTGCAAAAGTGTGGGTTGTATGAAGCGATTTGATGATTTGATATTGTATAATAATGTTTTTCTTAGGATGGAGGGGGATGGGCTTGTTTTTTGTTTGTGAACATGTGTCTTCTCAGTGATGATTTTTGAATGGTATATTTGAAATACTGATTTTCTGTTTATCATATGAATCTTAGAGAAAAATGCAATCGCCTGCGGCCACACCACCTTGAATAAGCCTGATCTCAGAAGCTAAGCAATGTTGGGCTTGGTTAGTACTTGGATGGGAGACCACCTGGGAATATCAAGTGCTGCAGGCATTACATTTTTGTAATTACATTTTACAATTGAAATGTGTGGAGGACAAAAGGATATTTTAGAGGAATCACCCCCAGCTCACTAAACATAAAAGTCATGAAAGCAGAAAAGCAATCGCCTGCGGCCACACCACCTTGAATAAGCCTGCTCTCAGATGCTAAGCAATGTTGGGCTTGGTTAGTACTTGGATGGGAGACCACCTGGGAATATCAAGTGCTGCAGGCATTACATTTTTGTAATTACATTTTACAATTGAAATGTGTGGAGGACAAAAGGAAATTTTGGAGGAATCACCCCCAGCTCACTAAACATAAAAGTCATGAAAGCAGAAATGCAATCGCCTGCGGCCACACCACCTTGAATAAGCCTGATCTTGTCTGATCTCAGAAGCTAAGCAATGTTGGGCTTGGTTAGTACTTGGATGGGAGACCACCTGGGAAAATCAAGTGCTGCAGGCATTACATTTTTGTAATTACATTTTACAATTGAAATGTGTGGAGGACAAAAGGAAATTTTGGAGGAATCACCCCCAGCTCACTAAACATAAAAGTCATGAAAGCAGAAAAGCAATCGCCTGCGGCCACACCACCTTGAATAAGCCTGATCTCAGAAGCTAAGCAATGTTGGGCTTGGTTAGTACTTGGATGGGAGACCACCTGGGAATATCAAGTGCTGCAGGCATTACATTTTTGTAATTACATTTTACAATTGAAATGTGTGGACAAAAGGAAATTTTGGAGGAATCACCCCCAGCTCACTAAACATAAAAGTCATGAAAGCAGAAATGCACTCGCCTGCGGCCACACCACCTTGAATAAGCCTGATCTCAGAAGCTAAGCAATGTTGGGCTTGGTTAGTACTTGGATGGGAGACCACCTGGGAATATCAAGTGCTGCAGGCATTACATTTTTGTAATTACATTTTACAATTGAAATGTGTGGAGGACAAAAGGATATTTTAGAGGAATCACCCCCAGCTCACTAAACATAAAAGTCATGAAAGCAGAAAAGCAATCGCCTGCGGCCACACCACCTTGAATAAGCCTGCTCTCAGAAGCTAAGCGATGTTGGGCTTGGTTAGTACTTGGATGGGAAACCACCTGGGAATATCAAGTGCTGCAGGCATTACATTTTTGTAATTACATTTTACAATTGAAATGTGTGGAGGACAAAAGGAAATTTTGGAGGAATCACCCCCAGCTCACTAAACATAAAAGTCATGAAAGCAGAAATGCAATCGCCTGCGGCCACACCACCTTGAATAAGCCTGATCTCGTCTGATCTCAGAAGCTAAGCAATGTTGGGCTTGGTTAGTACTTGAATGGGAGACCACCTGGGAATATCAAGTGCTGCAGGCATTACATTTTACAATTGAAATGTGTGGAGGACAAAAGGAAATTTTGGAGGAATCACCCCCAGCTCACTAAACATAAAAGTCATGAAAGCAGAAATGCAATCGCCTGCGGCCACACCACCTTGAATAAGCCTGATCTCGTCTGATCTCAGAAGCTAAGCAATGTTGGGCTTGGTTAGTACTTGGATGGGAGACCACCTGGGAATATCAAGTGCTGCAGGCATTACATTTTTGTAATTACATTTTACAATTGAAATGTGTGGAGGCCAAAAGGAAATTTTGGAGGAATCACCCCCAGCTCACTAAACATAAAAGTCATGAAAGCAGAAATGCAATCGCCTGCGGCCACACCACCTTGAATAAGCCTGATCTCGTCTGATCTCAGAAGCTAAGCAATGTTGGGCTTGGTTAGTACTTGGATGGGAGACCACTTGGGAAGTTCAAGTGCTGCAGGCATTACATTTTTGTAATTACATTTTACAATTGAAATGTGTGGAGGGCAAAAGGAAATTTTGGAGGAATCACCCCCAGCTCACTAAACATAAAAGTCATGAAAGCAGAAATGCAATCGCCTGCGGCCACACCACCTTGAATAAGCCTGATCTCGTCTGATCTCAGAAGCTAAGCAATGTTGGGCTTGGTTAGTACTTGGATGGGAGACCACCTGGGAATATCAAGTGCTGCAGGCATTACATTTTACAATTGAAATGTGTGGAGGACAAAAGGAAATTTTGGAGGAATCACCCCCAGCTCCCTAAACATAAAAGTCATGAAAGCAGGAATGCAATCGTCTGCGGCCACACCACCTTGAATAAGCCTGATATAAGAAGCTAAGCAATGTTGGGCTTGGTTAGTACTTGGATGGGAGACCACCTGGGAATATCAAGTGCTGCAGGCATTACATTTTTGTAATTACATTTTACAATTGAAATGTGTGGAGGACAAAAGGAAATTTTGGAGGAATCACCCCCAGCTCACTAAACATAAAAGTCATGAAAGCAGAAATGCAATCGCCTGCGGCCACACCACCTTGAATAAGCCTGATCTCAGAAGCTAAGCAATGTTGGGCTTGGTTAGTACTTGGATGGGAGACCACCTGGGAATATCAAGTGCTGCAGGCATTACATTTTACAATTGAAATGTGTGGAGGACAAAAGGAAATTTTGGAGGAATCACCCCCAGCTCACTAAACATAAAAGTCATGAAAGCAGAAATGCAATCGCCTGCGGCCACACCAGCTTGAATAAGCCTGATCTCGTCTGATCTCAGAAGCTAAGCAATGTTGGGCTTGGTTAGTACTTGGATGGGAGACCACCTGGGAATATCAAGTGCTGCAGGCATTACATTTTTGTAATTACATTTTACAATTGAAATGTGTGGAGGACAAAAGGAAATTTTGGAGGAATCACCCCCAGCTCACTAAACATAAAAGTCATGAAAGCAGAAATGCAATCGCCTGCGGCCACACCACCTTGAATAAGCCTGATCTCGTCTGATCTCAGAAGCTAAGCAATGTTGGGCTTGGTTAGTACTTGGATGGGAGACCACCTGGGAATATCAAGTGCTGCAGGCATTACATTTTACAATTGAAATGTGTGGAGGACAAAAGGAAATTTTGGAGGAATCACCCCTAGCTCACTAAACATAAAAGTCATGAAAGCAGAAATGCAATCGCCTGCGGCCACACCACCTTGAATAAGCCTGATCTCGTCTGATCTCAGAAGCTAAGCAATGTTGGGCTTGGTTAGTACTTGGATGGGAGACCACCTGGGAATATCAAGTGCTGCAGGCATTACATTTTTGTAATTACATTTTACAATTGAAATGTGTGGAGGACAAAAGGAAATTTTGGAGGAATCACCCCCAGCTCACTAAACATAAAAGTCATGAAAGCAGAAAAGCAATCGCCTGCGGCCACACCACCTTGAATAAGCCTGATCTCAGAAGCTAAGCAATGTTGGGCTTGGTTAGTACTTGTATGGGAGACCACCTGGGAATATCAAGTGCTGCAGGCATTACATTTTACAATTGAAATGTGTGGAGGACAAAAGGAAATTTTGGAGGAATCACCCCCAGCTCACTAAACATAAAAGTCATGAAAGCAGAAATGCAATCGCCTGCGGCCACACCACCTTGAATAAGCCTGATCTCGTCTGATCTCAGAAGCTAAGCAATGTTGGGCTTGGTTAGTACTTGGATGGGAGACCACCTGGGAATATCAAGTGCTGCAGGCATTACATTTTACAATTGAAATGTGTGGAGGACAAAAGGAAATTTTGGAGGAATCACCCCCAGCTCACTAAACATAAAAGTCATGAAAGCAGAAATGCAATCGCCTGCGGCCACACCACCTTAAATAAGCCTGATCTCAGAAGCTAAGCAATGTTGGGCTTGGTTAGTACGTGGATGGGAGACCACATGGGAATATCAAGTGCTGCAGGCATTACATTTTTGTAATTACATTTTACAATTGAAATGTGTGGAGGACAAAAGGAAATTTTGGAGGAATCACCCCCAGCTCACTAAACAAAAAAGTCATGAAAGCAGAAATGCAATCGCCTGCGGCCACACCACCTTGAATAAGCCTGATCTCGTCTGATCTCAGAAGCTAAGCAATGTTGGGCTTGGTTAGTACTTGGATGGGAGAACACCTGGGAATATCAAGTGCTGCAGGCATTACATTTTACAATTGAAATGTGTGGAGGACAAAAGGAAATTTTGGAGGAATCACCCCCAGCTCACTAAACATAAAAGTCATGAAAGCAGAAATGCAATCGCCTGCGGCCACACCACCTTGAATAAGCCTGATCTCGTCTGATCTCAGAAGCTAAGCAATGTTGGGCTTGGTTAGTACTTGGATGGGAGACCACCTGGGAATATCAAGTGCTGCAGGCATTACATTTTACAATTGAAATGTGTGGAGGACAAAAGGAAATTTTGGAGGAATCACCCCCAGCTCACTAAACATAAAAGTCATGAAAGCAGAAATGCACTCGCCTGCGGCCACACCACCTTGAATAAGCCTGATCTCAGAAGCTAAGCAATGTTGGGCTTGGTTAGTACTTGGATGGGAGACCACCTGGGAATATCAAGTGCTGCAGGCATTACATTTTTGTATTTACGTTTTACAATTGAAATGTGTGGAGGCCAAAAGGAAATTTTGGAGGAATCACCCCCAGCTCACTAAACATAAAAGTCATGAAAGCAGAAATGCACTCGCCTGCGGCCACACCACCTTGAATAAGCCTGATCTCGTCTGATCTCAGAAGCTAAGCAATGTTGGGCTTGGTTAGTACTTGGATGGGAGACCACCTGGGAATATCAAGTGCTGCAGGCATTACATTTTTGTAATTACATTTTACAATTGAAATGTGTGGAGGACAAAAGGAAATTTTGGAGGAATCACCCCCAGCTCACTAAACATAAAAGTCATGAAAGCAGAAATGCAATCGCCTGCGGCCACAACACCTTGAATAAGCCTGATCTCGTCTGATCTCAGAAGCTAAGCAATGTTGGGCTTGGTTAGTACTTGGATGGGAGACCACCTGGGAATATCAAGTGCTGCAGGCATTACATTTTACAATTGAAATGTGTGGAGGACAAAAGGAAATTTTGGAGGAATCACCCCCAGCTCACTAAACATAAAAGTCATGAAAGCAGAAATGCAATCGCCTGCGGCCACACCACCTTAAATAAGCCTGATCTCAGAAGCTAAGCAATGTTGGGCTTGGTTAGTACGTGGATGGGAGACCACATGGGAATATCAAGTGCTGCAGGCATTACATTTTTGTAATTACATTTTACAATTGAAATGTGTGGAGGAGAAAAGGAAATTTTGGAGGAATCACCCCCAGCTCACTAAACAAAAAAGTCATGAAAGCAGAAATGCAATCGCCTGCGGCCACACCACCTTGAATAAGCCTGATCTCGTCTGATCTCAGAAGCTAAGCAATGTTGGGCTTGGTTAGTACTTGGATGGGAGAACACCTGGGAATATCAAGTGCTGCAGGCATTACATTTTACAATTGAAATGTGTGGAGGACAAAAGGAAATTTTGGAGGAATCACCCCCAGCTCACTAAACATAAAAGTCATGAAAGCAGAAATGCAATCGCCTGCGGCCACACCACCTTGAATAAGCCTGATCTCGTCTGATCTCAGAAGCTAAGCAATGTTGGGCTTGGTTAGTACTTGGATGGGAGACCACCTGGGAATATCAAGTGCTGCAGGCATTACATTTTACAATTGAAATGTGTGGAGGACAAAAGGAAATTTTGGAGGAATCACCCCCAGCTCACTAAACATAAAAGTCATGAAAGCAGAAATGCACTCGCCTGCGGCCACACCACCTTGAATAAGCCTGATCTCAGAAGCTAAGCAATGTTGGGCTTGGTTAGTACTTGGATGGGAGACCACCTGGGAATATCAAGTGCTGCAGGCATTACATTTTTGTATTTACGTTTTACAATTGAAATGTGTGGAGGCCAAAAGGAAATTTTGGAGGAATCACCCCCAGCTCACTAAACATAAAAGTCATGAAAGCAGAAATGCACTCGCCTGCGGCCACACCACCTTGAATAAGCCTGATCTCGTCTGATCTCAGAAGCTAAGCAATGTTGGGCTTGGTTAGTACTTGGATGGGAGACCACCTGGGAATATCAAGTGCTGCAGGCATTACATTTTTGTAATTACATTTTAGAATTGAAATGTGTGGAGGACAAAAGGAAATTTTGGAGGAATCACCCCCAGCTCACTAAACATAAAAGTCATGAAAGCAGAAATGCAATCGCCTGCGGCCACACCACCTTGAATAAGCCTGATCTCGTCTGATCTCAGAAGCTAAGCAATGTTGGGCTTGGTTAGTACTTGGATGGGAGACCACCTGGGAATATCAAGTGCTGCAGGCATTACATTTTACAATTGAAATGTGTGGAGGACAAAAGGAAATTTTGGAGGAATCACCCCCAGCTCCCTAAACATAAAAGTCATGAAAGCAGAAATGCAATCGCCTGCGGCCACACCACCTTGAATAATCCTGATCTCGTCTGATCTCAGAAGCTAAGCAATGTTGGGCTTGGTTAGTACTTGGATGGGAGACCACCTGGGAATATCAAGTGCGGCAGGAATTACATTTTTGTAATTACATTTTACAATTGAAATGTGTGGAGGACAAAAGGAAATTTTGGAGGAATCACCCCCAGCTCACTAAACATAAAAGTCATGAAAGCAGAAATGCAATCGCCTGCGGCCACACCACCTTGAATAAGCCTGATCTCGTCTGATCTCAGAAGCTAAGCAATGTTGGGCTTGGTTAGTACTTGGATGGGAGACCACCTGGGAATATCAAGTGCTGCAGGCATTACATTTTACAATTGAAATGTGTGGAGGACAAAAAGAAATTTTGGAGGAATCACCCCCAGCTCACTAAACATAAAAGTCATGAAAGCAGAAATGCAATCGCCTGCGGCCACACCACCTTGAATAAGCCTGATCTCGTCTGATCTCAGAAGCTAAGCAATGTTGGGCTTGGTTAGTACTTGGATGGGAGACCACCTGGGAATATCAAGTGCTGCAGGCATTACATTTTACAATTGAAATGTGTGGAGGACAAAAGGAAATTTTGGAGGAATCACCCCCAGCTCACTAAACATAAAAGTCATGAAAGCAGAAATGCAATCGCCTGCGGCCACACCACCTTGAATAAGCCTGATCTCGTCTGATCTCAGAAGCTAAGCAATTTTGGGCTTGGTTAGTACTTGGATGGGAGACCACCTGGGAATATCAAGTGCTGCAGGCATTACATTTTACAATTGAAATGTGTGGAGGCCAAAGGGAAATTTTGGAGGAATCACCCCCAGCTCCCTAAACATAAAAGTCAAGAAAGCAGAAATGCAATCGCCTGCGGCCACACCACCTTGAATAAGCCTGATCTCAGAAGCTAAGCAATGTTGGGCTTGGTTAGTACTTGGATGGGAGACCACCTGGGAATATCAAGTGCTGCAGGCATTACATTTTTGTATTTACGTTTTACAATTGAAATGTGTGGAGGCCAAAAGGAAATTTTGGAGGAATCACCCCCAGCTCACTAAACATAAAAGTCATGAAAGCAGAAATGCACTCGCCTGCGGCCACACCACCTTGAATAAGCCTGATCTCGTCTGATCTCAGAAGCTAAGCAATGTTGGGCTTGGTTAGTACTTGGATGGGAGACCACCTGGGAATATCAAGTGCTGCAGGCATTACATTTTTGTAATTACATTTTACAATTGAAATGTGTGGAGGACAAAAGGAAATTTTGGAGGAATCACCCCCAGCTCACTAAACATAAAAGTCATGAAAGCAGAAATGCAATCGCCTGCGGCCACACCACCTTGAATAAGCCTGATCTCGTCTGATCTCAGAAGCTAAGCAATGTTGGGCTTGGTTAGTACTTGGATGGGAGACCACCTGGGAATATCAAGTGCTGCAGGCATTACATTTTACAATTGAAATGTGTGGAGGACAAAAAGAAATTTTGGAGGAATCACCCCCAGCTCACTAAACATAAAAGTCATGAAAGCAGAAATGCAATCGCCTGCGGCCACACCACCTTGAATAAGCCTGATCTCGTCTGATCTCAGAAGCTAAGCAATTTTGGGCTTGGTTAGTACTTGGATGGGAGACCACCTGGGAATATCAAGTGCTGCAGGCATTACATTTTACAATTGAAATGTGTGGAGGCCAAAGGGAAATTTTGGAGGAATCACCCCCAGCTCCCTAAACATAAAAGTCATGAAAGCAGAAATGCAATCGCCTTCGGCCACACCACCTTGAATAAGCCTGATCTCAGAAGCTAAGCAATGTTGGGCTTGGTTAGTACTTGGATGGGAGACCACCTGGGAATATCAAGTGCTGCAGGCATTACATTTTTGTATTTACGTTTTACAATTGAAATGTGTGGAGGCCAAAAGGAAATTTTGGAGGAATCACCCCCAGCTCACTAAACATAAAAGTCATGAAAGCAGAAATGCACTCGCCTGCGGCCACACCACCTTGAATAAGCCTGATCTCGTCTGATCTCAGAAGCTAAGCAATGTTGGGCTTGGTTAGTACTTGGATGGGAGACCACCTGGGAATATCAAGTGCTGCAGGGATTACATTTTTGTAATTACATTTTACAATTGAAATGTGTGGACAAAAGGAAATTTTGGAGGAATCACCCCCAGCTCACTAAACATAAAAGTCATGAAAGCAGAAATGCAATCGCCTGCGGCCACACCACCTTGAATAAGCCTGATCTCGTCTGATCTCAGAAGCTAAGCAATGTTGGGCTTGGTTAGTACTTGGATGGGAGACCACCTGGGAATATCAAGTGCTGCAGGCATTACATTTTACAATTGAAATGTGTGGAGGACAAAAGGAAATTTTGGAGGAATCACCCCCAGCTCCCTAAACATAAAAGTCATGAAAGCAGAAATGCAATCGCCTGCGGCCACACCACCTTGAATAAGCCTGATCTCGTCTGATCTCAGAAGCTAAGCAATGTTGGGCTTGGTTAGTACTTGGATGGGAGACCACCTGGGAATATCAAGTGCTGCAGGCATTACATTTTACAATTGAAATGTGTGGAGGACAAAAGGAAATTTTGGAGGAATCACCCACAGCTCACTAAACATAAAAGTCATGAAAGCAGAAATGCAATCGCCTGCGGCCACACCACCTTGAATAAGCCTGATCTCGTCTGATCTCAGAAGTTAAGCAATGTTGGGCTTGGTTAGTACTTGGATGGGAGACCACCTGGGAATATCAAGTGCTGCAGGCATTACATTTTACAATTGAAATGTGTGGAGGACAAAAGGAAATTTTGGAGGAATCACCCCCAGCTCACTAAACATAAAAGTCATGAAAGCAGAAATGCAATCGCCTGCGGCCACACCACCTTGAATAAGCCTGATCTCAGAAGCTAAGCAATGTTGGGCTTGGTTAGTTCTTGGATGGGAGACCACCTGGGAATATCAAGTGCTGCAGGCATTACATTTTACAATTGAAATGTGTGGAGGACAAAAGGAAATTTTGGAGGAATCACCCCCAGCTCACTAAACATAAAAGTCATGAAAGCAGAAATGCAATCGCCTGCGGCCACACCACCTTGAATAAGTCTGATCTCAGAAGCTAAGCAATGTTGGGCTTGGTTAGTACTTGGATGGGAGACCACCTGGGAATATCAAGTGCTGCAGGCATTACATTTTTGTAATTACATTTTACAATTGAAATGTGTGGAGGCCAAAAGGAAATTTTGGAGGAATCACCCCCAGCTCACTAAACATAAAAGTCATGAAAGCAGAAATGCAATCGCCTGCGGCCACACCACCTTGAATAAGCCTGATCTCGTCTGATCTCAGAAGCTAAGCAATGTTGGGCTTGGTTAGTACTTGGATGGGAGACCACCTGGGAATATCAAGTGCTGCAGGCATTACATTTTACAATTGAAATGTGTGGAGGCCAAAAGGAAATTTTGGAGGAATCACCCCCAGCTCACTAAACATAAAAGTCATGAAAGCAGAAATGCAATCGCCTGCGGCCACACCACCTTGAATAAGCCTGATCTCGTCTGATCTCAGAAGCTAAGCAATGTTGGGCTTGGTTATACTTGGATGGGAGACCACCTGGGAATATCAAGTGCTGCAGGCATTACATTTTTGTAATTACATTTTACAATTGAAATGTGTGGAGGCCAAAAGGAAATTTTGGAGGAATCACCCCCAGCTCACTAAACATAAAAGTCATGAAAGCAGAAATGCAATCGCCTGCGGCCACACCACCTTGAATAAGCCTGATCTCGTCTGATCTCAGAAGCTAAGCAATGTTGGGCTTGGTTAGTACTTGGATGGGAGACCACCTGGGAATATCAAGTGCTGCAGGCATTACATTTTACAATTGAAATGTGTGGAGGACAAAAGGAAATTTTGGAGGAATCACCCCCAGCTCACTAAACATAAAAGTCATGAAAGCAGAAATGCAATCGCCTGCGGCCACACCACCTTGAATAAGCCTGATCTCATCTGATCTCAGAAGCTAAGCAATATTGGGCTTGGTTAGTACTTGGATGGGAGACCACCTGGGAATATCAAGTGCTGCAGGCATTACATTTTACAATTGAAATGTGTGGAGGCCAAAGGGAAATTTTGGAGGAATCACCCCCAGCTCCCTAAACATAAAAGTCATGAAAGCAGAAATGCAATCGCCTGCGGCCACACCACCTTGAATAAGCCTGATCTCGTCTGATCTCAGAAGCTAAGCAATGTTGGGCTTGGTTAGTACTTGGATGGGAGACCACCTGGGAATATCAAGTGCTGCAGGCATTACATTTTACAATTGAAATGTGTGGAGGACAAAAGGAAATTTTGGAGGAATCACCCACAGCTCACTAAACATAAAAGTCATGAAAGCAGAAATGCAATCGCCTGCGGCCACACCACCTTGAATAAGCCTGATCTCGTCTGATCTCAGAAGTTAAGCAATGTTGGGCTTGGTTAGTACTTGGATGGGAGACCACCTGGGAATATCAAGTGCTGCAGGCATTACATTTTACAATTGAAATGTGTGGAGGACAAAAGGAAATTTTGGAGGAATCACCCCCAGCTCACTAAACATAAAAGTCATGAAAGCAGAAATGCAATCGCCTGCGGCCACACCACCTTGAATAAGCCTGATCTCAGAAGCTAAGCAATGTTGGGCTTGGTTAGTTCTTGGATGGGAGACCACCTGGGAATATCAAGTGCTGCAGGCATTACATTTTACAATTGAAATGTGTGGAGGACAAAAGGAAATTTTGGAGGAATCACCCCCAGCTCACTAAACATAAAAGTCATGAAAGCAGAAATGCAATCGCCTGCGGCCACACCACCTTGAATAAGTCTGATCTCAGAAGCTAAGCAATGTTGGGCTTGGTTAGTACTTGGATGGGAGACCACCTGGGAATATCAAGTGCTGCAGGCATTACATTTTTGTAATTACATTTTACAATTGAAATGTGTGGAGGCCAAAAGGAAATTTTGGAGGAATCACCCCCAGCTCACTAAACATAAAAGTCATGAAAGCAGAAATGCAATCGCCTGCGGCCACACCACCTTGAATAAGCCTGATCTCGTCTGATCTCAGAAGCTAAGCAATGTTGGGCTTGGTTAGTACTTGGATGGGAGACCACCTGGGAATATCAAGTGCTGCAGGCATTACATTTTACAATTGAAATGTGTGGAGGCCAAAAGGAAATTTTGGAGGAATCACCCCCAGCTCACTAAACATAAAAGTCATGAAAGCAGAAATGCAATCGCCTGCGGCCACACCACCTTGAATAAGCCTGATCTCGTCTGATCTCAGAAGCTAAGCAATGTTGGGCTTGGTTATACTTGGATGGGAGACCACCTGGGAATATCAAGTGCTGCAGGCATTACATTTTTGTAATTACATTTTACAATTGAAATGTGTGGAGGCCAAAAGGAAATTTTGGAGGAATCACCCCCAGCTCACTAAACATAAAAGTCATGAAAGCAGAAATGCAATCGCCTGCGGCCACACCACCTTGAATAAGCCTGATCTCGTCTGATCTCAGAAGCTAAGCAATGTTGGGCTTGGTTAGTACTTGGATGGGAGACCACCTGGGAATATCAAGTGCTGCAGGCATTACATTTTACAATTGAAATGTGTGGAGGACAAAAGGAAATTTTGGAGGAATCACCCCCAGCTCACTAAACATAAAAGTCATGAAAGCAGAAATGCAATCGCCTGCGGCCACACCACCTTGAATAAGCCTGATCTCATCTGATCTCAGAAGCTAAGCAATATTGGGCTTGGTTAGTACTTGGATGGGAGACCACCTGGGAATATCAAGTGCTGCAGGCATTACATTTTACAATTGAAATGTGTGGAGGCCAAAGGGAAATTTTGGAGGAATCACCCCCAGCTCCCTAAACATAAAAGTCATGAAAGCAGAAATGCAATCGCCTGCGGCCACACCACCTTGAATAAGCCTGATCTCAGAAGCTAAGCAATGTTGGGCTTGGTTAGTACTTGGATGGGAGACCACCTGGGAATATCAAGTGCTGCAGGCATTACATTTTTGTAATTACATTTTACAATTGAAATGTGTGTAGGACAAAAGGAAATTTTGGAGGAATCAACCCCAGCTCCCTAAACATAAAAGTCATGAAAGCAGAAATGCAGTCGCCTGCGGCCACACCACCTTGAATAAGCCTGATCTCGTCTGATCTCAGAAGCTAAGCAATGTTGGGCTTGGTTAGTACTTGGATGGGAGACCACCTGGGAATATCAAGTGCTGCAGGCATTACATTTTTGTAATTAAATTTTACAATTGAAATGTGTGGAGGACAAAAGGAAATTTTCGAGGAATCACCACAGGCTCACTAAACATAAAAGTCATGAAAGCAGAAATGCAATCGCCTGCGGCCACACCACCTTGAATAAGCCTGATCTCGTCTGATCTCAGAAGCTAAGCAATGTTGGGCTTGATTAGTACTTGGATGGGAGACCACCTGGGATTATCAAGTGCTGCAGGCATTACATTTTACAATTGAAATGTGTGGAGGACAAAAGGAAATTTTGGAGGAATCACCCCCAGCTCACTAAACATAAAAGTCATGAAAGCAGAAAAGCAATCGCCTGCGGCCACACCACCTTGAATAAGCCTGATCTCGTCTGATCTCAGAAGCTAAGCAATGTTGGGCTTGGTTAGTACTTGGATGGGAGACCACCTGGGAATATCAAGTGCTGCAGGCATTACATTTTACAATTGAAATGTGTGGAGGACAAAAGGAAATTTTGGAGGAATCACCCCCAGCTCACTAAACATAAAAGTCATGAAAGCAGAAATGCAATCGCCTGCGGCCACACCACCTTGAATAAGCCTGATCTCGTCTGATCTCAGAAGCTAAGCAGTGTTGGGCTTGGTTAGTACTTGGATGGGAGACCACCTGGGAATATCAAGTGCTGCAGGCATTACATTTTTGTAATTACATTTTACAATTGAAATGTGTGGAGGACAAAAGGAAATTTTGGAGGAATCACCCCCAGCTCACTAAACATAAAAGTCATGAAAGCAGAAATGCAATCGCCTGCGGCCACACCACCTTGAATAAGCCTGATCTCGCCTGATCTCAGAAGCTAAGCAATGTTGGGCTTGGTTAGTACTTGGATGGGAGACCACCTGGGAATATCAAGTGCTGCAGGCATTACATTTTTGTAATTACAATTGAAATGTGTGGAGGACAAAAGGAAATTTTGGAGGAATCACCCCCAGCTCACTAAACATAAAAGTCATGAAAGCAGAAATGCAATCGCCTGCGACCACACCACCTTGAATAAGCCTGTTCTCGTCTGATCTCGTCTGATCTCAGAAGCTAAGCAATGTTGGGCTTGGTTAGTACTTGGATGGGAGACCACCTGGGAATATCAAGTGCTGCAGGCATTACATTTTTGTAATTAAATTTTACAATTGAAATGTGTGGACGACAAAAGGAAATTTTGGAGGAATCACCCCAGGCTCACTAAACATAAAAGTCATGAAAGCAGAAATGCAATCGCCTGCGGCCACACCACCTTGAATAAGCCTGATCTCGTCTGATCTCAGAAGCTAAGCAATGTTGGGCTTGGTTAGTACTTGGATGGGAGACCACCTGGGAATATCAAGTGCTGCAGGCATTACATTTTTGTAATTACAATTGAAATGTGTGGAGGACAAAAGGAAATTTTGGAGGAATCACCCCCAGCTCACTAAACATAAAAGTCATGAAAGCAGAAATGCAATCGCCTGCGACCACACCACCTTGAATAAGCCTGTTCTCGTCTGATCTCGTCTGATCTCAGAAGCTAAGCAATGTTGGGCTTGGTTAGTACTTGGATGGGAGACCACCTGGGAATATCAAGTGCTGCAGGCATTACATTTTTGTAATTAAATTTTACAATTGAAATGTGTGGACGACAAAAGGAAATTTTGGAGGAATCACCCCAGGCTCACTAAACATAAAAGTCATGAAAGCAGAAATGCAATCGCCTGCGGCCACACCACCTTGAATAAGCCTGATCTCGTCTGATCTCAGAAGCTAAGCAATGTTGGGCTTGGTTAGTACTTGGATGGGAGACCACCTGGGAATATCAAGTGCTGCAGTGATTACATTTTTGTAATTACATTTTACAATTGAAATGTGTGGAGGACAAAAGGAAATTTTGGAGGAATCACCCCCAGCTCACTAAACATAAAAGTCATGAAAGCAGAAATGCAAGCGCCTGCGGCCACACCACCTTGAATAAGCCTGATCTCGTCTGATCTCAGAAGCTAAGCAATGTTGGGCTTGATTAGTACTTGGATGGAAGACCACCTGGGATTATCAAGTGCTGCAGGCATTACATTTTACAATTGAAATGTGTGGAGGACAAAAGGAAATTTTGGAGGAATCACCCCCAGCTCACTAAACATAAAAGTCATGAAAGCAGAAATGCAATCGCCTGCGGCCACACCACCTTGAATAAGCCTGATCTCAGAAGCTAAGCAATGTTGGGCTTGGTTAGTACTTGGATGGGAGACCACCTGGGAATATCAAGTGCTGCAGGCATTACATTTTTGTAATTAAATTTTACAATTGAAATGTGTGGAGGACAAAAGGAAATTTTGGAGGAATCACCCCCAGCTCACTAAACATAAAAGTCATGAAAGCAGAAATGCAATCGCCTGCGGCCACACCACCTTGAATAAGCCTGATCTCGCCTGATCTCAGAAGCTAAGCAATGTTGGGCTTGGTTAGTACTTGGATGGGAGATCACCTGGGAATATCAAGTGCTGCAGGCATTACATTTTTGTAATTACATTTTACAATTGAAATGTGTGGAGGACAAAAGGAAATTTTGGAGGAATCACCCCCAGCTCACTAAACATAAAAGTCATGAAAGCAGAAATGCAATCGCCTGCGGCCACACCACCTTGAATAAGCCTGATCTCAGAAGCTAAGCAATGTTGGGCTTGGTTAGTACTTGGATGGGAGACCACCTGGGAATATCAAGTGCTGCAGGCATTACATTTTACAATTGAAATGTGTGGAGGACAAAAGGACATTTTGGAGGAATCACCCCCAGCTCACTAAACATAAAAGTCATGAAAGCAGAAATGCAATCGCCTGCGGCAACACCACCTTGAATAAGCCTGATCTCGTCTGATCTCAGAAGCTAAGCAATGTTGGGCTTGGTTAGTACTTGGATGGGAGACCACCTGGGAATATCAAGTGCTGCAGGAATTACATTTTTGTAATTACATTTTACAATTGAAATGTGTGGAGGACAAAAGGAAATTTTGGAGGAATCACCCCCAGCTCACTAAACATAAAAGTCATGAAAGCAGAAATGCAATCGCCTGCGGCCACACCACCTTGAATAAGCCTGTTCTCAGAAGCTAAGCAGTGTTGGGCTTGGTTAGTACTTGGATGGGAGACCACCTGGGAATATCAAGTGCTGCAGGCATTACATTTTACAATTGAAATGTGTGGAGGACAAAAGGAAATTTTGGAGGAATCACCCCCAGCTCCCTAAACATAAAAGTCATGAAAGCAGAAATGCAATCGCCTGCGGCCAAACCACCTTGAATAAGCCTGATCTCAGAAGCTAAGCAATGTTGGGCTTGGTTAGTACTTGGATGGGAGACCACCTGGGAATATCAAGTGCTGCAGGCATTACATTTTTGTAATTACATTTTACAATTGAAATGTGTGGAGGACAAAAGGAAATTTTGGAGGAATCACCCCCAGCTCACTAAACATAAAAGTCATGAAAGCAGAAATGCAATCGCCTGCGGCCACACCACCTTGAATAAGCCTGATCTCAGAAGCTAAGCAATGTTGGGCTTGGTTAGTACTTGGATGGGAGACCACCTGGGAATATCAAGTGCTGCAGGCATTACATTTTACAATTGAAATGTGTGGAGGACAAAAGGAAATTTTGGAGGAATCACCCCCAGCTCACTAAACATAAAAGTCATGAAAGCAGAAATGCAATCGCCTGCGGCCACACCACCTTGAATAAGCCTGATCTCAGAAGCTAAGCAATGTTGGGCTTGGTTAGTACTTGGATGGGAGACCACCTGGGAATATCAAGTGCTGCAGGCATTACATTTTACAATTGAAATGTGTGGAGGACAAAAGGAAATTTTGGAGGAATCACCCCCAGCTCAAAAAACATAAAAGTCATGAAAGCAGAAATGCAATCGCCTGCGGCCACACCACCTTGAATAAGCCTGATCTCGTCTGATCTCAGAAGCTAAGCAATGTTGGGCTTGGTTAGTACTTGGATGGGAGACCACCTGGGAATATCAAGTGCTGCAGGCATTACATTTTTGTAATTACATTTTACAATTGAAATGTGTGGAGGACAAAAGGAAATTTTGGAGGAATCACCCCCAGCTCACTAAACATAAAAGTCATGAAAGCAGAAATGCAATCGCCTGCGGCCAAACCACCTTGAATAAGCCTGATCTCGTCTGATCTCAGAAGCTAAGCAATGTTGGGCTTGGTTAGTACTTGGGTGGGAGACCACCTGGGACTATCAAGTGCTGCAGGCATTACATTTTACAATTGAAATGTGTGGAGGACAAAAGGAAATTTTGGAGGAATCACCCCCAGCTCACTAAACATAAAAGTCATGAAAGCAGAAATGCAATCGCCTGCGGCAACACCACCTTGAATAAGCCTGATCTCGTCTGATCTCAGAAGCTAAGCAATGTTGGGCTTGGTTAGTACTTGGATGGGAGACCACCTGGGAATATCAAGTGCTGCAGGCATTACATTTTTGTAATTACATTTTACAATTGAAATGTGTGGAGGACAAAAGGAAATTTTGGAGGAATCACCCCCAGCTCACTAAACATAAAAGTCATGAAAGCAGAAATGCAATCGCCTGCGGCCACACCACCTTGAATAAGCCTGATCTCCGAAGCTAAGCAATGTTGGGCTTGGTTAGTACTTGGATGGGAGACCACCTGGGAATATCAAGTGCTGCAGGCATTACATTTTTGTAATTACATTTTACAATTGAAATGTGTGGAGGACAAAAGGAAATTTTGGAGGAATCACCCCCAGCTCACTAAACATAAAAGTCATGAAAGCAGAAATGCAATCGCCTGCGGCCACACCACCTTGAATAAGCCTGATCTCGTCTGATCTCAGAAGCTAAGCAATGTTGGGCTTGGTTAGTACTTGGATGGGAGACCACCTGGGAATATCAAGTGCTGCAGGCATTACATTCTACAATTGAAATGTGTGGAGGCCAAAAGGAAATTTTGGAGGAATCACCCCCAGCTCACTAAACATAAAAGTCATGAAAGCAGAAATGCAATCGCCTGCGGCCACACCACCTTGAATAAGCCTGATCTCAGAAGCTAAGCAATATTGGGCTTGGTTAGTACTTGGATGGGAGACCACCTGGGAATATCAAGTGCTGCAGGCATTACATTTTTGTAATTACATTTTACAATTGAAATGTGTGGAGGACAAAAGGAAATTTTGGAGGAATCACCCCCAGCTCCCTAAACATAAAAGTCATGAAAGCAGAAATGCAATCGCCTGCGGCCACACCACCTTGAATAAGCCTAATCTCGTCTGATCTCAGAAGCTAAGCAATGTTGGGCTTGGTTAGTACTTGGATGGGAGACCACCTGGGAATATCAAGTGCTGCAGGCATTACATTTTTGTAATTACATTTTACAATTGAAATGTGTGGAGGACAAAAGGAAATTTTGGAGGAATCACCCCCAGCTCACTAAACATAAAAGTCATGAAAGCAGAAATGCAATCGCCTGCGGCCACACCACCTTGAATAAGCCTGATCTCGTCTGATCTCAGAAGCTAAGCAATGTTGGGCTTGGTTAGTACTTGGATGGGAGACCACCTGGGAATATCAAGTGCTGCAGGCATTACATTTTTGTAATTACATTTTACAATTGAAATGTGTGGACAAAAGGAAATTTTGGAGGAATCACCCCCAGCTCACTAAACATAAAAGTCATGAAAGCAGAAATGCAACCGCCTGCGGCCACACCACATAGAATAAGCCTGATCTCAGAAGCTAAGCAATGTTGGGCTTGGTTAGTACTTGGATGGGAGACCACCTGGGAATATCAAGTGCTGCAGGCATTACATTTTTGTAATTACATTTTACAATTGAAATGTGTGGAGGACAAAAGGAAATTTTGGAGGAATCACCCCCAGCTCACTAAACATAAAAGTCATGAAAGCAGAAATACAATCGCCTGCGGCCACACCACCTTGAATAAGCCTGATCTCAGAAGCTAAGCAATGTTGGGCTTGGTTAGTACTTGGATGGGAGACCACCTGGGAATATCAAGTGCTGCAGGCATTACATTTTTGTAATTACATTTTACAATTGAAATGTGTGGAGGACAAAAGGAAATTTTGGAGGAATCACCCCCAGCTCACTAAACATAAAAGTCATGAAAGCAGAAATGCAATCGCCTGCGGCCATACCACCTTGAATAAGCCTGGTCTCGTCTGATCTCAGAAGCTAAGCAATGTTGGGTTTGGTTAGTACTTGGATGGGAGACCACCTGGGAATATCAAGTGCTGCAGGCATTACATTTTTGTAATTAAATTTTACAATTGAAATGTGTGGAGGACAAAAGGAAATTTTGGAGGAATCACCCCCAGCTCACTAAACATAAAAGTCATGAAAGCAGAAATGCAATTGTCTGCGGCCACACCACCTTGAATAAGCCTGATCTCAGAAGCTAAGCAATGTTGGGCTTGGTTAGTACTTGGATGGGAGACCACCTGGGAATATCAAGTGCTGCAGGCATTACATTTTTGTAATTAAATTTTACAATTGAAATGTGTGGAGGACAAAAGGAAATTTTGGAGGAATCACCCCCAGCTCACTAAACATAAAAGTCATGAAAGCAGAAATGCAGTCGCCTGCGGCCACACCACCTTGAATAAGCCTGATCTCGTCTGATCTCAGAAGCTAAGCAATGTTGGGCTTGGTTAGTACTTGGATGGGAGACCACCTGGGAATATCAAGTGCTGCAGGCATTACATTTTTGTAATTACATTTTACAATTGAAATGTGTGGAGGACAAAAGGAAATTTTGGAGGAATCACCCCCAGCTTACTAAACATAAAAGTCATGAAAGGAGAAATGCAACCGCCTGCGGCCACACCACATTGAATAAGCCTGATCTCAGAAGCTAAGCAATGTTGGGCTTGGTTAGTACTTGGATGGGAGACCACCTGGGAATATCAAGTGCTGCAGGCATTACATTTTACAATTGAAATGTGTGGAGGCCAAAAGGAAATTTTGGAGGAATCACCCCTAGCTCACTATACATAAAAGTCATGAAAGCAGAAATGCAATCGCCTGCGGCCACACCACCTTGAATAAGCCTGATCTCGTCTGATCTCAGAAGCTAAGCAATGTTGGGCTTGGTTAGTACTTGGATGGGAGACCACCTGGGAATATCAAGTGCTGCAGGCATTACATTTTTGTAATTACAATTGAAATGTGTGGAGGACAAAAGGAAATTTTGGAGTAATCACCCCCAGCTCACTAAACATAAAAGTCATGAAAGCAGAAATGCAATCGCCTGCGACCACACCACCTTGAATAAGCCTGTTCTCGTCTGATCTCGTCTGATCTCAGAAGCTAAGCAATGTTGGGCTTGGTTAGTACTTGGATGGGAGACCACCTGGGAATATCAAGTGCTGCAGGCATTACATTTTTGTAATTAAATTTTACAATTGAAATGTGTGGACGACAAAAGGAAATTTTGGAGGAATCACCCCAGGCTCACTAAACATAAAAGTCATGAAAGCAGAAATGCAATCGCCTGCGGCCACACCACCTTGAATAAGCCTGATCTCGTCTGATCTCAGAAGCTAAGCAATGTTGGGCTTGGTTAGTACTTGGATGGGAGACCACCTGGGAATATCAAGTGCTGCAGGCATTACATTTTTGTAATTACATTTTACAATTGAAATGTGTGGAGGACAAAAGGAAATTTTGGAGGAATCACCCCCAGCTCACTAAACATAAAAGTCATGAAAGCAGAAATGCAATCGCCTGCGGCCACACCAACTTGAATAAGCCTGATCTCCGAAGCTAAGCAATGTTGGGCTTGGTTAGTACTTGGATGGGAGACCACCTGGGAATATCAAGTGCTGCAGGCATTACATTTTTGTAATTACATTTTACAATTGAAATGTGTGGAGGACAAAAGGAAATTTTGGAGGAATCACCCCCAGCTCACTAAACATAAAAGTCATGAAAGCAGAAATGCAATCGCCTGCGGCCACACCACCTTGAATAAGCCTGATCTCGTCTGATCTCAGAAGCTAAGCAATGTTGGGCTTGGTTAGTACTTGGATTCGAGAAAACCTGGGAATATCAAGTGCTGCAGGCATTACATTTTTGTAATTACATTTTACAATTGAAATGTGTGGAGGACAAAAGGAAATTTTGGAGGAATCACCCCCAGCTCCCTAAACATAAAAGTCATGAAAGCAAAAATGCAATCGCCTGCGGCCACACCACCTTGAATAAGCCTGATCTCGTCTGATCTCAGAAGCTAAGCAATGTTGGGCTTGGTTAGTACTTGGATGGGAGACCACCTGGGAATATCAAGTGCTGCAGGCATTACATTTTTGTAATTACATTTTACAATTGAAATGTGTGGAGGACAAAAGGAAATTTTGGATGACTCACCCCCAGCTCACTAAACATAAAAGTCATGAAAGCAGAAATGCAATCGCCTGCGGCCACACCACCTTGAATAAGCCTGATCTCGTCTGATCTCAGAAGCTAAGCAATGTTGGGCTTGGTTAGTACTTGGATGGGAGACCACCTGGGAATATCAAGTGCTGCAGGCATTACATTTTTGTAATTACATTTTACAATTGAAATGTGTGGACGACAAAAGGAAATTTTGGAGGAATCACCCCCAGCTCACTAAACATAAAAGTCATGAAAGCAGAAATGCAATCGCCTGCGGCCACACCACCTTGAATAAGCCTGATCTCGTCTGATCTCGTCTGATCTCAGAAGCTAAGCAATCTTGGGCTTGGTTAGTACTTGGATGGGAGACCACCTGGGAATATCAAGTGCTGCAGGCATTACATTTTACAATTGAAATGTGTGGAGGACAAAAGGAAATTTTGGAGGAATCACCCCCAGCTCACTAAACATAAAAGTCATGAAAGCAGAAATGCAATCGCCTGCGGCCACACCACCTTGAATAAGCCTGATCTCGTCTGATCTCAGAAGCTAAGCAATGTTGGGCTTGGTTAGTACTTGGATGGGAGACCACCTGGGAATATCAAGTGCTGCAGGCATTACATTTTTGTAATTACATTTTACAATTGAAATGTGTGGAGGACAAAAGGAAATTTTGGATGACTCACCCCCAGCTCACTAAACATAAAAGTCATGAAAGCAGAAATGCAATCGCCTGCGGCCACACCACCTTGAATAAGCCTGATCTCGTCTGATCTCAGAAGCTAAGCAATGTTGGGCTTGGTTAGTACTTGGATGGGAGACCACCTGGGAATATCAAGTGCTGCAGGCATTACATTTTTGTAATTACATTTTACAATTGAAATGTGTGGAGGACAAAAGGAAATTTTGGAGGAATCACCCCCAGCTCACTAAACATAAAAGTCATGAAAGCAGAAATGCAATCGCCTGCGGCCACACCACCTTGAATAAGCCTGATCTCGTCTGATCTCGTCTGATCTCAGAAGCTAAGCAATCTTGGGCTTGGTTAGTACTTGGATGGGAGACCACCTGGGAATATCAAGTGCTGCAGGCATTACATTTTACAATTGAAATGTGTGGAGGACAAAAGGAAATTTTGGAGGAATCACCCCCAGCTCCCTAAACATAAAAGTCATGAAAGCAGAAATGGAAACTCCTGCGGCCACACCACCTTGAATAAGCCTGATCTCGTCTGATCTCAGAAGCTAAGCAATGTTGGGCTTGGTTAGTACTTGGATGGGAGACCACCTGGGAATATCAAGTGCTGCAGGCATTACATTTTTGTAATTACATTTTAGAATTGAAATGTGTGGAGGACAAAAGGAAATTTTGGAGGAATCACCCCCAGCTCACTAAACATAAAAGTCATGAAAGCAGAAATGCAATCGCCTGCGGCCACACCACCTTGAATAAGCCTGATCTCAGAAGCTAAGCAATGTTGGGCTTGGTTAGTACTTGGATGGGAGACCACCTGGGAATATCAAGTGCTGCAGGCATTACATTTTTGTAATTAAATTTTACAATTGAAATGTGTGGAGGACAAAAGGAAATTTTGGAGGAATCACCCCCAGCTCACTAAACATAAAAGTCATGAAAGCAGAAATGCAATCGCCTGCGGCCACACCACCTTGAATAAGCCTGATCTCAGAAGCTAAGCAATGCTGGGCTTGGTTAGTACTTGGATGGGAGACCACCTGGGAATATCAAGTGCTGCAGGCATTACATTTTACAATTGAAATGTGTGGAGGCCAAAAGGAAATTTTGGAGGAATCACCCCCAGCTCACTAAACATAAAAGTCATGAAAGCAGAAATGCAATCGCCTGCGGCCACACCACCTTGAATAAGCCTGATCTCAGAAGCTAAGCAATGTTGGGCTTGGTTAGTACTTGGATGGGAGACCACCTGGGAATATCAAGTGCTGCAGGCATTACATTTTTGTAATTACATTTTACAATTGAAATGTGTGGAGGACAAAAGGAAATTTTGGAGGAATCACCCCCAGCTCACTAAACATAAAAGTCATGAAAGCAGAAATGCAGTCGACTGCGGCCACACCACCTTGAATAAGCCTGATCTCAGAAGCTAAGCAATGTTGGGCTTGGTTAGTACTTGGATGGGAGACCACCTGGGAATATCAAGTGCTGCAGGCATTACATTTTTGTAATTACATTTTACAATTGAAATGTGTGGAGGACAAAAGGACATTTTGGAGGAATCACCCCCAGCTCACTAAACATAAAAGTCATGAAAGCAGAAATGCAATCGCCTGCGGCCACACCACCTTGAATAAGCCTGCTCTCCGAAGCTAAGCAATGTTGGGCTTGGTTAGTACTTGGATGGGAGACCACCTGGGAATATCAAGTGCTGCAGGCATTACATTTTTGTAATTACATTTTACAATTGAAATGTGTGGAGGACAAAAGGAAATTTTGGAGGAATCACCCCCAGCTCACTAAACATAAAAGTCATGAAAGCAGAAATGCAATCGCCTGCGGCCACACCACCTTGAATAAGCCTGATCTCGTCTGATCTCAGAAGCTAAGCAATGTTGGGCTTGGTTAGTACTTGGATGGGAGACCACCTGGGAATATCAAGTGCTGCAGGCATTACATTTTACAATTGAAATATGTAGAGGCCAAAAGGAAATTTTGGAGGAATCACCCCCAGCTCACTAAACATAAAAGTCATGAAAGCAGAATCGCAATCGCCTGCGGCCACACCACCTTGAATAAGCCTGATCTCAGAAGCTAAGCAATATTGGGCTTGGTTAGTACTTGGATGGGAGACCACCTGGGAATATCAAGTGCTGCAGGCATTACATTTTTGTAATTACATTTTACAATTGAAATGTGTGGATGACAAAAGGAAATTTTGGAGGAATCACCCCCAGCTCCCTAAACATAAAAGTCATGAAAGCAGAAATGCAATCGCCTGCGGCCACACCACCTTGAATAAGCCTGATCTCGTCTGATCTCAGAAGCTAAGCAATGTTGGGCTTGGTTAGTACTTGGATGGGAGACCACCTGGGAATATCAAGTGCTGCAGGCATTACATTTTTGTAATTACATTTTACAATTGAAATGTGTGGAGGACAAAAGGAAATTTTGGAGGAATCACCCCCAGCTCCCTAAACATAAAAGTCATGAAAGCAGAAATGCAATCGCCTGCGGCCACACCACCTTGAATAAGCCTGATCTCGTCTGATCTCAGAAGCTAAGCAATGTTGGGCTTGGTTAGTACTTGGATGGGAGACCACCTGGGAATATCAAGTGCTGCAGGCATTACATTTTTGTAATTACATTTTACAATTGAAATGTGTGGAGGACAAAAGGAAATTTTGGAGGAATCACCCCCAGCTCACTAAACATAAAAGTCATGAAAGCAGAAATGCAATCGCCTGCGGCCACACCACCTTGAATAAGCCTGATCTCGTCTGATCTCAGAAGCTAAGCAATGTTGGGCTTGATTAGTACTTGCATGGGAGACCACCTGGGAATATCAAGTGCTGCAGGCATTACATTTTACAATTGAAATGTGTGGAGGCCAAAAGGAAATTTTGGAGGAATCACACCCAGCTCACTAAACATAAAAGTCATGAAAGCAGAAATGCAATCGCCTGCGGCCACACCACCTTGAATAAGCCTGATCTCGTCTGATCTCAGAAGCTAATCAATGTTGGGCTTGATTAGTACTTGGATGGGAGACCACCTGGGAATATCAAGTGCTGCAGGCATTACATTTTACAATTGAAATGTGTGGACAAAAGGAAATTTTGGAGGAATCACCCCCAGCTCACTAAACATAAAAGTCATGAAAGCAGAAAAGCAATCGCCTGCGGCCACACCACCTTGAATAAGCCTGATCTCGTCTGATCTCAGAAGCTAAGCAATGTTGGGCTTGGTTAGTACTTGGATGGGAGACCACCTGGGAATATCAAGTGCTGCAGGCATTACATTTTTGTAATTGCATTTTACAATTGAAATGTGTGGAGGACAAAAGGAAATTTTGGAGGAATCACCCCCAGCTCACTAAACATAAAAGTCATGAAAGCAGAAATGCAATCGCCTGCGGCCACACCACCTTGAATAAGCCTGATCTCAGAAGCTAAGCAATGTTGGGCTTGGTTAGTACTTGGATGGGAGACCACCTGGGAATATCAAGTGCTGCAGGCATTACATTTTTGTGATTACATTTTACAATTGAAATGTGTGGAGGACAAAAGGAAATTTTGGAGGAATCACCCCCAGCTCCCTAAACATAAAAGTCATGAAAGCAGAAATGCAATCGCCTGCGGCCACACCACCTTGAATAAGCCTGATCTCGTCTGATCTCAGAAGCTAAGCAATGTTGGGCTTGGTTAGTACTTGGATGGGAGACCACCTGGGAATATCAAGTGCTGCAGGCATTACATTTTACAATTGAAATGTGTGGAGGACAAAAGGAAATTTTGGAGGACTCACCCCCAGCTCACTAAACATAAAAGTCATGAAAGCAGAAATGCAATCGCCTGCGGCCACACCACCTTGAATAAGCCTGATCTCAGAAGCTAAGCAATGTTGGGCTTGGTTAGTACTTGGATGGGAGACCACCTGGGAATATCAAGTGCTGCAGGCATTACATTTTTGTAATTACATTTTACAATTGAAATGTGTGGAGGACAAAAGGAAATTTTGGAGGAATCACCCCCAGCTCACTAAACATAAAAGTCATGAAAGCAGAAATGCAATCGCCTGCGGCCACACCACATTGAATAAGCCTGCTCTCAGAAGCTAAGCAATATTGGGCTTGGTTAGTACTTGGATGGGAGACCACCTGGGAATATCAAGTGCTGCAGGCAATACATTTTTGTAATTACATTTTACAATTGAAATGTGTGGAGGACAAAAGGAAATTTTGGAGGAATCACCCCCAGCTCACTAAACATAAAAGTCATGAAAGCAGAAATGCAATCGCCTGCGGCCACACCACCTTGAATAAGCCTGATCTCAGAATCTAAGCAATGTTGGGCTTGGTTAGTACTTGGATGGGAGACCACCTGGGAATATCAAGTGCTGCAGGCATTACATTTTTGTAATTACATTTTACAATTGAAATGTGTGGAGGACAAAAGGAAATTTTGGAGGAATCACCCCCAGCTCACTAAACATAAAAGTCATGAAAGCAGAAATGCAATCGCCTGCGGCCACACCATCTTGAATAAGCCTGATCTCATCTGATCTCAGAAGCTAAGCAATGTTGGGCTTGGTTAGTACTTGGATGGGAGACCACCTGGGAATATCAAGTGCTGCAGGCATTACATTTTACAATTGAAATGTGTGGAGGACAAAAGGAAATTTTGGAGGAATCACCCCCAGCTCACTAAACATAAAAGTCATGAAAGCAGAAATGCAATCGCCTGCGGCCACACCACCTTGAATAAGCCTGATCTCGTCTGATCTCAGAAGCTAAGCAATGTTGGGCTTGGTTAGTACTTGGATGGGAGACCACCTGGGAATATCAAGTGCTGCAGGCATTACATTTTACAATTGAAATGTGTGGAGGACAAAAGGAAATTTTGGAGGAATCACCCCCAGCTCACTAAACATAAAAGTCATGAAAGCAGAAATGCAATCGCCTGCGGCCACACCACCTTGAATAAGCCTGATCTCGTCTGATCTCAGAAGCTAAGCAATGTTGGGCTTGGTTAGTACTTGGATGGGAGACCACCTGGGAATATCAAGTGCTTCAGGCATTACATTTTACAATTGAAATGTGTGGAGGACAAAAGGAAATTTTGGAGGAATCACCCCCAGCTCCCTAAACATAAAAGTCATGAAAGCAGAAATGCAATCGCCTGCGGCCACACCACCTTGAATAAGCCTGATCTCGTCTGATCTCAGAAGCTAAGCAATGTTGGGCTTGGTTAGTACTTGGATGGGAGACCACCTGGGAATATCAAGTGCTGCAGGCATTACATTTTACAATTGAAATGTGTGGAGGACAAAAGGAAATTTTGGAGGACTCACCCCCAGCTCACTAAACATAAAAGTCATGAAAGCAGAAATGCAATCGCCTGCGGCCACACCACCTTGAATAAGCCTGATCTCAGAAGCTAAGCAATGTTGGGCTTGGTTAGTACTTGGATGGGAGACCACCTGGGAATATCAAGTGCTGCAGGCATTACATTTTTGTAATTACATTTTACAATTGAAATGTGTGGAGGACAAAAGGAAATTTTGGAGGAATCACCCCCAGCTCACTAAACATAAAAGTCATGAAAGCAGAAATGCAATCGCCTGCGGCCACACCACATTGAATAAGCCTGCTCTCAGAAGCTAAGCAATATTGGGCTTGGTTAGTACTTGGATGGGAGACCACCTGGGAATATCAAGTGCTGCAGGCAATACATTTTTGTAATTACATTTTACAATTGAAATGTGTGGAGGACAAAAGGAAATTTTGGAGGAATCACGCCCAGCTCACTAAACATAAAAGTCATGAAAGCAGAAATGCAATCGCCTGCGGCCACACCACCTTGAATAAGCCTGATCTCAGAATCTAAGCAATGTTGGGCTTGGTTAGTACTTGGATGGGAGACCACCTGGGAATATCAAGTGCTGCAGGCATTACATTTTTGTAATTACATTTTACAATTGAAATGTGTGGAGGACAAAAGGAAATTTTGGAGGAATCACCCCCAGCTCACTAAACATAAAAGTCATGAAAGCAGAAATGCAATCGCCTGCGGCCACACCATCTTGAATAAGCCTGATCTCGTCTGATCTCAGAAGCTAAGCAATGTTGGGCTTGGTTAGTACTTGGATGGGAGACCACCTGGGAATATCAAGTGCTGCAGGCATTACATTTTACAATTGAAATGTGTGGAGGACAAAAGGAAATTTTGGAGGAATCACCCCCAGCTCACTAAACATAAAAGTCATGAAAGCAGAAATGCAATCGCCTGCGGCCACACCACCTTGAATAAGCCTGATCTCGTCTGATCTCAGAAGCTAAGCAATGTTGGGCTTGGTTAGTACTTGGATGGGAGACCACCTGGGAATATCAAGTGCTGCAGGCATTACATTTTACAATTGAAATGTGTGGAGGCCAAAAGGAAATTTTGGACGAATCACCCCCAGCTCACTAAACATAAAAGTCATGAAAGCAGAAATGCAATCGCCTGCGGCCACACCACCTTGAATATGCCTGATCTCGTCTGATCTCAGAAGCTAAGCAATGTTGGGCTTGGTTAGTACTTGGATGGGAGACCACCTGGGCATATCAAGTGCTTCAGGCATTACATTTTACAATTGAAATGTGAGGAGGACAAAAGGAAATTTTGGAGGAATCACCCCCAGCTCACTAAACATAAAAGTCATGAAAGCAGGAATGCAACCGCCTGCGGCCACACTACCTTGAATAAGCTTGATCTCGTCTGATCTCAGAAGCTAAGCAATGTTGGGCTTGGTTAGTACTTGGATGGGAGACCACCTGGGAATATCAAGTACTGCAGGCATTACATTTTTGTAATTACATTTTACAATTGAAATGTGTGGAGGACAAAAGGAAATTTTGGAGGAATCACCCCCAGCTCACTAAACATAAAAGTCATGAAAGCAGAAATGCAATCGCCTGCGGCCACACCACCTTGAATAAGCCTGATCTCAGAAGCTAAGCAATGTTGGGCTTGGTTAGTACTTGGATGGGAGACCACCTGGGAATATCAAGAGCTGCAGGCATTACATTTTTGTAATTACATTTTACAATTGAAATGTGTGGAGGACAAAAGGAAATTTTGGAGGAATCACCCCCACCTCAATAAACATAAAAGTCATGAAAGCAGAAATGCAATCGCCTGCGGCCACACCACCTTGAATAAGCCTGATCTCGTCTGATCTCAGAAGCTAAGCAGTGTTGGGCTTGGTTAGTACTTGGATGGGAGACCACCTGGGAATATCAAGTGCTGCAGGCATTACATTTTTGTAATTACATTTTACAATTGAAATGTGTGGAGGACAAAAGGAAATTTTGGAGGAATCACCCCCAGCTCACTAAACATAAAAGTCATGAAAGCAGAAATGCAATCGCCTGCGGCCACACCACCTTGAATAAGCCTGATCTCGTCTGGTCTCAGAAGCTAAGCAATGTTGGGCTTGGTTAGTACTTGGATGGGAGACCACCTGGGAATATCAAGTGCTGCAGGCATTACATTTTACAATTGAAATGTGTGGAGGACAAAAGGAAATTTTGGAGGAATCACCCCCAGCTCACTAAACATAAAAGTCATGAAAGCAGAAATGCAATCGCCTGCGGCCACACCACCTTGAATAAGCCTGATCTCGTCTGATCTCAGAAGCTAAGCAATGTTGGGCTTGGTTAATACTTGGATGGGAGACCACCTGGGAATATCAAGTGCTGCAGGCATTACATTTTTGTAATTACATTTTACAATTGAAATGTGTGGAGGACAATAGGAAATTTTGGAGGAATCACCCCCAGCTCACTAAACATAAAAGTCACGAAAGCAGAAATGCAATCGCCTGCGGCCACACCACCTTGAATAAGCCTGATCTCAGAAGCTAAGCAATGTTGGGCTTGGTTAGTACTTGGATGGGAGACCACCTGGGAATATCAAGTGCTGCAGGCATTACATTTTTGTAATTACATTTTACAATTGAAATGTGAGGAGGACAAAAGGAAATTTTGGAGGAATCACCCCCAGCTCACTAAACATAAAAGTCATGAAAGCAGAAATGCAATCGCCTGCGGCCACACCACCTTGAATAAGCCTGATCTCAGAAGCTAAGCAATGTTGGGCTTGGTTAGTACTTGGATGGGAGACCACCTGGGAATATCAAGTGCTGCAGGCATTACATTTTTGTAATTACATTTTACAATTGAAATGTGTGGAGGACAAAAGGAAATTTTGGAGGAATCACCCCCAGCTCACTAAACATAAAAGTCATGAAAGCAGAAATGCAATCGCCTGCGGCCACACCACCTTGAATAAGCCTGATCTCGTCTGATCTCAGAAGCTAAGCAATGTTGGGCTTGGTTAGTACTTGGATGGGAGACCACCTGGGAATATCAACTGCTGCAGGCATTACATTTTACAATTGAAATGTGTAGAGGCCAAAAGGAAATTTTGGAGGAATCACCCCCAGCTCACTAAACATAAAAGTCATGAAAGCAGAAATGCAATCGCCTGCGGCCACACCACCTTGAATAAGCCTGATCTCGTCTGATCTCAGAAGCTAAGCAATGTTGGGCTTGGTTAGTAGTTGGATGGGAGACCACCTGGGAATATCAAGTGCTGCAGGCATTACATTTTACAATTGAAATGTGTGGAGGACAAAAGGAAATTTTGGAGGAATCACCCCCAGCTCACTAAACATAAAAGTCATGAAAGCAGAAATGCAATCGCCTGCGGCCACACCACCTTTAATAAGCCTGATCTCGTCTGATCTCAGAAGCTAAGCAATGTTGGGCTTGGTGAGTACTTGGATGGGAGACCACCTGGGAATATCAAGTGCTGCAGGCATTACATTTTACAATTGAAATGTGTGGAGGCCAAAAGGAAATTTTGGAGGAATCACCCCCAGCTCACTAAACATAAAAGTCATGAAAGCAGAAATGCAATCGCCTGCGGCCACACCACCTTGAATAAGCCTGATCTCGTCTGATCTCAGAAGCTAAGCAATGTTGGGCTTGGTTAGTACTTAGATGGGAGACCACCTGGGAATATCAAGTGCTGCAGGCATTACATTTTTGTAATTACATTTTACAATTGAAATGTGTGGAGGACAAAAGGAAATTTTGGAGGAATCACCCCCAGCTCACTAAACATAAAAGTCATGAAAGCAGAAATGCAATCGCCTGCGGCCACACCACCTTGAATAAGCCTGATCTCGTCTGATCTCAGAAGCTAAGCAATGTTGGGCTTGGTTAGTACTTGGATGGGAGACCACCTGGGAATATCAAGTGCTGCAGGCATTACATTTTACAATTGAAATGTGTGGAGGCCAAAAGGAAATTTTGGAGGAATCACCCCCAGCTCACTAAACATAAAAGTCATGAAAGCAGAAATGCAATCGCCTGCGGCCACACCACTTTGAATAAGCCTGATCTCGTCTGATCTCAGAAGCTAAGCAATGTTGGGCTTGGTTAGTACTTGGATGGGAGACCACCTGGGAATATCAAGTGCTGCAGGCATTACATTTTACAATTGAAATGTGTGGAGGACAAAAGGAAATTTTGGAGGAATCACCCCCAGCTCACTAAACATAAAAGTCATGAAAGCAGAAATGCAATCGCCTGCGGCCACACCACCTTGAATAAGCCTGATCTCGTCTGATCTCAGAAGCTAAGCAGTGTTGGGCTTGGTTAGTACTTGGATGGGAGACCACCTGGGAATATCAAGTGCTGCAGGCATTACATTTTTGTAATTACATTTTACAATTGAAATGTGTGGAGGACAAAAGGAAATTTTGGAGGAATCACCCCCAGCTCCCTAAACATAAAAGTCATGAAAGCAGAAATGCAATCGCCTGCGGCCACACCACCTTGAATAAGCCTTATCTCAGAAGCTAAGCAATGTTGGGCTTGGTTAGTACTTGGATGGGAGACCACCTGGGAATATCAAGTGCTGCAGGCATTACATTTTTGTAATTACATTTTACAATTGAAATGTGTGGAGGACAAAAGGAAATTTTGGAGGAATCACCCCCAGCTCCCTAAACATAAAAGTCATGAAAGCAGAAATGCAATCTCCTGCGGCCACACCACCTTGAATAAGCCTGATCTCGTCTGATCTCAGAAGCTAAGCAGTGTTGGGCTTGGTTAGTACTTGGATGGGAGACCACCTGGGAATATCAAGTGCTGCAGGCATTACATTTTTGTAATTACATTTTACAATTGAAATGTGTGGAGGACAAAAGGAAATTTTGGAGGAATCACCCCCAGCTCCCTAAACATAAAAGTCATGAAAGCAGAAATGCAATCGCCTGCGGCCACACCACCTTGAATTAGCCTTATCTCAGAAGCTAAGCAATGTTGGGCTTGGTTAGTACTTGGATGGGAGACCACCTGGGAATATCAAGTGCTGCAGGCATTACATTTTTGTAATTACATTTTACAATTGAAATGTGTGGAGGACAAAAGGAAATTTTGGAGGAATCACCCCCAGCTCCCTAAACATAAAAATTCATGAAAGCAGAAATGCAATCGCCTGCGGCTGCACCACCTTGAATAAGCCTGATCTCGCCTGATCTCAGAAGCTAAGCAATGTTGGGCTTGGTTAGTACTTGGATGGGAGACCACCTGGGAATATCAAGTGCTGCAGGCATTACATTTTACAATTGAAATGTGTGGAGGCCAAAAGGAAATTTTGGAGGAATCACCCCCAGCTCCCTAAACATAAAAGTCATGAAAGCAGAAATGCAATCGCCTGCGGCCACACCACCTTGAATAAGCCTGATCTCGTCTGATCTCAGAAGCTAAGCAGTGTTGGGCTTGGTTAGTACTTGGATGGGAGACCACCTGGGAATATCAAATGCTGCAGGCATTACATTTTTGTAATTACATTTTACAATTGAAATGTGTGGAGGACAAAAGGAAATTTTGGAGGAATCACCCCCAGCTCACTAAACATAAAAGTCATGAAAGCAGAAATGCAATCGCCTGCGGCCACACCACCTTGTATAAGCCTGATCTCAGAAGCTAAGCAATGTTGGGCTTGGTTAGTACTTGGATGGGAGACCACCTGGGAATATCAAGTGCTGCAGGCATTACATTTTACAATTGAAATGTGTGGAGGACAAAAGGAAATTTTGGAGGAATCACCCCCAGCTCACTAAACATAAAAGTCATGAAAGCAGAAATGCAATCGCCTGCGGCCACACCACCTTGAATAAGCCTGATCTCGTCTGATCTCAGAAGCTAAGCAATGTTGGGCTTGGTTAGTATTTGGATGGGAGGCCACCTGGGAATATCAAGTGCTGCAGGCATTACATTTTTGTAATTACATTTTACAATTGAAATGTGTGGAGGACAAAAGGAAATTTTGGAGGAATCACCCCCAGCTCACTAAACATAAAAGTAATGAAAGCAGAAATGCATTCGACTGCGGCCACACCACCTTGAATAAGCCTGATCTCGTCTGATCTCAGAAGCTAAGCAAAGTTGGGCTTGGTTAGTACTTGGATGGGAGACCACCTGGGAATATCAAGTGCTGCAGGCATTACATTTTACAATTGAAATGTGTGGAGGACAAAAGGAAATTTTGGAGGAATCACCCCCAGCTCACTAAACATAAAAGTCATGAAAGCAGAAATGCAATCGCCTGCGGCCGCACCACCTTGAATAAGCCTGATCTCGTCTGATCTCAGAAGCTAAGCAAAGTTGGGCTTGGTTAGTACTTGGATGGGAGACCACCTGGGAATATCAAGTGCTGTAGGCATTACATTTTTTTAATTACATTTTACAATTGAAATGTGTGGAGGACAAAAGGAAATTTTGGAGGAATCACCACCAGCTCACTAAACATAAAAGTCAAGAAAGCAGAAAAGCAATTTCCTGCGGCCACACCACCTTGAGTAAGCATGATCTCGTCTGCTCTCAGAAGCTAAGCAATGTTGGGCTTGGTTAGTACTTGGATGGGAGACCACCTGGGAATATCAAGTGCTGCAGGCATTACATTTTACAATTGAAATGTGTGGAGGACAAAAGGAAATTTTGGAGGAATCACCCCCAGCTCACTAAACATAAAAGTCATGAAAGCAGAAATGCAATCGGCTGCGGCCACACCACCTTGAATAAGCCTGATCTCGTCTGATCTCAGAAGCTAAGCAAAGTTGGGCTTGGTTAGTACTTGGATGGGAGACCACCTGGGAATATCAAGTGCTGCAGGCATTACATTTTTGTAATTACATTTTACAATTGAAATGTGTGGAGGACAAAAGGAAATTTTGGAGGAATCACCCCCAGCTCACTAAACATAAAAGTCAAGAAAGCAGAAATGCAATCGCCTGCGGCCACACCACCTTGAATAAGTCTGATCTCAGAAGCTTAGCAATGTTGGGCTTGGTTAGTACTTGGATGGGAGACCACCTGGGAATATCAAGTGCTGCAGGCATTACATTTTACAATTGAAATGTGTGGAGGACAAAAGGAAATTTTGGAGTAATCACCCCAAGCTCACTAAACATAAAAGTCATGAAAGCAGAAATGCAATCGCCTGCGGCCACACCACCTTGAATAAGCCTGATCTCAGAAGCTAAGCAATGTTGGGCTTGGTTAGTACTTCGAAGGTAGACCACCTGGGAATATCAAGTGCTGCAGGCATTACATTTTACAATTGAAATGTGTGGACAAAAGGAAATTTTGGAGGAATCACCCCCAGCTCACTAAACATAAAAGTCAAGAAAGCAGAAAAGCAATTTCCTGCGGCCACACCACCTTGAATAAGCATGATCTCGTCTGCTCTCAGAAGCTAAGCAATGTTGGGCTTGGTTAGTACTTGGAGGGGAGACCACCTGGGAATATCAAGTGCTGCAGGCATTACATTTTACAATTGAAATGTGTGGAGGACAAAAGGAAATTTTGGAGGAATCACCCCCAGCTCACTAAACATAAAAGTCATGAAAGCAGAAATGCAAGCGGCTGCGGCCACACCACCTTGAATAAGCCTGATCTCGTCTGATCTCAGAAGCTAAGCAAAGTTGGGCTTGGTTAGTACTTGGATGGGAGACCACCTGGGAATATCAAGTGCTGCAGGCATTACATTTTTGTAATTACATTTTACAATTGAAATGTGTGGAGGACAAAAGGAAATTTTGGAGGAATCACCCCCAGCTCACTAAACATAAAAGTCAAGAAAGCAGAAATGCAATCGCCTGCGGCCACACCACCTTGAATAAGTCTGATCTCAGAAGCTTAGCAATGTTGGGCTTGGTTAGTACTTGGATGGGAGACCACCTGGGAATATCAAGTGCTGCAGGCATTACATTTTACAATTGAAATGTGTGGACAAAAGGAAATTTTGGAGGAATCACCCCCAGCTCACTAAACATAAAAGTCATGAAAGCAGAAATGCAATCGTCTGCGGCCACACCCCCTTGAATAAGCCTGATCTCAGAAGCTAAGCAAAGTTGGGCTTGGTTAGTACTTGGATGGGAGACCACCTGGGAATATCAAGTGCTGCAGGCATTACATTTTTGTAATTACATTTTACAATTGAAATGTGTGGAGGACAAAAGGAAATTTTGGAGGAATCACCCCCAGCTCACTAAACATAAAAGTCAAGAAAGCAGAAATGCAATCGCCTGCGGCCACACCACCTTGAATAAGCCTGATCTCAGAAGCTTAGCAATGTTGGGCTTGGTTAGTACTTGGATGGGAGACCACCTGGGAATATCAAGTGCTGCAGGCATTACATTTTTCAATTGAAATGTGTGGAGGACAAAAGGAAATTTTGGAGGAATCACCCCCAGCTCACTAAACATAAAAGTCATGAAAGCAGAAATGCAATCGCCTGCGGCCACACCACCTTGAATAAGCCTGATCTCGTCTGATCTCAGAAGCTAAGCAAAGTTGGGCTTGGTTAGTACTTGGATGGGAGACCACCTGGGAATATCAAGTGCTGCAGGCATTACATTTTTGTAATTACATTTTACAATTGAAATGTGTGGAGGACAAAAGGAAATTTTGGAGGAATCACCCCCAGCTCACTAAACATAAAAGTCATGAAAGCAGAACTGCAGTCGCCTGCAGCCACACCACCTTGAATAAGCCTGATCTCGTCTGATCTCAGAAGCTAAGCAAAGTTGGGCTTGGTTAGTACTTGGACGGGAGACCACCTGGGAATATCAAGTGCTGCAGGCATTACATTTTTGTAATTACATTTTACAATTGAAATGTGTGGAGGACAAAAGGAAATTTTGGAGGAATCACCCCCAGCTCACTAAACATAAAAGTCATGAAAGCAGAACTGCAATCGCCTGCGGCCACACCACCTTGAATAAGCCTGATCTCGTCTGATCTCAGAAGCTAAGCAATGTTGGGCTTGGTTAGTACTTGGATGGGAGACCAACTGGGAATACCAAGTGCTGCAGGCATTACATTTTTGTAATTACATTTTACAATTGAGATGTGTGGAGGACAAAAGGAAATTTTGGAGGAATCACCACCAGCTCACTAAACATAAAAGTCATGAAAGCAGAAATGCAGTTTCCTGCAGCCACACCACCTTGAATAAGCCTGATCTCGTCTGATCTCAGAAGCTAAGCAATGTTGGGCTTGGTTAGTACTTGGATGGGAGACCACCTGGGAATATCAAGTGCTGCAGGCATTACATTTTACAATTGAAATGTGTGGACAAAAGGAAATTTTGGAGGAATCACCCCCAACTCACTAAACATAAAAGTCATGAAAGCAGAGATGCATTCGCCTGTGGCCACACCACCTTGAATAAGCCTGATCTCAGAAGCTAAGCAATGTTGGGCTTGGTTAGTACTTGGATGGGAGACCACCTGGGAATATCAAGTGCTGCAGGCATTACATTTTTGTAATTACATTTTACAATTGAAATGTGTGGAGGACAAAAGGAAATTTTGGAGGAATCACCCCCAGCTCACTAAACATAAAAGTCATGAAAGCAGAAATGCAATCGCCTGCGGCCACACCACCTTGAATAAGCCTGATCTCAGAAGCTAAGCAATGTTGGGCTTGGTTAGTACTTGGATGGGAGACCACCTGGGAATATCAAGTGCTGCAGGCATTACATTTTACAATTGAAATGTGTGGAGGACAAAAGGAAATTTTGGAGGAATCACCCCCAGCTCACTAAACATAAAAGTCATGAAAGCAGAAATGCAATTGCCTGCGGCCACACCACCTTGAATAAGCCTGATCTCGCCTGATCTCAGAAGCTAAGCAATGTTGGGCTTGGTTAGTACTTGGATGGGAGACCACCTGGGAATATCAAGTGCTGCAGGCATTACATTTTACAATTGAAATGTGTGGAGGACAAAAGGAAATTTTGGAGGAATCACCCCCAGCTCACTAAACATAAAAGTCATGAAAGCAGAAATGCAATCGCCTGCGGCCACACCACCTTGAATAAGCCTGATCTCAGAAGCTAAGCAATGTTGGTCTTGGTTAGTACTTGGATGGGAGACCACCTGGGAATATCAAGTGCTGCAGGCATTACATTTTACAATTGAAATGTGTGGAGGCCAAAGGGAAATTTTGGAGGAATCACCCCCAGCTCACTAAACATAAAAGTCATGAAAGCAGAAATGCAATCTCCTGCGGCCACACCACCTTGAATAAGCCTGATCTCATCTGATCTCAGAAGCTAAGCAATGTTGGGCTTGGTTAGTACTTGGATGGGAGACCACCTGGGAATATCAAGTGCTGCAGGCATTACATTTTTGTAATTACATTTTACAATTGAAATGTGTGGAGGACAAAAGGAAATTTTGGAGGAATCACCCCCAGCTCACTAAACATAAAAGTCATGAAAGCAGAAATGCAATCGCCTGCGGCCACACCACCTTGAATAAGCCTGATCTCAGAAGCTAAGCAATGTTGGGCTTGGTTAGTACTTGGATGGGAGACCACCTGGGAATATCAAGTGCTGCAGGCATTACATTTTTGTAATTACATTTTACAATTGAAATGTGTGGAGGACAAAAGGAAATTTTGGAGGAATCACCCCCAGCTCACTAAACATAAAAGTCATGAAAGCAGAAATGCAATCGCCTGCGGCCACACCACCTTGAATAAGCCTGATCTCAGAAGCTAAGCAGTGTTGGGCTTGGTTAGTACTTGGATGGGAGACCACCTGGGAATATCAAGTGCTGCAGGCATTACATTTTACAATTGAAATGTGTGGAGGACAAAAGGAAATTTTGGAGGAATCACCCCCAGCTCCCTAAACATAAAAGTCATGAAAGCAGAAATGCAATCGCCTGCGGCCACACCACCTTGAATAAGACTGATCTCGTCTGATCTCAGAAGCTAAGCAATGTTGGGCTTGGTTAGTACTTGGATGGGAGACCACCTGGGAATATCAAGTGCTGCAGGCATTACATTTTTGTAATTACATTTTACAATTGAAATGTGTGGAGGACAAAAGGAAATTTTGGAGGAATCACCCCCAGCTCCCTAAACATAAAAGTCATGAAAGCAGAAATTCAATCGCCTGCGGCCACACCACCTTGAATAAGCCTGATCTCGTCTGATCTCAGAAGCTAAGCAATGCTGGGCTTGGTTAGTACTTGGATGGGAGACCACCTGGGAATATCAAGTGCTGCAGGCATTACATTTTTGTAATTACATTTTACAATTGAAATGTGTGGAGCACAAAAGGAAATTTTGGAGGAATCACCCCCAGCTCACTAAACATAAAAGTCATGAAAGCAGAAACGCAATCGCCTGCGGCCACACCACCTTGAATAAGCCTGATCTCAGAAGCTAAGCAGTGTTGGGCTTGGTTAGTACTTGGATGGGAGACCACCTGGGAATATCAAGTGCTGCAGGCATTACATTTTACAATTTAAATGTGTGGAGGCCAAAGGGAAATTTTGGAGGAATCACCCCCAGCTCACTAAACATAAAAGTCATGAAAGCAGAAATGCAATCGGCTGCGTCCACACCACCTTGAATAAGCCTGATCTCGTCTGATCTCAGAAGGTAAGCAATGTTGGGCTTGGTTAGTACTTGGATGGGAGACCACCTGGGAATATCAAGTGCTGCAGGCATTACATTTTTGTAATTACATTTTACAATTGAAATGTGTGGAGGACAAAAGGAAATTTTGGAGGAATCACCCCCAGCTCACTAAACATAAAAGTCATGAAAGCAGAAATGCAATCGCCTGCGGCCACACCACCTTGAATAAGCCTGATCTCAGAAGCTAAGCAATGTTGGGCTTGGTTAGTACTTGGATGGGAGACCACCAGGGAATATCAAGTGCTGCAGGCATTACATTTTACAATTGAAATGTGTGGAGGACAAAAGGAAATTTTGGAGGAATCACCCCCAGCTCCCTAAACATAAAAGTCATGAAAGCAGAAATGCAATCGCCTGCGGCCCCACCACCTTGAATAAGCCTGATCTCGCCTGATCTCAGAAGCTAAGCAATGTTGGGCTTGGTTAGTACTTGGATGGGAGACCACCTGGGAATATCAAGTGCTGCAGGCATTACATTTTACAATTGAAATGTGTGGAGGACAAAAGGAAATTTTGGAGGAATCACCCCCAGCTCCCTAAACATAAAAGTCATGAAAGCAGAAATGCAATCGCCTGCGGCCACACCACCTTGAATAAGCCTGATCTCAGAAGCTAAGCAATGTTGGGCTTGGTTAGTACTTGGATGGGAGACCACCTGGGAATATCAAGTGCTGCAGGCATTACATTTTTGTAATTACATTTTACAATTGAAATGTGTGGAGGACAAAAGGAAATTTTGGAGGAATCACCCCCAGCTCACTAAACATAAAAGTCATGAAAGCAGAAATGCAATCGCCTGCGGCCAAACCACCTTGAATAAGCCTGATCTCGTCTGATCTCAGAAGCTAAGCAATGTTGGGCTTGATTAGTACTTGGATGGGAGACCACCTGGGAATATCAAGTGCTGCAGGCATTACATTTTACAATTGAAATGTGTGGAGGACAAAAGGAAATTTTGGAGGAATCACCCCCAGCTCCCTAAACATAAAAGTCATGAAAGCAGAAATGCAATCGCCTGCGGCCACACCACCTTGAATAAGCCTGATCTCAGAAGCTAAGCAATGTTGGGCTTGGTTAGTACTTGGATGGGAGACCACCTGGGAATATCAAGTGCTGCAGGCATTACATTTTACAATTGAAATGTGTGGAGGACAAAAGGAAATTTTGGAGGAATCACCCCCAGCTCACTAAACATAAAAGTCATGAAAGCAGAAACGCAATCGCCTGCGGCCACACCACCTTGAATAAGCCTGATCTCGTCTGATCTCAGAAGCTAAGCAATGTTGGGCTTGGTTAGTACTTGGATGGGAGACCACCTGGGAATATCAAGTGCTGCAGGCATTACATTTTTGTAATTACATTTTACAATTGAAATGTGTGGAGGCCAAAAGGAAATTTTGGAGGAATCACCCCCAGCTCACTAAACATAAAAGTCATGAAAGCAGAAATGCAATCGCCTGCGGCCACACCACCTTGAATAAGCCTGATCTCGTCTGATCTCAGAAGCTAAGCAATGTTGGGCTTGGTTAGTACTTGGATGGGAGACCACCTGGGAATATCAAGTGCTGCAGGCATTACATTTTTGTAATTACATTTTACAATTGAAATGTGTGGAGGACAAAAGGAAATTTTGGAGGAATCACCCCCAGCTCACTAAACATAAAAGTCATGAAAGCAGAAATGCAATCGCCTGCGGCCACACCACCTTGAATAATCCTGATCTCGTCTGATCTCAGAAGCTAAGCAATGTTGGGCTTGGTTAGTACTTGGATGGGAGACCACCTGGGAATATCAAGTGCTGCAGGCATTACATTTTACAATTGAAATGTGTGGAGGACAAAAGGAAATTTTGGAGGAATCACCCCCAGCTCACTAAACATAAAAGTCATGAAAGCAGAAATGCAATCTCCTGCGGCCACACCACCTTGAATAAGCCTGATCTCAGAAGCTAAGCAATGTTGGGCTTGGTTAGTACTTGGATGGGAGACCACCTGGGAATATCAAGTGCTGCAGGCATTACATTTTACAATTGAAATGTGTGGAGGACAAAAGGAAATTTTGGAGGAATCACCCCCAGCTCACTAAACATAAAAGTCATGAAAGCAGAAATGCAATCGCCTGCGGCCACACCACCTTGAATAAGCCTGATCTCGTCTGATCTCAGAAGCTAAGCAATGTTGGGCTTGGTTAGTACTTGGATGGGAGACCACCTGTGTATATCAAGTGCTGCAGGTGTTACATTTTACAATTGAAATGTGTGGAGGACAAAAGGAAATTTTGGAGGGATCACCCCCAGCTCACTAAACATGAAAGTCATGAAAGCAGAAATGCAATCACCTGCGGCCACACCACCTTGAATAAGCCTGATCTCGTCTGATCTCAGAAGCTAAGCAATGTTGGGCTTGGTTAGTACTTGGATGGGAGACCAACTGGGAATATCAAGTGCTGCAGGCATTACATTTTACAATTGAAATGTGTGGAGGACAAAAGGAAATTTTGGAGGAATCACCCCCAGCTCACTAAACATAAAAGTCATGAAAGCAGAAATGCAATCGCCTGCGGCCACACCACCTTGAATAATCCTGATCTCGTCTGATCTCAGAAGCTAAGCAATGTTGGGCTTGGTTAGTACTTGGATGGGAGACCACCTGGGAATATCAAGTGCTGCAGGCATTACATTTTACAATTGAAATGTGTGGAGGACAAAAGGAAATTTTGGAGGAATCACCCCCAGCTCACTAAACATAAAAGTCATGAAAGCAGAAATGCAATCTCCTGCGGCCACACCACCTTGAATAAGCCTGATCTCAGAAGCTAAGCAATGTTGGGCTTGGTTAGTACTTGGATGGGAGACCACCTGGGAATATCAAGTGCTGCAGGCATTACATTTTACAATTGAAATGTGTGGAGGACAAAAGGAAATTTTGGAGGAATCACCCCCAGCTCACTAAACATAAAAGTCATGAAAGCAGAAATGCAATCGCCTGCGGCCACACCACCTTGAATAAGCCTGATCTCGTCTGATCTCAGAAGCTAAGCAATGTTGGGCTTGGTTAGTACTTGGATGGGAGACCACCTGTGTATATCAAGTGCTGCAGGTGTTACATTTTACAATTGAAATGTGTGGAGGACAAAAGGAAATTTTGGAGGGATCACCCCCAGCTCACTAAACATGAAAGTCATGAAAGCAGAAATGCAATCACCTGCGGCCACACCACCTTGAATAAGCCTGATCTCGTCTGATCTCAGAAGCTAAGCAATGTTGGGCTTGGTTAGTACTTGGATGGGAGACCAACTGGGAATATCAAGTGCTGCAGGCATTACATTTTACAATTGAAATGTGTGGAGGACAAAAGGAAATTTTGGAGGAATCACCCCCAGCTCACTAAACATAAAAGTCATGAAAGCAGAAATGCAATCGCCTGCGGCCACACCACCTTGAATAAGCCTGATCTCGTCTGATCTCAGATACTATGCAATGTTGGGCTTGGTTAGTACTTGGATGGGAGACCACCTGGGAATATCAAGTGCTGCAGGCATTACATTTTTGTAATTACATTTTACAATTGAAATGTGTGAAGGACAAAAGGAAATTTTGGAGGAATCACCCCCAGCTCACTAAACATAAAAGTCATGAAAGCAGAAATGCAATCGCCTGCGGCCACACCACCTTGAATAAGCCTGATCTCAGAAGCTTAGCAATGTTGGGCTAGGTTAGTACTTGGATGGGAGACCACCTGGGAATATCAAGTGCTGCAGGCATTACATTTTACAATTGAAATGTGTGGACAAAAGGAAATTTTGGAGGAATCACCCCCAGCTCACTAAACATAAAAGTCATGAAAGCAGAAATGCAATCGCCTGCGGCCACACCACCTTGAATAAGCCTGATTTCAGAAGCTAAGCAATGTTGGGCTTGGTTAGTACTTGGATGGGAGACCACCTGGGAATATCAAGTGCTGCAGGCATTACATTTTTGTAATTACATTTTACAATTGAAATGTGTGGAGGACAAAAGGAAATTTTGGAGGAATCACCCCCAGCTCACTAAACATAAAAGTCATGAAAGCAGTAATGCAATCGCCTGCGGCCACACCACCTTGAATAAGCCTGATCTCGTCTGATCTCAGAAGCTAAGCAATGTTGGGCTTGGTTAGTACTTGGATGGGAGACCACCTGGGAATATCAAGTGCTGCAGGCATTACATTTTACAATTGAAATGTGTGGAGGACAAAAGGAAATTTTGGAGGAATCACCCCCAGCTCACTAAACATAAAAGTCATGAAAGCAGAAATGCAATCGCCTGCGGCCACACCACCTTGAATAAGCCTGACCTCGTCTGATCTCAGAAACTAAGCAATGTTGGGCTTGGTTAGTACTTGGATGGGAGACCACCTGGGAATATTAAGTGCTGCAGGCATTACATTTTACAATTGAAATGTGTGGAGGACAAAAGGAAATTTTGGAGGAATCACCCCCAGCTCACTAAACATAAAAGTCATGAAAGCAGAAATGCAATCGCCTGCGGCCACACCACCTTGAATAAGCCTGATCTCGTCTGATCTCAGAAGCTAAGCAATGTTGGGCTTGGTTAGTACTTGGATGGGAGACCACCTGGGAATTTCAAGTGCTGCAGGCATTACATTTTACAATTGAAATGTGTGGAGGACAAAAGGAAATTTTGGAGGAATCACCCCCAGCTCACTAAACATAAAAGTCATGAAAGCAGAAATGCAATCGCCTGCGGCCACACCACCTTGAATAAGCCTGATCTCGTCTGATCTCAGAAGCTATGCAATGTTGGGCTTGGTTAGTACTTGGATGGGAGACCACCTGGGAATATCAAGTGCTGCAGGCATTACATTTTACAATTGAAATGTGTGGAGGACAAAAGGAAATTTTGGAGGAATCACCCCCAGCTCACTAAACATAAAAGTCATGAAAGCAGAAATGCAATCGCCTGCGGCCACACCACCTTGAATAAGCCTGATCTCAGAAGCTAAGCAGTGTTGGGCTTGGTTAGTACTTGGATGGGAGACCACCTGGGAATATCAAGTGCTGCAGGCATTACATTTTACAATTGAAATGTGTGGAGGACAAAAGGAAATTTTGGAGGAATCACCCCCAGCTCCCTAAACATAAAAGTCATGAAAGCAGAAATGCAATCGCCTGCGGCCACACCACCTTGAATAAGCCTGATCTCAGAAGCTAAGCAATGTTGGGCTTGGTTTGTACTTGGATGGGAGACCACCTGGGAATATCAAGTGCTGCAGGCATTACATTTTACAATTGAAATGTGTGGAGGCCAAAGGGAAATTTTGGAGGAATCACCCCCAGCTCACTAAACATAAAAGTCATGAAAGCAGAAATGCAATCGCCTGTGGCCACACCACCTTGAATAAGCCTGATCTCGTCTGATCTCAGAAGCTAAGCAATGTTGGGCTTGGTTAGTACTTGGATGGGAGACCACCTGGGAATATCAAGTGCTGCAGGCATTACATTTTTGTAATTACATTTTACAATTGAAATGTGTGGAGGACAAAAGGAAATTTTGGAGGAATCACCCCCAGCTCACTAAACATAAAAGTCATGAAAGCAGAAATGCAATCGCCTGCTGCCACACCACCTTGAATAAGCCTCATCTCGTCTGATCTCAGAAACTAAGCAGTGTTGGGCTTGGTTAGTTCTTGGATGGGAGACCACCTGGGAATATCAAGTGCTGCAGGCATTACATTTTACAATTGAAATGTGTGGAGGACAAAAGGAAATTTTGGAGGAATCACCCCCAGCTCACTAAACATAAAAGTCATGAAAGCAGAAATGCAATCGCCTGCGGCCACACCACCTTGAATAAGCCTGATCTCAGAAGCTAAGCAATGTTGTGCTTGGTTAGTACTTGGATGGGAGACCACCTGGGAATATCAAGTGCTGCAGGCATTACATTTTTGTAATTACATTTTACAATTGAAATGTGTGGAGGACAAAAGGAAATTTTGGAGGAATCACCCCCAGCTCACTAAACATAAAAGTCATGAAAGCAGAAATGCAATCACCTGCGGCCACACCACCTTGAATAACCTTGATCTCGCCTGATCTCAGAAGCTAAGCAATGTTGGGCTTGGTTAGTACTTGGATGGGAGACCACCTGGGAATATCAAGTGCTGCAGGCATTACATTTTTGTAATTACATTTTACAATTGAAATGTGTGTAGGACAAAAGGAAATTTTGGAGGAATCACCCCCAGCTCACTAAACATAAAAGTCATGAAAGCAGAAATGCAATCGCCTGCGGCCACACCACCTTGAATAAGCCTGATCTCAGAAGCTAAGCAATGTTGGGCTTGGTTAGTACTTGGATGGGAGACCACCTGGGAATATCAAGTGCTGCAGGCATTACATTTTACAATTGAAATGTGTGGAGGACAAAAGGAAATTTTGGAGGAATCACCCCCAGCTCACTAAACATAAAAGTCATGAAAGCAGAAATGCAATCGCCTGCGGCCACACCACCTTGAATAAGCCTGATCTCGCCTTATCTCAGAAGCTAAGCAATGTTGGGCTTGATTAGTACTTGGATGGGAGACCACCTGGGAATATCAAGTGCTGCAGGCATTACATTTTACAATTGAAATGTGTGGTGGACAAAAGGAAATTTTGGAGGAATCACCCCCAGCTCACTAAACATAAAAGTCATGAAAGCAGAAATGCAATCGCCTGCGGCCACACCACCTTGAACAAGTCTGATCTCAGAAGCTAAGCAATGTTGGGCTTGGTTAGTACTTGGATGGGAGACCACCTGGGAATATCAAGTGCTGCAGGCATTACTTTTTTGTAATTACATTTTACAATTGAAATGTGTGGAGGACAAAAGGAAATTTTGGAGGAATCACCCCCAGGTCACTAAACATAAAAGTCATGAAAGCAGAAATGCAATCGCCTGCGGCCACACCACCTTGAATAAGCCTGATCTCAGAAGCTAAGCAATGTTGGGCTTGGTTAGTACTTGGATGGGAGACCACCTGGGAATATCAAGTGCTGCAGGCATTACATTTTTGTAATTACATTTTACAATTGAAATGTGTGGACAAAAGGAAATTTTGGAGGAATCACCCCCAGCTCACTAAACATAAAAGTCATGAAAGCAGAAATGCAAACGCCTGCGGCCACACCACCTTGAATAAGCCTGATCTCAGAAGCTAAGCAATGTTGGGCTTGGTTAGTACTTGGATGGGAGACCACCTGGGAATATCAAGTGCTGCAGGCATTACATTTTACAATTGAAATGTGTGGAGGACAAAAGGAAATTTTGGAGGAATCACCCCCAGCTCACTAAACATAAAAGTCATGAAAGCAGAAATGCAATCGCCTGCGGCCACACCACCTTGAATAAGCCTGATCTCGTCTGATCTCAGAAGCTAAGCAATGTTGGGCTTGGTTAGTACTTGGATGGGAGACCACCTGGGAATATCAAGTGCTGCAGGCATTACATTTTTGTAATTACATTTTACAATTGAAATGTGTGGAGGACAAAAGGAAATTTTGGAGGGATCACCCCCAGCTCACTAAACATAAAAGTCATGAAAGCAGAAATGCAATCGCCTGCGGCCACACCACCTTGAATAAGCCTGATCTCAGAAGCTAAGCAATGTTGGGCTTGGTTAGTACTTGGATGGGAGACCACCTGGGAATATCAAGTGCTGCAGGCATTACATTTTTGTAATTACATTTTACAATTGAAATGTGTGGACAAAAGGAAATTTTGGAGGAATCACCCCCAGCTCACTAAACATAAAAGTCATGAAAGCAGAAATGCAAACGCCTGCGGCCACACCACCTTGAATAAGCCTGATCTCAGAAGCTAAGCAATGTTGGGCTTGGTTAGTACTTGGATGGGAGACCACCTGGGAATATCAAGTGCTGCAGGCATTACATTTTACAATTGAAATGTGTGGAGGACAAAAGGAAATTTTGGAGGAATCACCCCCAGCTCACTAAACATAAAAGTCATGAAAGCAGAAATGCAATCGCCTGCGGCCACACCACCTTGAATAAGCCTGATCTCGTCTGATCTCAGAAGCTAAGCAATGTTGGGCTTGGTTAGTACTTGGATGGGAGACCACCTGGGAATATCAAGTGCTGCAGGCATTACATTTTTGTAATTACATTTTACAATTGAAATGTGTGGAGGACAAAAGGAAATTTTGGAGGGATCACCCCCAGCTCACTAAACATAAAAGTCATGAAAGCAGAAATGCAATCGCCTGCGGCCACACCACCTTGAATAAGCCTGATCTCGTCTGATCTCAGAAGCTAAGCAATGTTGGGCTTGGTTAGTACTTGGATGGGAGACCACCTGGGAATATCAAGTGCTGCAGGCATTACATTTTTGTAATTACATTTTACAATTGAAATGTGTGGAGGACAAAAGGAAATTTTGGAGGAATCACCCCCAGCTCACTAAACATAAAAGTCATGAAAGCAGAAATGCAATCGCCTGCGGCCACACCACCTTGAATAAGCCTGATCTCAGAAGCTAAGCAATGTTGGACTTGGTTAGTACTTGGATGGGAGACCACCTGGGAATATCAAGTGCTGCAGGCATTACATTTTACAATTGAAATGTGTGGAGGACAAAAGGAAATTTTGGAGGAATCACCCCCAGCTCACTAAACATAAAAGTCATGAAAGCAGAAATGCAATCGCCTGCGGCCACACCACCTTGAATAAGCCTGATCTCGCCTTATCTCAGAAGCTAAGCAATGTTGGGCTTGATTAGTACTTGGATGGGAGACCACCTGGGAATATCAAGTGCTGCAGGCATTACATTTTACAATTGAAATGTGTGGTGGACAAAAGAAAATTTTGGAGGAATCACCCCCAGCTCACTAAACATAAAAGTCATGAAAGCAGAAATGCAATCGCCTGCGGCCACACCACCTTGAACAAGTCTGATCTCAGAAGCTAAGCAATGTTGGGCTTGGTTAGTACTTGGATGGGAGACCACCTGGGAATATCAAGTGCTGCAGGCATTACATTTTTGTAATTACATTTTACAATTGAAATGTGTGGAGGACAAAAGGAAATTTTGGAGGAATCACCCCCAGGTCACTAAACATAAAAGTCATGAAAGCAGAAATGCAATCGCCTGCGGCCACACCACCTTGAATAAGCCTGATCTCAGAAGCTAAGCAATGTTGGGCTTGGTTAGTATTTGGATGGGAGACCACCTGGGAATATCAAGTGCTGCAGGCATTACATTTTTGTAATTACATTTTACAATTGAAATGTGTGGACAAAAGGAAATTTTGGAGGAATCACCCCCAGCTCACTAAACATAAAAGTCATGAAAGCAGAAATGCAATCGCCTGCGGCCACACCACCTTGAATAAGCCTGATCTCGTCTGATTTCAGAAGCTAAGCAATGTTGGGCTTGATTAGTACTTGGATGGGAGACCACCTGGGAATATCAAGTGCTGCAGGCATTACATTTTTGTAATTACATTTTACAATTGAAATGTGTGGCGGACAAAAGGAAATTTTGGAGGAATCACCCCCAGCTCACTAAACATAAAAGTCATGAAAGCAGAAATGCAATCGCCTGCGGCCACACCACCTTGAATAAGCCTGATCTCGTCTGATCTCAGAAGCTAAGCAATGTTGGGCTTGGTTAGTACTTGGATGGGAGACCACCTGGGAATATCAAGTGCTGCAGGCATTACATTTTACAATTGAAATGTGTGGAGGACAAAAGGAAATTTTGGAGGAATCACCCCCAGCTCACTAAACATAAAAGTCATGAAAGCAGAAATGCAATCGCCTGTGGCCACACCACCTTGAATAAGCCTGATCTCGTCTGATCTCAGAAGCTAAGCAATGTTGGGCTTGATTAGTACTTGGATGGGAGACCACCTGGGAATATCAAGTGCTGCAGGCATTACATTTTACAATTGAAATGTGTGGAGGACAAAAGGAAATTTTGGAGGAATCACCCCCAGCTCACTAAACATAAAAGTCATGAAAGCAGAAATGCAATCGCCTGCGGCCACACCACCTTGAATAAGCCTGATCTCGCCTGATCTCAGAAGCTAAGCAATGTTGGGCTTGGTTAGTACTTGGATGGTAGACCACCTGGGAATATCAAGTGCTGCAGGCATTACATTTTTGTAATTACATTTTACAATTGAAATGTGTGGAGGACAAAAGGACATTTTGGAGGAATCACCCCCAGCTCACTAAACATAAAAGTCATGAAAGCAGAAATGCAATCGCCTGCGGCCACACCACCTTGAATAAGCCTGATCTCGCCTGATCTCAGAAGCTAAGCAATGTTGGGCTTGGTTAGTACTTGGATGGTAGACCACCTGGGAATATCAAGTGCTGCAGGCATTACATTTTTGTAATTACATTTTACAATTGAAATGTGTGGAGGACAAAAGGAAATTTTGGAGGAATCACCCCCAGCTCACTAAACATAAAAGTCATGAAAGCAGAAATGCAATCGCCTGCGGCCACACCACCTTGAATAAGCCTGATCTCAGAAGCTAAGCAATGTTGGACTTGGTTAGTACTTGGATGGGAGACCACCTGGGAATATCAAGTGCTGCAGGCATTACATTTTACAATTGAAATGTGTGGAGGACAAAAGGAAATTTTGGAGGAATCACCCCCAGCTCACTAAACATAAAAGTCATGAAAGCAGAAATGCAATCGCCTGCGGCCACACCACCTTGAATAAGCCTGATCTCGCCTTATCTCAGAAGCTAAGCAATGTTGGGCTTGATTAGTACTTGGATTGGAGACCACCTGGGAATATCAAGTGCTGCAGGCATTACATTTTACAATTGAAATGTGTGGTGGACAAAAGAAAATTTTGGAGGAATCACCCCCAGCTCACTAAACATAAAAGTCACGAAAGCAGAAATGCAATCGCCTGCGGCCACACCACCTTGAACAAGTCTGATCTCAGAAGCTAAGCAATGTTGGGCTTGGTTAGTACTTGGGTGGGAGACCACCTGGGAATATCAAGTGCTGCAGGCATTACATTTTTGTAATTACATTTTACAATTGAAATGTGTGGAGGACAAAAGGAAATTTTGGAGGAATCACCCCCAGGTCACTAAACATAAAAGTCATGAAAGCAGAAATGCAATCGCCTGCGGCCACACCACCTTGAATAAGCCTGATCTCAGAAGCTAAGCAATGTTGGGCTTGGTTAGTATTTGGATGGGAGACCACCTGGGAATATCAAGTGCTGCAGGCATTACATTTTTGTAATTACATTTTACAATTGAAATGTGTGGACAAAAGGAAATTTTGGAGGAATCACCCCCAGCTCACTAAACATAAAAGTCATGAAAGCAGAAATGCAATCGCCTGCGGCCACACCACCTTGAATAAGCCTGATCTCGTCTGATTTCAGAAGCTAAGCAATGTTGGGCTTGATTAGTACTTGGATGGGAGACCACCTGGGAATATCAAGTGCTGCAGGCATTACATTTTTGTAATTACATTTTACAATTGAAATGTGTGGCGGACAAAAGGAAATTTTGGAGGAATCACCCCCAGCTCACTAAACATAAAAGTCATGAAAGCAGAAATGCAATCGCCTGCGGCCACACCACCTTGAATAAGCCTGATCTCGTCTGATCTCAGAAGCTAAGCAATGTTGGGCTTGGTTAGTACTTGGATGGGAGACCACCTGGGAATATCAAGTGCTGCAGGCATTATATTTTACAATTGAAATGTGTGGAGGACAAAAGGAAATTTTGGAGGAATCACCCCCAGCTCACTAAACATAAAAGTCATGAAAGCAGAAATGCAATCGCCTGTGGCCACACCACCTTGAATAAGCCTGATCTCGTCTGATCTCAGAAGCTAAGCAATGTTGGGCTTGATTAGTACTTGGATGGGAGACCACCTGGGAATATCAAGTGCTGCAGGCATTACATTTTACAATTGAAATGTGTGGAGGACAAAAGGAAATTTTGGAGGAATCACCCCCAGCTCACTAAACATAAAAGTCATGAAAGCAGAAATGCAATCGCCTGCGGCCACACCACCTTGAATAAGCCTGATCTCGCCTGATCTCAGAAGCTAAGCAATGTTGGGCTTGGTTAGTACTTGGATGGTAGACCACCTGGGAATATCAAGTGCTGCAGGCATTACATTTTTGTAATTACATTTTACAATTGAAATGTGTGGAGGACAAAAGGACATTTTGGAGGAATCACCCCCAGCTCACTAAACATAAAAGTCATGAAAGCAGAAATGCAATCGCCTGCGGCCACACCACCTTGAATAAGCCTGATCTCGTCTGATCTCAGAAGCTAAGCAATGTTGGGCTTGATTAGTACTTGGATGGGAGACCACCTGGGAATATCAAGTGCTGCAGGCATTACATTTTACAATTGAAATGTGTGGAGGACAAAAGGAAATTTTGGAGGAATCACCCCCAGGTCACTAAACATAAAAGTCATGAAAGCAGAAATGCAATCGCCTGCGGCCACACCACCTTGAATAAGCCTGATCTCAGAAGCTAAGCAATGTTGGGCTTGGTTAGTATTTGGATGGGAGACCACCTGGGAATATCAAGTGCTGCAGGCATTACATTTTTGTAATTACATTTTACAATTGAAATGTGTGGACAAAAGGAAATTTTGGAGGAATCACCCCCAGCTCACTAAACATAAAAGTCATGAAAGCAGAAATGCAATCGCCTGCGGCCACACCACCTTGAATAAGCCTGATCTCAGAAGCTAAGCAATGTTGGGCTTGGTTAGTATTTGGATGGGAGACCACCTGGGAATATCAAGTGCTGCAGGCATTACATTTTTGTAATTACATTTTACAATTGAAATGTGTGGACAAAAGGAAATTTTGGAGGAATCACCCCCAGCTCACTAAACATAAAAGTCATGAAAGCAGAAATGCAATCGCCTGCGGCCACACCACCTTGAATAAGTCTGATCTCAGAAGCTAAGCAATGTTGGGTTTGGTTAGTACTTGGATGGGAGACCACCTGGGAATATCAAGTGCTGCAGGCATTACATTTTTGTAATTACATTTTACAATTGAAATGTGTGGAGGACAAAAGGAAATTTTGGAGGAATCACCCCCAGGTCACTAAACATAAAAGTCATGAAAGCAGAAATGCAATCGCCTGCGGCCACACCACCTTGAATAAGCCTGATCTCAGAAGCTAAGCAATGTTGGGCTTGGTTAGTATTTGGATGGGAGACCACCTGGGAATATCAAGTGCTGCAGGCATTACATTTTTGTAATTACATTTTACAATTGAAATGTGTGGACAAAAGGAAATTTTGGAGGAATCAACCCCAGCTCACTAAACATAAAAGTCATGAAAGCAGAAATGCAATCGCCTGCGGCCACACCACCTTGAATAAGCCTGATCTCGTCTGATTTCAGAAGCTAAGCAATGTTGGGCTTGATTAGTACTTGGATGGGAGACCACCTGGGAATATCAAGTGCTGCAGGCATTACATTTTTGTAATTACATTTTACAATTGAAATGTGTGGCGGACAAAAGGAAATTTTGGAGGAATCACCCCCAGCTCACTAAACATAAAAGTCATGAAAGCAGAAATGCAATCGCCTGCGGCCACACCACCTTGAATAAGCCTGATCGCGTCTGATCTCAGAAGCTAAGCTATGTTGGGCTTGGTTAGTACTTGGATGGGAGACCACCTGGGAATATCAAGTGCTGCAGGCATTACATTTTACAATTGAAATGTGTGGAGGACAAAAGGAAATTTTGGAGGAATCACCCCCAGCTCACTAAACATAAAAGTCATGAAAGCAGAAATGCAATTTCCTGCGGCCACACCACCTTGAATAAGCCTGATCTCGTCTGATCTCAGCAGCTAAGCAATGTTGGGCTTGGTTAGTACTTGGATGGGAGACCACCTGGGAATATCAAGTGCTGCATGCATTACATTTTACAATTGAAATGTGTGGAGGACAAAAGGAAATTTTGGAGGAATCACCCCCAGCTCACTAAACATAAAAGTCATGAAAGCAGAAATGCAATCACCTGCGGCCACACCACCTTGAATAAGCCTGATCTCGTCTGATCTCAGAAGCTAAGCAATGTTGGGCTTGGTTAGTACTTGGATGGGATTCCACCTGGGAATATCAAGTGCTGCAGGCATTACATTTTTGTAATTACATTTTACAATTGAAATGTGTGGAGGACAAAAGGAAATTTTGGAGGAATCACCCCCAGCTCACTAAACATAAAAGTCATGAAAGCAGAAATGCAATCGCCTGCGGCCACACCACCTTGAATAAGCCTGATCTCATCTGATCTCAGCAGCTAAGCAATGTTGGGCTTGGTTAGTACTTGGATGGGATTCCACCTGGGAATATCAAGTGCTGCAGGCATTACATTTTTGTAATTACATTTTACAATTGAAATGTGTGGAGGACAAAAGGAAATTTTGGAGGAATCACCCCCAGCTCACTAAACATAAAAGTCATGAAAGCAGAAATGCAATCGCCTGCGGCCACACCACCTTGAATAAGCCTGATCTCGTCTGATCTCGTCTGATCTCAGAAGCTAAGCAATGTTGGGCTTGGTTAGTACTTGGATGGGAGACCACCTGGGAATATCAAGTGCTGCAGGCATTACATTTTTGTAATTACATTTTACAATTGAAATGTGTGGAGGACAAAAGGAAATTTTGGAGGAATCACCCCCAGCTCACTAAACATAAAAGTCATGAAAGCAGAAATGCAATCGCCTGCGGCCACACCACCTTGAATAAGCCAGATCTCGTCTGATCTCAGAAGCTAAGCAATGTTGGGCTTGGTTAGTACTTGGATGGTTATGATTTCCATTACACGAGAGTAGATGTTAAAACTTCATGCTGATTTGAACTCGGCTCTCCCAAAGATAAGCACCAACTAAGACGTAGCTTTACAGTAAACTAATGTGATCCATATGTGTCTCCATCCATTTACGTTTCCTTCCATTTGATGATGTAGATATCCTTTTGTCTTGTGTTAATGGCTGAAGTGTAATGCTGGCTCCAGGGATCAGCTTATTTTGCCTCCCTGGCGCATCAGCACACACAACGGCTGCGATGCTGGCTCCGGGGATCAACCAAAGTGCGGCCTCCCCAGCGCATCAGCATGACAACCGTCTGGATTGAGCTAAGTAGGGTACATCTCTGGGGTTTTCAAGTGGGCACCTTCCATCCTTAGTGTTTCGTCGACTAGCCCACGACACCTCAAGAGGGCTTGACGGTGATTCTGGCGTCCCAGCATCACCCCCCTCCGTCCCCCACTCAACTCAGCCCATCTTACTTACCTGTACATCAGCGCTTCTTTCTTTCTATTGTGCTTGAGATCCCCAGCCAGAATCTTTCCGTCTCAACCACAGCCAGTTGCTGCTCCTCTCTGCGGCTTCAGATAAGTTCTTCACTGTGCGACGCAACTCTTGGCCACTGAATCCGACGTCTCTGAGAAACCGGGTTGTAGAGTGTGCCACAAATCCTCGACAACCCACTTCCACTGGGTAAACCCGAACTCTCCATCCTCGCTGTTCCGCTTCAGTGGCTAGTTGAGCATACCGCAGTCTCTTCCTCTCATACGCCTCATCTACAGCATCCTCCCATGGCACTGTTAACTCTACCAGGTGAACAAGGCATGCTGATCCAGACTGTTGGAAAACATGGAACAAGTATTGAATAGCAGTTTGCTACGCATGAGGAATGACGGCTGTATTCATGTTATTTTTCTGAAAAGTGATTTAACATTGGATAGAAAAAACTGTTAGTTCAAAAAATGCAAGCACTGCTGTGATAGATGAAAGCTGGCTATATACTCTGGGTATATAGATACTTGCACTGCATTGCAAGCAAGAAATAATAGCAGCTTCATTGAGCAATGGATGGTAGCAGAGAGCTGAGAAAAACACCAAGTTAACGTATATTTAACTATACTTAAACAACTGCACATTGGAAGTAGATTGAAGGCAATATGGTAGAGAAGTTACCCCAAATGGCTGGCCAGCAGCACACGGCTGTACAAACAAGTCCTTTGATCTCCAGCCCTGACATGAAAGAAGCTTGCCCTTCGGGGAGTCCACTGGGGTATAAAACTAGTTAAACAGGGTTTTGCTTAGAATATACAGCTGGTTTATGAGGGGGTCATAAAGCTAGTCTTCAAGGGGACCAGAAGAGACCAGGCTCTAAGACTTCAGAGAGATCCAAAGAGATAATGCCACTGAAATCAAAGGGTCTCAGGCAAATCGGAGAGATAGGAACAAGGAAGATGACAAAAACCAGATGTATGGACCTTTGTGGCACCAGGGGTCTGAAGAATGCACTGAGTTCAGAGGTCTTCACACTACACACACACACACACACACACACACACACACACACACACACACACACACTAAATGAAATATATGGTAACAGGATAATGAGTTGTACCTTTTCTATTGGTTAAGTGTCAGAGAAAGAGGAGGAGAGAGACACCTATGCAGAAGGGTATTTAATGTCATGCAACAATTGTAAGAACGAGTATTCTGTTTGTCCTGTACCTGGGACAAGACTCCCTGCATATTTCAATAAACCTAACAACTGATTGAAGAAAAGGACTCTGTGCAGTTTCTTGAATCTACTTACTCACCATCCTTTTTTTAAGTTACATCATTTGGCGAGCCACCTGCGGACTGTTTCCTGATACTTTTTTTTCAAATACCGGGGGGGTTGATACCTGACTGCAGAGAAACCCATTTGCCCAGCCTGAATCCCGTGCGCACAGGACCAGGACAAAGCGAATGGACAGAGACTGCTTCTAACTTCTAACCAGACGGTGTGGAGAATCTTTGGATCAGGACTTCAGCTCGAACATATAATCACGTACATTGGTGAGTAGTTAATGGTTTATTGTTTTATATGCAGTGTTTAGAATGTAGTGAGAATCAAGGGTAGAGTATGAAAGAGGACTTTTTGATAATTCATGTACATTAAGGACACAATTAGTTAAGTCAAGAGAGATTGACCGCTGAACTAAAAGTGTATTGACTGTTAGGACTTTAGGTATGAAAGAGGACCTCTGGATTCCTAAAAAAGTCGGAGTAAATCGTGTAGTGTTATGACGTGCCAGTAGAGTCTATTGGACTAGTTACACTGACTTGTATAGCTCAACAGGTACGGGCATACTCGGATTTATGTTTTATGTTTGTTTGAGAGGATTTGTTACATCTGTTTTGTCTTTGTTTTTACTGTTTGGTTTATAAGTCACGATAAGGGGGCAATAGGATAAGCCTCTTATTTAACTATCCACATTAGGTGGTACAGATAAGGAACAATCAGACAATAAGTTCCAGTTAAGCCCAAATAGCACATACAAAAGTGTAAATTAAATGTGCAATAAACCAAAATAAAAGTTTATGCTTCGTTAAGCATAGCTTTAAACACGGAATATTGGCAAAAACAAGACAAAACTAAAAAGTGTTGTTTTTTTTTGTTAGTTTTGTGTTTTGTTGGGAGTCTGATCAACTCCAAATATGTTAGATGACCCTCAATGTCATCAAATGGATGACTGGAGAATATGGAACATAGACTATGTTTTAAAACATGGCAAAAAGGGAAGCTATGTACAGAACAGTAATGTACATGTTCATGTAACAGGTCAGGAGTGTGTGTCTCGTAAGAAGAAAAAGACAAAGGCAATTCAAGACTGGTAGCCCACAAAAAAACAAACAAAACAAAAAAAACTGTAATGGTAAAGATTCTATATCAACTTTGAGGAATACATGTTGTAAAAATAAAATTAAAAGGTCACATTAAAATGTAATTAAGAAGTTGTTTATTAATGATTGTTTGAGTAATTCTAATTTTGCTTAAGCGTGGAGATAAAGTAACATCTTAGAAAAACTATGTACTAAGAACCAGGATGAATACTTATTGTCTTGCCTCGGTCATAAGAGGGTTTGATAAGGGAAAGAGACCCAGGTTAACTGATTATTTGTGTTGTGTTAGTGTTTGAATGCAAAGGAATGGCCAACCTTTGAACTAAAACAATAACACAAATATACAAAGCAACAATTAATAGTTTGTTCAGGATTATATTGGTAAACAAGAGGAACATTTTGTCTTTCTGATAGAGGGTTTACTTGAAAATAAAGTGGTGGTATTGTTTTGGTACGCAGGGTCTGTGTCTCCCTGGTCGCAGATTCAGGGAGGAATAAAAAAAAACTTGCGTGACCATATCTGGGCAGAGAGAGAAAAGACTATGTAGAGAATGAGAATAGATCACTGTTAGACAGACTAAAAATAAAAAGACTTTTAGGAAGAGAACAAATGTTTTTGGAGATCAATAAATCTGAAAAAAATTAAATTATCGACCTGGAAATATTTTATTAAAAATATTTTCATGAATGAATGTTAAGTGTTTGTTTGAGAGTGAATTTTATGTTTAAGACACAGGTGAATTTTATGAATCACCTATGAATACATATTTGAAACCAAGATCACATGAGTGGTAGAGTTTGTATTATTGGTGTAGCTAAAAAAAGTGCAGAGTTAAAACGATGTTTTATTTTTAAGGGGTCTGTTTATTAATGATTGTTTAGTTCATGTTGAATTAAACAGGGAGATTGCATTCTCTTTGAATGGAAAACACGTAGTTTAATAAAGCACTGATGTTATCAGTATTAACTGGGTTTATTCTGATGTTGCTAAAGCACACTACCATACACGAGTAGAAGGGAAAAAAAAAAGTTGAATTGTTAGAGAGCATAAAATACAATTCAAATGGGGAAAAAGAGGTCACAATCGATATCAGAGTGATCTACAGGGATTTCAACTTCTGCTAAGGCATCAGAATGCAGTGATGCAGGAGACAAAAGCAGTGTCACTCAGAGCTACGCGAGTGATGTGAAATGGGATGTTTGCACACATGTTTACGATGTGTTTTGTTTATGTTGGTTACAATTAGTATTTTACGGAGCTTCTTGCAGGAGAGGTGATGATAATTAGATTAATGTGATAACTGAAACATGAATAAATCGTGAGTGACATGAGATTATTGATGGTGCAGTATAGGACTGCAGGATTGATAGATTGTGATACTGGTATGATAGACAGTCTGTTGGTTAATGTTTGTGTGTTTGTCTGTGAATATAGGGTATTAATACTCTCTTGTGGAAGTTCAGCACAGGACGCTGAGCTAATGGCAATATTGTGATGCAAAATAGTCAACTTCTCACTGTCTAATACAGAACAGACAGTCGCAGTAGCAAAAGTAATTATGCACTCACAGTAATACAAATGCACTTGGTAGGATTGACCATGGGGAAACGCCTGTGTAAATTAATTAAATAAAGAACAAATTCGCTGGCTTAAGCATGAAGCAACCTGCGCCCTGGTTGGCGAAGTACAGTGATTCCACGTCCTCTGCCACCCAAAGAGCTCTGGGTTGGTAGAGCTTGTAGACCACATTCTAAAAAGGAAGCATCATAAACAGGTGCTCATGAAGGTCAGGTTGATGTGCACACACATTTTCTTTTTCTCACTGGATTATTTCTATAATAGATCCTGATTTATTTTGATCTGCTAAAAAGGATGCTGTTATTAATTGCAAAAATAGGCAGTACTTTTATTTCTGTATGCGTTATTGAGAAACATTAACGTTTGAATACATTTCTTTGTAAACTTTCTTTTCAACTGTTATTGTTATATGTGCTCTGGACGTCTTGCCAAGAAGGGAGAGATCAATGTATGACTAACATCTTACAGGACTGTTCTCAACTAGGTAATATCATACAGTATGTGGACGACATACTGTTGCAACGGGAACTGCGGAGAAACACTATCTGTTGCTGGAGGAAGTCTTGGATCTCATGGAGCACGCTGCTCTCAAATTAAATCTAAAGAAAGCTGCATTAATGAAATAATCTGTTTGTTTCTTAGGAGTACAGGTGGAAGCTGGAGGACACACATCTGACCCAGGAAATAAAAAGTTGAAAATAAAAAGTTGATAAAAAATCTGCCCTTAGATTCTTTTTGGGCATATTTGGATTCTGTCAGGACTTCATGGAAGGATACAGCGAACTAGCTGTCACCCTCTATGAACACCTGAATGGTAACCCAGGCAAGCAAGACATACTGCAATAGGATTAAAGGTCACATGCCTTGTTTGAGGCATTAAAACAGGCACTGATTCCAACCCCACTCAGGGTCTCCATTCAAATTAAAAAAAAAAATTAAAAAAAAAAAAAAAGTGGGGGGTTGGAAGGCTGATTGGGGAGGTCCATATGAGATAATGGACAAACTGGGAGAAACCAATTTGAAATTGGCAATACAAAAATGAGGGAGTGAAAACTGGCTTGAAAACTAGTTTCACTAATAAGCAAGCCTGCTGGAGAACGGAAATTCCTAAGGGCACTGATGCAGTTAGGTTAGAGTAGTAATTGTGAGCAATGAAGTAGATAGAGATTTGTAGTTACTTTCAGAGTACAGACACAGGTCTAAGGCTTTTCTCTTCTCCTACAGGTTCATGCTGGAACTGATATGTTATATTATGTTCACAATATGGGGTGGACATAGGCTCTGAGAAAAATACAAGATAGAATTAACAGACATTGGCGATTCTTAGAATTGCAATAACATTATCAATGCAGATGAAAAAGAGACTATTCAAGAATTAACCCTTTTTGAATTTTGAAATTAAATCAGATATTAATCAAAAGAATAAATACGGCACTTGTTCTCCACAGGTCCCGAGATATTATTGATGGCGTTTATGTGGAATGGAAGCACAATGCTGTTCATCGGAACTGAGAGGACCATTTCAGAAGAGTTTGTGCAGAAAGTTCCAGAACACTTGTGGAACAATTTGGATATGCAAACAGTAACTGTACATATTAACCTGCAGAACTTTACAATGCTTGTCCATGATATGTAGTAATTAAGCTCTACCATATATCTGGAACAAGAGTGTAAGTTGCTGAGAGACGGTCATGAGGAAGTATCTGAAACCACAGAGACATTCTTACATATGGGGAACCATTCCGGTCTGCATATCAAAAGAAGAAATATTTATGATGACGTCAAAGTGACATTTTGGGGGATGTAATGGGGACTGTTAATTTCAGTTAACATACCTGATAATGAAACTACGTATTATAAACTTGGGGTATAGATGTATGATTGGTGAAAAGATTTGTCTTAGTTTAAAGATACTAAAGGTAATATGTCAGCGATCCTGGAGTGCAGAGATGGGAAGGTCTCGTGTAATTTATTACTAATCACATTCAGTAAAATAACAAAAACTACAAAGGTTGTACCATTGACCTCTAGAGGCACTGGGAGTATGGAGTTTGTGTTGTTCATGACACTTAAGAGTGACATTGTTAAGACATTGTATCTGCCATCCATGTTAGGGAGGTAAAATGGTTGGTGGCTTGCAATGGATTATTTGGAGTGTTATTAGGAACATAATACTATATTAATATGTACTTGTAAGGTAATGGGACATCCTATGTTGAATGGAAATACCAATTGAAAACAGCTGTTCTACTGAAAAATATGGTTACCTATATTAGACATTAATTTTGGAAATCATGTGAACTTTGAATGATATGCTGTAGTGTTGAATATGTCTAAAATGAGGCACTATTTTAGTATTTGTTCAATGCATAGTGATCATTTTTGAAGTTATAGTTTTAGGTTTTAATCAGTCTTAAGTGCATCATAAGATTGAGATGGTCTAGAATATTGGATTCTAGAAAGATGTAATTTAACATACGGGTTAAAAATAATGATGCACCTAAATGTGTTAGAGCAACATGAATAATTGTTAATTATAAATTAATTACAACAAGCTATGAGCGTAATTAAAGCATTTTTAGGTAATACAAAATAATTGAGAAAGTGTGACCAACTGGCACAGACCATGATGGATGCACTGCAGAATATGTTCAGAGATGTATATAGGGGCAAAGTAACCGATGTGATGACAGTAGGAACTTGGATAGAAATCGTCAGCACAGATTGTGAGAAACAGTTACCATGGTGGAAAGATGGCTTAGGCTGTCAGAGATGCAATGATTAAAGTTAGTAGTGTGGTTCTGATCGAGAGGATGGGGATCCACAGCTGGAACATAGAGTTTATTCTGAGAGTACTGCAGTTTCGAATAGAAGATGGGATTATGAGCTTACAGAGTTAAACCAACACTGCACCGTATAGCTAAAGAGCAGGACGGGTGGGTGAAATTGGGAGGCATAGATTGCTGTAAGGAATTGAGTACGTCAGTAATTTACACTTGTTCCATGCGGGGTGATCCAATTTCTAGAAACAGGGCAGTAAACCGTACTATCGAGGTAAAATCACTACGAAAGTATGTCCCCTTTTGCACCCCCTACCTCGGGAAGGTATCATTCTTGGACCAGAACAAAAAACTGTTTTGGATAATGTGAATATAGTATTATCGTATGTAATGTATAATTTCACAAATCTAACTGTTATATTTGAACAGCATTGCAAGCAATACACCAATATCCAGAATTGGCTTCAAAGAGAAATAAGTAGAACAATAAAAGATTACAAAGAGCGAATAGCCAAACGAATGTATGAAGGTAATGAGAATGTGTGAAGGTAATGAGAATGTGTGAAGGTAATGAGAATGTGTGAAGGTAATGAGAATGTGTGAAGGTAATGAGAATGTATGAAGGTAATGAGAATGTGTGAAGGTAATGAGAATGTGTGAAGGTAATGAGAATGTGTGAAGGTAATGAGAATGTGTGAAGGTAATGAGAATGTGTGAAGGTAATGAGAATGTATGAAGGTAATGAGAATGTGTGAAGGTAATGAGAATGTGTGAAGGTAATAAGAATGTGTGAAGGTAATGAGAATGTATGAAGGTAATAAGAATGTGTGAAGGTAATGAGAATGTGTGAAGGTAATGAGAATGTGTGAAGGTAATAAGAATGTGTGAAGGTAATGAGAATGTATGAAGGTAATAAGAATGTGTGAAGGTAATGAGAATGTGTGAAGGTAATGAGAATGTGTGAAGGTAATGAGAATGTATGAAGGTAATGAGAATGTGTGAAGGTAATGAGAATGTGTGAAGGTAATAAGAATGTGTGAAGGTAATGAGAAACGTAGGAAGAGGGGACTTTTTGATGAAATAGCAGGCTGGTTTGGTGCAGGAAATTCTGTTGCAAACAGCTGGGATATTTATCAAATGTCAAAAGGGCAAACTTGGATAGCAAGTACTGTGAGAGAAGGAATAGAAAGATTGGGGAATGGACAGATGTATGTAAATCAAGGGATTAGACTCCAGGGTACAGCTATATATGAGCTAATAGATGGAACAGAGGGAGCCCTGCGCAATTTGACCAAAGCAATATATTGTAGAATATTTGCGGGTGACCTTGTAAAAACAATGAAGGAAGAAATAATGGACATTAGGCTAAGAGTGGTACCTAGACATGCACAGGAGGAACTCAGGTTGAGGATGGCAATGATCTACCCTGATCAGACTGACCTCCTGGGAGCTAGTTTAGTGTGGCCAAAGAAGAATGGCAAGGAACCACCTGGTCACATAGGGTTCTATCTCTCAATACCATACATGGATCCTAATAACCAGTATAAAGATAGTTTGAAGATTAGACCGATAAGAGTACTACACAATGAGACAGTGATAGTTTGGGAAAAGACTACATGGAAAGTTCAACGAGGGAACTGGAGTGGTGTGGTGCATGAAGTATGCTGTTATGAAACAAATAGTCATGTAGTTTGCCGGTGTCCTGCAATCACCAGAATTAATAGAAATATAAGCACAGAATTAGAGGTACATCCACTAGAGGGGTGGAAAAAAGCAGTGCAGGTTGGGAAATATCAAGGGTGTGTGTTGAGTAACCATACCAATTTTAAGTATGGTGATTTAACTTGTCAGACTTCTCCAGGATTTTGTTTTGCTCCAACACATGCAGTTCAGATTGGAGATTGGTCGAAGTTGATTTGGCACAATTAAAAGCCACCGTATTGAAACGATATGGATGGTCAGGGCAGGCCTTAGGGCACACTTTTGGGGATTATGTTGTTTTAATAATACTGTTAATAGTAATAGTATTGATTTTGTGGAATAGCATTCAGTGTTTTTGGTGGAAAAAACAACACCGACAGTTAGAAAGGACCATTGGCAGACGGGAAACTGTAAACTTACTGGGAGCCACCATGAATAAGAAATAACACCTGTGTACAGTGATAAACTGTATTTACTGTATTTTTCTATGTTTATTTTTCATTTTTTGTATTATTTTTACGTATGTTTGTTTGTTTTTTTTTGTTTGTTTTTTGCTCATGACATACTTACATGGAGAAACAGCAAAGGCAAGGTAGATACCTACACATAATGGAGAGACTTAGAATGAGAGGAACATACTTCACTATAATATATTATACAAACACGGTACTTGATGTGACTACTCAGAACCAGCGAAGAGGACATCTGAGGGCTCGGGATCACGTAAGCAACTTGGTTGTAGCAGGTCACCCCCCTCCATCTTATATTTTAAAAGTGGGGTATGTTGGAAAACATGGAACAAGTATTGAATAGCAGTTTGCTACGCATGAGGAATGACGGCTGTATTCATGTTATTTTTCTGAAAAGTGATTTAACATTGGATAGAAAAAACTGTTAGTTCCAAAAATGCAAGCACTGCTGTGATAGATGAAAGCTGCAATATGGTAGAGATGTTATGACAACTGAAAAATATTCTTTTGTGTCAAAGCAAATGGCTGGCCAGCAGCACACGGCTGTACAAACAAGTCCTTTGACCTCCAGCCCTGACATGAAAGAAGCTTGCCCTTCGGGGAGTCCACTGGGGTATAAAACTAGTTAAACAGGTTTTTGCTTAGAAAATACAGCTGGTTTATGAGGGGGTCATAAAGCTAGTTTTCAAGGGGACCAGAAGAGACCAGGCTCTAAGACTTCAGAGAGATCCAAAGAGATAATGCCACTGGAATCAAAGGGTCTCAAGAAGATGACAAAAACCAGATGTATGGACCCTTGTGGCACCAGGGGTCTGAGGAATGCACTGAGTTCAGAGGTCGTCACACTAGACTACACACACACTCACACACACACACACACTCACACTAAATGAAATATATGGTAACGGGATAATGAGTTGTACCTTTTCTATTGGTTAAGTGTCAGAGAAAGAGGAGGAGAGAGACACCTATGCAGAAGGGTATTTAATGTCATGCAACGATTGTAAGAGTATTTTGTTTGTCCTGTACCTGGGAACAGACTCCCTGCATATTTCAATAAACCTAACAACTGAGTGAAGAAAAGGACTCTGTGCATTTTCTTGAATCTACTTACTCATCATCCTCTTTTTTAAGTTACATCAGGGTGATTCCTCCAAAATTTCCTTTTGTCGAGATCAGGCTTATTCAAGGTGGTGTGTCCGCAGTCAATTACAGTTCTGCTTTCATGACTTTTATGTTTAGTGAGCTGGGGGTGATTCCTCCATAATTTCCTTTTGTCCTCCACACATTTCAATTGTAAAATGTAATGCCTGCAGCACTTGATATTCCCAGGTGGTCTCCCATCCAAGTACTAACCAAGCCCAACATTGCTTAGCTTCTGAGAGCAGACGAGATCAGGCTTATTCAAGGTGGTGTGGCCGCAGTCAATTGCATTTCTGCTTTCATGACTTTTATGTTTAGTGAGCTGGGGGTGATTCCTCCAAAATTTCCTTTTGTCCTCCACACATTTCAAATGTAAAATGTAATTACAAAAATGTAATGCCTGCAGCACTTGATATTCCCAGGTGGTCTCCCATCCAAGTACTAACCAAGCCCAACATTGCTTAGCTTCTGAGATCAGATGAGATCAGGCTTATTCAAAGTGGTGTGGCCGCAGGCGATCGCATTTCAGCTTTCATGACTTATGTTTAGTGAGCTGGGGGTGATTCCTCCAAAATTTCCTTTTGTCCTCCACACATTTCAATTGTAAAATGTAATGCCTGCAGCACTTGATATTCCCAGGTGGTCTCCCATCCAAGTACTAACCAAGCCCAACATTGCTTAGCTTCTGAGATCAGACGAGATCAGGCTTATTCAAGGTGGTATGGCCGCAGGCGGTTGCAGTACTGCTTTCATGACTTTTATGTTTAGTGAGCTGGGGGTGATTCCTCCAAAATTTCCTTTTGTCCTCCACACATTTCAATTGTAAAATGTAATTTAAAAAATGTAATGCCTGCAGCACCTGATATTTCCAGGTGTACGGTGTCCATTTTAGGACATCCTCAGACCTTACCCCTCCTCAAGTCAATCGTCAACCCTCCTCGAGTCAATCGTCAGACCTCCTCGAGTCAATCGTCACCCCTCCTCGAGTCAATCGTCACCCCTCCTCGAGTCAATCGTCAGACCTCCTCGTGTCAATCCTCACCCCTCCTCGAGTCAATCATCAGACCTCCTCGAGTCAATCGTCACCCCTCCTCGAGTTAATCGTCAGACCTCCTCGAGTCAATCGTCAACCCTCCTCGAGTCAATCGTCAGACCTCCTCGAGTCAATTGTCACCCCTCCTCGAGTCAATCGTCACCCCTCCTCGAGTTAATCGTCAGACCTCCTCGAGTCAATCGTCAACCCTCCTCGAGTCAATCGTCAGACCTCCTCGAGTCAATCGTCACCCCTCCTCGAGTCAATCGTCACCCCTCCTCGAGTCAATCGTCAGACCTCCTCGAGTCAATCGTCACCCCTCCTCGAGTCAATCGTCACCCCTCCTCGAGTCAATCGTCACCCCTCCTCGAGTCAATCGTCACCCCTCCTTGAGTCAATCGTCAGACCACTTTAAGCCATACTATCCCCTCCCCCTTTTTACGGTTACTGGAATAGCTGGACAGAAGTTTAGCAGTGCAGTTTTACTTGCTCGAGAGACCGGTGAGTACTAGAACAATTTAAAAAAAATAAATAAAAAATACACAAATTAAATAGGCCTATATTAATATACGTACACAAACGTACCTTAATAGGACAGCGTGAGTTAGTGCAGTTCAATGTGTTGTACGTTAATTTGAAAATACGTTAAAGAAACTACGTATATTTTTTTCACATTTTTTAATTACTTTTATAATATAGGTTGCTGGTGTTTTGCAGTGTTGAAAATCAGACGATGGAAAACCAGAACCGTATCTTTTAAGTGAAAACATACACCAATAACTCTTTCTTCATAATCTTATTATTATAATTACATTTTATCGTAAAAGGAGTAGTTTGAACTTTGAAAATGTTTTATTTCTAACATTGTATATATTAGGGTGGGTTTATGAATTTAATCAACTAAAACCTAAGATGCGTTGCTAATAATGACCAATCTTGCTATAAATTAAGCAAGCCTTTGAATACAAAAATAGATTTAACTGTACAAAAATATATATATATATTTTAAATAAAATGTACTATTTTTTTCTCGCAGCCATCTAGGATTTTCTCAGTTGGCATATATGAATACATGTTTGTGTTTTATTTAATTTTTCTAATAATCTTAATTATGTATGCTTATGAGATAGTGAAGTCAAAATAAGGAGATAGTAAATCAAAATAATGTGATACTAATTCAAAATAATGAGATAGTATGTCGAACATAATGTAATTTTAAAATGTATTTATTTTTTTATTTGTGCTGGAAATGGGTTTCCATTGGCTTCCACGTTACGTTTTTAGCGAATTAGTAATTACATATCTTTTTTTTTCCCAGTGGAATATGGCAGACTACAATGATCAGTATGATCAGCTGAAGAACGAATTAAAAGAAGGTAGTATAAACTGTATTTAGCATTTCTAGATATTTAATGTTGCACTCATTTTAAGTTATTAGTATTGTCTGCAGTTCTGTTGCAAAAGCTAACTCTATTTTTTAATTAAATTCATAGCACGAGCATTTTGTGGTAGCTAACTTAAGACGACTGTCGACTTGGTTTTTCAGCTCTGCACACTCCTTGCTAACAACAACGTTTTCCATTACAATCCTACATCAATAATTACATTATTGTAAACTGCACATTTGATTTAATTTGTGATTGTTGTACATATAGGAATCCTGACAGACAATGGGTTTGATACACGCGTGAGAGCCCTGTTGAAAAGGACATCGCAGTCAGACGTCGTCAGTAAATGCCAAGGTAATTATGAGTCATTTCAGTCCTCTTATAAATTGTGTTAAAGCTTGAAAAGTAATATCTTAAAGGGGGCTGTGTTCCTATCAGTGCAAGTTCTTACTAAAAGGAAGGTCGGGATGATTGGCTGTACTGTATGTAATTAATCCTCCGGACTGTAGATGGCAGTGCAAACAATCCAACGACAATTGTTTTACCACATTTAATAATGTTAAATATATTAAGTTGACAAATAAACCCTATGTAGCTACCAGATCACTGCTTTCTATGTGTTTTTATTGGGAAGATGGGTGTTTAATACATTTTTATTTGGGAAGATTTCAAATAAACTATAATAAAAAAAAAACTAAAAATGCAGACCCCAACCCTCGTCTCGTACTCCTTTCAGCAAAACAATATTCAACTGAATAACTCTCTCTCCGGCCTCCTTCAATCACCACGTGGATTCATGGAGAACTTTCTCGCCCCATCTACCGTTCCTCCTACTCGACTGCCTGGTCTTCATTTACTCACTTTTGCGAGTAAAAAATAAATAAATAAATAATTAAAAAAAAAAAAAAACGGATCTCAAACCTCTTTCAACCTACAGCACCTCCTCGCCTTCATCACTCACCTCAGGCTGTCTCTATGTTTAGCCCCCTCCTCTATTTAGATGCTACCTAGCGGGCATTCAGTATCAATTTCGCCTCCAATCTTTCTCCTCTCGTCCGTTCTAGAGATAGCGGATCTCTAGAGAGAACGCTCAGAGGTATGGAGAAAAGCCTGCTCCCCTCCTCTCCATCAAGTTAATCAATCTCTACTGACCTTCTCCTTTGTCTCATCACTGCTCTCTGGCAAGGATGCTTCAACCTATTCAACGACATCGTCATGGAAACCCTGTGCCTGACCGTCGCCTTTGGATTTCTCCGCTGTGCAGAATTCTCAACTCCATCAATTTCCAACTTCCCAGCTCTAGGCCTCAAGTGCTCAGATCTCTCTCAAATCCCCGGAAACCACTTTATCCTCCTCATCAGATCTTCAAAAACGGTCCAATTAAGCCAAGGATTCAGTATCTTCTGTCAGATCCCCTCTTCGACAGCTCCAGATCTATACTTACGAGTCACTGGTTCTCATCCCGTTTATGCACCCTCTCGTCACGGATCGGACTTTCTTCTACTATTTTTCCCCCCATTCATTCTGGATCGGAGCAGCTGCCTCCGCGGCTAGCGCAGGTATCAACACTTTGATTAAGTCTATGGGGCGCTGGATCTCTTCAGCTGTGAACTTTTATATTAGATCATCCTCTGCAGACATCGCCACAGCTCACCAAGCACTTGTTAGCTTGCCCGGAGTGGGGGGCGCCCTCTCCGCCAGGCCCACCAGAGGTTTCCTCCCTGCAGGGGGGTTTTTCCTCTCCACAGTGCGGACGGCTTATAGGCATAGGTTGTCTACTAACATCTCTTGTCTTTTCTCTTTTCTTCTAGCTTTTGTTTATGTGTGCGGCTCTGCGATCTCTTTTCTATCCCACGGTGTGGTTCTTGCGGGGAGCCGGGGGTCCTCTTTTGGGGGGAAGTGAGTCTCACTCCCCCGGCTGTCCGGGTCGGCCTCTCGTCTCAACCACTGCCGCCCGGCTGTTCCTCGCCGGCCTGAGGGGACCCCCAGCCACATCCTATTCTTCTGCTGCTTATGCGCTAAGCCTTCCAGGCCTCAACCTTGCTGTCCCATCTCCTCTCTTCTATTTCAGGTCCAGGACCATTTCAGCCCCCTCATGCAGTAGGCCGTGCCTCCACCTGCCGAGCGGGCCCCGACCGAGGGGGGGGGGTTTCTCTGTTTTCGTCTCTCCTAAACGGACCCGAGACACTTTTTCCTAAGCTCTCCACGCCGCCCAGCTGCCAGCTTAGCTGCCTGAGGATGCTGCACTGAGTTGCGAAGGATCTGTCCTTTTGTCCTGTTCGTCCCCTTCCTGTCTCTTGCTCCACTAAACGCCCAGCAGCCAGAGGATGCGAGAGTCAGTTTGTTGTATGTTATATGTCTAAACTTTGCTCTCTCTCTCACTTTTAGGTCACCCAGCAGTCGGAGGATGCTGCCTGACCTGGCGGAAAGTGTTTATATCTAATCCTTTGCTCTTCTCATGTCTCCCTCTCTACGTCGCCCAGCAGCCAGAGGATGCTGCCTGACCCGACGAGAAGGGAAAACTCTTCGTCCCCCCTATCTCGTCCTGCTATCAGTATCTAACCTCAATGTTACTAAGCACCATTCCCAAACTCCAGCCCTCAATCTCGCCATCCTTCAAACTCGTCTCACTCTTAAACTCTCAAATGTCTCACCCCTCTCAAGCCTCCTAAGCAACCGGAGAAATCCTCTCATCTGGTCTCATTCTTAACCCTTTGCGGTCCATTTATTAATCGCGCGTCAGGCACGCCAGGTCTAATTAATTTTCACACGCGCAGTTAATTTTATACGCGCTGTTTAAAAGTATTTTTTTTCACAGTCAAACGGGTTTAAATGGCCCTGCATATCAACAAAGCACACACTAGGCATCTCCAGCCCCTCCCCAGCCTTTTGTTTGCTATAGCGTTCAGCTGTGTAAGAAATAAATAATAATAATAATAATAGTCATACATACCGATCGATCATCTCCAGATCACTCGTTTTATCACCAAACTCCTCAATAATGCGATCCAAGTCATTATTTTATTACTATAACATCTGAAAAAAGCTCTGCAAATGTCCATGATAGTCTCAGTGCGCTGACGCACTTAGCCAGCTTGTTTATTATGGACGCCCATTATCTGATACCTGATACCATGTATGACTATTCATGAAATACGCCTTTTTTTTTTTTTTTTTTTTTTTTTCCGACTTGTCTCGGCTCCTGTCGCTACCACTCGGCAATTGAATGGTTTTCTCGGCTTTTTCCGGAGAAAAAACGACTAAACATCCGTTTATTGTGTTGCTATAATGATGTCGGACCCAGTCCGACAAAGGACCTGTGAGGAATAATTGCAATGTCGGACCCAGTCCGACAATGGACCGCAAAGGGTTAATATCTCACTCCCAATTTCGCCTCCTCTCAAGCCCTCGTAGGCAACCAGTGAAATGTTAGCCTTTAGGCGTAATTCGGGGGATGCCGTAGAGGGCGCTCTCCCGCTTTGCGCTCCTTTTTTCTTCTTATCCTATTTCCTTTTCTTTAGCCTGTCTTACCTTCCCTCCGTGGCATCCTGCCCGGTAGCGTCCGCGATCTCTTCCGGGTGGAAGCTGATCCCAGTTCAGCCTCATTTAGTATTTCCAGCCAATCGCACAATGCAGCGCTCGCCACGTCAATTATTAGGGCATGGCCAGCACTGCTCCACGTATGTGTTATTGGCTGCCCCTCCTGTCTATCTCGCTCTCTTTTTCTACTTTAACCCAGCACTATTTCCGCTTCCTTGTCTGTGTTTGTTTTTTGTTCCTCCTCCTCCCCTCCTCTGCTCCTTTCTATATCGCACTGTCCGCACAGGGCTCCCTCAGGGGGGGAAGTGAGTCTCACTCCCCCGGCTGTCCGGGTCGGCCTCTCGTCTCAACCACTGCCGCCCGGCTGTTCCTCGCCGGCCTGAGGGGACCCCCGGCCACATCCTATTCTTCTGCTGCTTATGCGCTAAGCCTTCCAGGCCTCAACCTTGCTGTCCCATCTCCTCTCTTCTATTTCAGGTCCAGGACCATTTCAGCCCCCTCATGCAGTAGGCCGTGCCTCCACCTGCCGAGCGGGCCCCGACCGAGGGGGGGGGGGGGGGGGGTTCTCTGTTTTCGTCTCTCCTAAACGGACCCGAGACACTTTTTCCTAAGCTCTCCACGCCGCCCAGCTGCCAGCTTAGCTGCCTGAGGATGCTGCACTGAGTTGCGAAGGATCTGTCCTTTTGTCCTGTTCGTCCCCTTCCTGTCTCTTGCTCCACTAAACGCCCAGCAGCCAGAGGATGCTGCCTGACCCGTCGGGAGCGAGAGTCAGTTTGTTGTATGTTATATGTCTAAACTTTGCTCTCTCTCTCACTTTTAGGTCACCCAGCAGTCGGAGGATGCTGCCTGACCTGGCGGAAAGTGTTTATATCTAATCCTTTGCTCTTCTCATGTCTCCCTCTCTACGTCGCCCAGCAGCCAGAGGATGCTGCCTGACCCGACGAGAAGGGAAAACTCTTCGTCCCCCCTATCTCGTCCTGCTATCAGTATCTAACCTCAATGTTACTAAGCACCATTCCCAAACTCCAGCCCTCAATCTCGCCATCCCTCAAACTCGTCTCACTCTTAAACTCTCAAATGTCTCACCCCTCTCAAGCCTCCTAAGCAACCGGAGAAATCCTCTCATCTGGTCTCATTCTTAATATCTCACTCCCAATTTCGCCTCCTCTCAAGCCCTCGTAGGCAACCAGTGAATAGTAATAACAATAAATCTGATTTTGCATTTATGCAAAGACAGTTTCTTACTAAAAAAATGGGGATGGGGGGACAGGACAGCTGGTAATGTATGACTAACGCATTAAAACAACTAGTAAAATAACAAAATATACTCTTACAAGTACCATGTATTAGGGCCCTTGAATAAAACATGGTATAATACATTATACAATTGAAATGTGTACCTCAAAATGGTTCTGCCATTTGTTTATCCAGGACTTTTTTAAGGCACCATTGAAGCACTCAGCCCTCTGTATGAAAAGGTTTAACACTATTAGGGCCGCCCCCATGTTATTGAACACGCAGACGGGTTCATGTTTGAAGCCTTTTTACTCAGGCATTGTAAAAGACAACCCTACATGCTGTGTATCTATAGAAAGACGAGGTTGGGGTCTTTCAAATGCCGCTCTCTAAGCTTTCCTGTGAGCGTGCCCTCAATACAGCTCTTTAAAATGCATCATTTGTTTACAATTTATACAGTTGGACAACCTGTACCTGTATTTGATCTAGTCAATAGTGAATATAAACTAAATTACAAATTATGACTTTGAAGCACAACATGTTGCTAACAAAAACATTTCTATCTTAATTGTATTTTTTTCTATCTTCTTAATTGTATTTTCCCTTCTATTTGTAATTTTTTTTCTTCAATTTTTATTCTCAAAAAAAAAAAAAAAACTTGCCTGATTATGAACAGACTTTCCAAATCGAATGCTGTTTGCACCTGATAATGAATCTTCATGTCGGTATCTGAATGCCATCTGCATGAGTGCCACTGTGGTGTTCTCCTGCCCTCCTGTCTGCTCTCATGAGCCTGGGACAACCTTCAAAACAAGTTAAAGCATTTTAAAAGTTATATAAAGAAGGTATTGCTAAGAACTACAATGTTGGACATTTTTAACCCTTATGCTGTATGTTACACCTTTCAATATTTTTTTCCTTTAATCAAAATAATTTATATTTTTAACATGTTATTTTGGTGTTTGTTTCTTTTATCATACACGTTTTCATAATTAATGAAAGAACAGCCACACAAATAAGATTACATTTATCTGTGATCAGCAAATGAGCTTATTGTCTGTCTTTTATGAAGCTATTAGGCCTTAATGTAATACAAACCATTTAACGCTGAAACTGCATCCAGAAAATATCTTGCAATAAAGTTCTGTTTACGGTTTGAGGTTCCTGCTTTAATCCAGATCAGATACCGAGAAAACCTATTTGTATAAAGAGTTAAAAAAACGTAAGTTACATAAAGATAGATTGATAGATTATAGATAGATGCATGGATGGAGACATACAAAAGATTTTTTATCAAAGATTTAAAAAATATAAGTGGTTACATTAATGTTTAAATAAAGGTAGAGATTGAAAATCATATAGAGACAACAAAATGAAAAAAGTTATTTTACAGCATGCGTTTTAAAGCTGATTTTGTTGTACTCATTGTCAAAGCACTTCTGTCTTTGATCTACATGTATATTTATTATTTTCACATACCCATCAATGCAAATGTGAATCCAAATTCCATAAAACCTTAGTTTATCATTTCCTGCAACATGAATACAAAAAAAATTGATTCAATGTTCTTTTAGCTTCTTTGTTATATACCCTACTTACAATATGATACTCAGTACTTACCATCTATATGCCAGCTGTCATTGGGTCCGTGACTAAAGTAATTCCTCCTTTCTATTCTTTTTCTCCCTGCACGACGTCTCACAAGACCGCTACCACCCAGCTCTCTCATGAATTCATGGACATCATCTCTATAAAAATAAGGTTATTTATATACATTATACAGTGCCCTAACTAAATATTAGAGACTACGACATATTAGAGAATGCCCCTAACAGCTGTAATTGCAGCTGGAGGTAGTCCTACCCGCTATTACGGGTATTCTCTAATATTTCGTACCATCAAATATTTTGTTAGGGCAATGTATGTACATATATGGCGCGCATATATGTATGTGTATATATGTGTGTCTGTGTGTGTTTCATAATGTTTGCTTCATTCTTCATTAATTATAATTCTATCTAAAGCAAAGAAATCAAACTCTTTTGAGACATAATTGAATAAGTACCATTATGTGTAAAAAAAACAAACTAAGAAAAATACCTTATGAAACAAAGGTGTCAAAAGGAAAAATAACAAAAAGATCCCAACGTAAGTATTTATCAGGGAGCTATCTATTAATGTACAGAAAATGATAAATACCTGTAGCAAGGCCGGAGACCCTTTCCGTCCCTTATTCTCCTGTACATTGCTCGAATACCTTTGGCTGGTGACCAATGTTTAAGTTCATTCTGGAATATAGAGTGAAATTACATTATATATCATCATCATCATCTTCAGCCTTTTTCAATCCACTGCTGGATGAAGGCCTCCCCAAGATTCACACTATATATATATATGTATATACACACACACACACATACAATTAAAATAATTTGTTTGGTAAATCACAGTTTAAAGGTTGTTTTTATTACAAAGGGATAGCTAGGAAATCTATTGAATACCTCTATAGCCTGACGTATTGCATGCAGTGGTCTGTGATCACTTCTTCGCCTCAATCCCAGTGCTTTAAGAATTCTTCTCAGATGCCTTTCACTTAAAACAGTAAACATAACTTAAGGTTGGCATTAATTACATAGGTGAAACAGAAGAAGATTGTAACTGACATATTAACCTTAGGGGGAGTGTTGAAATATTAAAGATTACATTTTCTTATTTTTTTTTGTTGAAGGTGAATGATTATTGATTAGTGGTAGGTGAAAGTTTGCACTGTAGTATTAACTGTATTTACTTAAAACAAACATACTGTATTTTCACTAACCTGTTATATCAAAATGAGATGGTAAACTGTATATAAATAAACGTGTGTTGATACAAATCATATGACCGATCACAAACTTAAGTGTTAATCTTTGTTTGTAGAATAAATGTCCTTTCAAAAACCTTGTTGATAACTCAAATATATAAAAGAGTTAATTTATATATTATGCACAAAAGTAAGTTAAGAAATATAAATAACTTACGACATTTTGTGACCACGGGCTTCAAGCATTCTCACCATCTCTTTTTGGGTGTACCCATCATTAAAGAGTTTCCGGATTAGTTGATCTGAAGTACGGTGATAGTGAAGGTTGCTGTAATTTAAATAAATCGAATACACTTTATTTTATGAGGTTAATGTAAATGTAATTTTGCATTATTCGAAAATAAAATAATTGCAACCAAATCTAATGTTTTTATTGTATTTTATTATATTACTTTATATGTAGCTAGCTACTATCAATTCAGTAATTCGGACATTCAATTATCTTTAGCTTACTTATTAACACATTATTTATACGAATATTTAGATTAACTCATAAACAACTTTTGAAATTAAAATAAAGCAAATAAAACGGTAAGTGTGCATTTTACCTCGAAAAATATGAGTTATTGGTGTATGTTTTCACTTAAAAGATACGGTTCTGGTTTTCCATCGTCTGATTTTCAACACTGCAAAACACCAGCAACCTATATTATAAAAGTAATTAAAAAATGTGAAAAAAATATACGTAGTTTCTTTAACGTATTTTCAAATTAACGTACAACACATTGAACTGCACTAACTCACGCTGTCCTATTAAGGTACGTTTGTGTACGTATATTAATATGGGCCTATTTAATTTGAGTATTTTTTATTTTTATTTTTTTTAAATTGTTCTAGTACTCACCGGTCTCTCGAGCAAGTAAAACTGCACTGCTAAACTTCTGTCCAGCTATTCCAGTAACCGTAAAAAGGGGGAGGGGATAGTATGGCTTAAAGTGGTCTGACGATTGACTCGAGGAGGGTTGACGATTGACTCGAGGAGGGGTGACGATTGACTCGAGGAGGTCTGACGATTGACTCGAGGAGGTCTGACGATTGACTCGAGGAGGGGTGAGGTCTGATGTCTGACGATTGACTCGAGGAGGGGTGACGATTGACTCGAGGAGGGGTGATGATTGACTCGAGGAGGGGTGACGATTGACTCGAGGAGGTCTGACGATTGACTCGAGGAGGTCTGACGATTGACTCGAGGAGGTCTGACGATTGACTCGAGGAGGGGTGAGGTCTGATGTCTGACGATTGACTCGAGGAGGGTTGACGATTGACTCGAGGAGGGTTGACGATTGACTCGAGGAGGGGTGACGATTGACTCGAGGAGGTCTGACGATTGACTTGAGGAGGTCTGACGATTGACTCGAGGAGGTCTGACGATTGACTCGAGGAGGGGTGATGATTGACTCGAGGAGGGTTGACGATTGACTCGAGGAGGGTTGACGATTGACTCGAGGAGGGGTGACGATTGACTCGAGGAGGTCTGACGATTGACTCGAGGAGGTCTGACGATTGACTCGAGGAGGTCTGACGATTGACTCGAGGAGGGGTGAGGTCTGATGTCTGACGATTGAATCGAGGAGGGGTGAGGATTGACTTGAGGAGGGGTAAGGTCTGAGGATGTCCTAAAATGGACACCGTACAGGTAGTCTCCCATCCAAGAACTAACCAAGCCCAACATTGCTTAGCTTCTGAGATCAGACGAGATCAGGCTTATTCAAGGTGGTGTGGCCGCAGGCGATTGCAGTTCTGCATTCATGACTTTTATGTTCGGTGAGCTGGGGGTGATTCCTCCGAAATTTCCTTTTGTCCTCCACACATTTCAATTGTAAAATGTAATTACAAAAATGTAATGCCTACAGCACTTGATATTCCCAGGTAGTCTCCCATCCAAGTACTAACCAAGCCCAACATTGCTTAGCTTCTGAGATCAGGCTTATTCAAGGCGGTGTGGCCGCAGGCGATTGCAGTCCTGCTTTCATGACTTTTATGTTCGGTGAGCTGGGGGTGACTCCTCGAAAATTTCCTTTTGTCCTCCACACATTTCAATTGTAAAATGTGATTACAAAATTGTAATGCCTGCAGCACTTGATATTCCCAGGTGGTCTCCCATCCAAGTACTAACAAAGCCAAACATTGCTTAGCTTCTGAGATCAGACGAGATCAGGCTTATTCAAGGTGGTGTGGCCGCAGGCGATTGCATTTTTGCTTTCATGACTTTTATGTTTAGTGAGCTGGGGGTGATTCCTCCAAAATTTCCTTTTGTCCTCCACACATTTCAATTGTAAAATGTAATGCCTGCAGCACTTGATATTCCCAGGTGGTCTCCCATCCAAGTACTAACCAAGCCCAACATTGCTTAGCTTCTGAGATCAGGCTTATTCAAGGTGGTGTGGCCGCAGGCAATTGCATTTCTGCTTTCCTGACTTTTATGTTAAGTGAGCTGGGGGTGATTCTTCCACAATTTCCTTTTGTCCTCCACACATTTCAATTGTAAAATGTAATTACAAAAATGTAATGCCTGCAGCACTTGATATTCCCAGGTGGTCTCCCATCCAAGTACTAACCAAGCCCAACATTGCTTAGCTTCTGAGATCAGACGAGATCAGGCTTATTCAAGGTGGTGTGGCCGCAGGCGATTGCAGTTCTGCATTCATGACTTTTATGTTCGGTGAGCTGGGGGTGATTCCTCCAAAATTTCCTTTTGTCCTCCACACATTTCAATTGTAAAATGTAATTACAAAAATGTAATGCCTACAGCACTTGATATTCCCAGGTAGTCTCCCATCCAAGTACTAACCAAGCCCAACATTGCTTAGCTTCTGAGATCAGGCTTATTCAAGGTGGTGTGGCCGCAGGCGATTGCAGTTCTGCTTTCATGACTTTTATGTTCGGTGAGCTGGGGGTGACTCCTCGAAAATTTCCTTTTGTCCTCCACACATTTCAATTGTAAAATGTGATTACAAAATTGTAATGCCTGCAGCACTTGATATTCCCAGGTGGTCTCCCATCCAAGTACTAACAAAGCCAAACATTGCTTAGCTTCTGAGATCAGACGAGATCAGGCTTATTCAAGGTGGTGTGGCCGCAGGCGATTGCATTTTTGCTTTCATGACTTTTATGTTTAGTGAGCTGGGGGTGATTCCTCCAAAATTTCCTTTTGTCCTCCACACATTTCAATTGTAAAATGTAATGCCTGCAGCACTTGATATTCCCAGGTGGTCTCCCATCCAAGTACTAACCAAGCCCAACATTGCTTAGCTTCTGAGATCAGACGAGATCAGGCTTATTCAAGGTGGTGTGGCCGCAGGCAATTGCATTTCTGCTTTCCTGACTTTTATGTTAAGTGAGCTGGGGGTGATTCTTCCAAAATTTCCTTTTGTCCTCCACACATTTCAATTGTAAAATGTAATTACAAAAATGTAATGCCTGCAGCACTTGATATTCCCAGGTGGTCTCCCATCCAAGTACTAACAAAGCCAAACATTGCTTAGCTTCTGAGATCAGACGAGATCAGGCTTATTCAAGGTGGTGTGGCCGCAGGCGATTGCATTGCTGCTTTCATGACTTTTATGTTTAGTGAGCTGGGGGTGATTCCTCCAAAATTTCCTTTTGTCCTCCACACATTTCAATTGTAAAATGTAATAACAAAATTGTAATGCCTGCAGCACTTGATATTCCCAGGTGGTCTCCCATCCAAGTACTAACAAAGCCAAACATTGCTTAGCTTCTGAGATCAGACGAGATCAGGCTTATTCAAGGTGGTGTGGCCGCAGGCGATTGCATTGCTGCTTTCATGACTTTTATGTTTAGTGAGCTGGGGGTGATTCCTCCAAAATTTCCTTTTGTCCTCCACACATTTCAATTGTAAAATGTAATGCCTGCAGCACTTGATATTCCCAGGTGGTCTCCCATCCAAGTACTAACCAAGCCCAACATTGCTTAGCTTCTGAGATCAGACGAGATCAGGCTTATTCAAGGTGGTGTGGCCGCAGGCGATTGCATTGCTGCTTTCATGACTTTTATGTTTAGTGAGCTGGGGGTGATTCCTCCAAAATTTCCTTTTGTCCTCCACACATTTCAATTGTAAAAAGTAATTACAAAAATGTAATGCTTGCAGCACTTGATATTCCCAGGTGGTCTCCCATCCAAGTACTAACCAAGCCCAACATTGCTTAGCTTCTGAGATCAGACGAGATCAGGCTTATTCAAGGTGGTGTGGCCGCAGGCAATTGGATTTCTGCTTTCATGACTTTTATGTTTAGTGAGCTGGGGGTGATTCCTCCAAAATTTCCTTTTGTCCTCCACACAGTTCAATTGTAAAATGTAATTACAAAAATGTAATGCCTGCTGCACTTGATATTCCCAGGTGGTCTCCTATCCAAGTACTAACCAAGCCCAACATTGCTTAGCTTCTGAGATCAGGCTTATTCAAGGTGGTGTGGCCGCAGGCGATTGCATTTCTGCTTTCATGACTTTAATGTTTAGTTAGCTGGGGGTGATTCCTCCGAAATTTCCTTTTGTCCTCAACACATTTCAATTGTAAAATGTAATTACAAAAATGTAATGCCTGCAGCACTTGATATTCCCAGGTGGTCTCCCATCCAAGTACTAACCAAGCCCAACATTGATTAGCTTCTGAGATCAGGCTTATTCAAGGTGGTGTGGCCGCAGGTGAATGCGTTTCTGCTTTCATGACTTTTATGTTTAGTGAGTGGGGGGTGATTCCTCCAAAATTTCCTTTTGTCCTCCACACATTTCAATTGTAAATTGTAATTACAAAAATGTAATGCCTGCAGCACTTGATATTCCCAGGCAGTCTCCCATCCATGTACTAACCAAGCCCAACGTTGAGTAGTTTCTGAGATCAGACGAGATCAGGCTTATTCAAAGTGGTGTGACCGCAGGCGATTGCAGTTCTGCTTTCATGACTTTTATGTTCGGTGAGCTGGGGGTGATTCCTGGGGGAGATTTCCTTCTTGTGTCCTCTGTTCACACATTTCAATTGTAAAATGTAATGCCTGCAGCACTTGATATTCCCAGGTGGTTTCCCATCCAAGTACTAACCAAGCCCAACATTGCTAATGCTTCTGAGATCAGACGAGATCAGGCTTATTCAAGGTGGTGTGGCCGCAGGCGATTGCAGTTCTGCTTTCATGACTTTTATGTTTAGTGAGCTGGGGTGATTCCTCCAAAATTTCCTTTTGTCGTCCACACATTTCAATTGTAAAATGTAATGCCTGCAGCACTTGATATTCCCAGGTGGTCTCCCATCCAAGTACTAACCAAGCCCAACATTGCTTAGCTTCTGAGATCAGACGAGATCAGGCTTATTCAAATTGGTGTGGCCGCAGGCGATTGCAGTTCTCAATGCACGAAAAATATGGTTTACAAATGGTGTAAATCTATTGTAAAACTAAACAAACAAAGTTTGCAAAGTTTTCACATGTTGCAAACCTATTGTAAACTTTATTTTTACAACTGGTTTACAAGACCAAGAACTTTGGAGGACTTATAGTCCATTTGGACCTCAGGTTTGCACATTAGTAAAATAATGGTTTACAAACTATGTAAACCTATTGTAAAATATACAAACTTAGTTTGCAAAGTATGCACACATGTTGCAAACCTATTGTAAACTTTATTTTTACAAAAGGTTTACTAGACCAAGAACCTAATGGAGGTCTTTTAGTCCATTTGGACCTCAGGTTTGCACATTAGTAAAATAATGGTTTACAAACTATGTCAACCTTTGCAAATGTATAGTTTAGAATGGTTTGCATAAATTGAATGGTAAACAGTATTTTTTCATCAGGTTTACAAAGTGATACAAACTTATTTCCACAGTATGCCCTTTTGGACATTAAGTTTAAAATGTTGTAAACCTGTCTTTGTGAATGGTTTACACATACCATTTTAACCTGTTTTTTTGCATTACCTCTGTAAACAGCTGTGCACATAGCCATTAAATTTGCCAAATTTTAAACCCCGTTTTTGTATTCTACATAACAAAGTTACTCGACTTGCAAGACGTTTGATTTAATCTGTTTAAAGTTACAATGAAAGGTCTTGCTAATGTTCTTTATTTAATGGAGTATCATTAAACCTGAAGTATTTACACTAGTTTGTAAAAAAAGAAAATAAGCCATATAAGAATACAATACCTTTTGTAAAGTTAGCTAAAACAGTTAGGCAACTTTTAAATTAATACCAAACAAGTTTTTTTTAAGCATTTGTTTTTATTATTAAATATGCAAGCATAGATAACAGCATACAACATATTTAGTTTTCCAGTAGGCCTTTTATTTATTTATTTATTTATTTATTTATTTATTTACAGTGGCTCATTGAGGACATTGAAAATGTCTTTGTTATGTCGAGATCACAGATCATTCTTCTCAGGATCTTGATTTTAGGAATAATGTGATAAGGAACCACATAAATAATAATAATAATAATAATAATAATAATAATAATAATAATAATAATAATAATAATAATAATAATAATAATAAAAGAAAAACACAATTCACAAAATGGGAGTCAAAACCATGTAAGATATCTCTTCCCAAATTTGTTATAACTTTAAATTGTGTCCTTTAAATTTCACCCATGTTAATCTTTAATCAACCATGAAAACTCAACAGGCAAATCTGGTCTTTTGTAATTTGAAAATGCTCCTCTTTTGCGAGGAAGTTTGGATTTCCCTTTTTTTCAGAATGCCAAATGCAGCATCACATGCTTTTTTCCCCTCTTTAAATTTTTGTGACTCCCATTTTCGTGGTCAAATTACCTTCACAGATATTTTTTCTCCTTCATTAAAGGGATTATCTTCCTCCTCAGATTCTTCTGTGCTCATCACAGTGACTTCCACAGGGAGCACTTTAAAGGCACTTATCTTCTTTTTTCTCCTCCTCCGATGCTGATGAATGAGGGACCCCCTGTATTCGAGTCTGGCATTTCTAAAAAATAAAATACAATATATATATATATATATATATATATATATATATATATATATATATATATATATATATATATATATAATGATGATACTAATTAATTAATTAATTAATTAATTAATTACTTCATATATATATATATATATATATATATATATATATATATATATATATATATAATAGATGTTTTGCAGTGTTGCTCATATACAACCACCTCAACCAATATTACTTTTTTATTCTGAGGAACCACACTTTTGTCCAATCCGTTCTAGCTACAATACAATACAATATATAGCACTTAAAGAGTGTTTGTTTTAACATTAGCAAATATACTATTTTTGTTCCCTAATTTTGTAGGTAGATCTCTTATCATACATAAAAAACATTTTAATCATTTATAATGTTATTCTGAGGGTGATTTATGTATGTCAGATTATTAAAGAATGTTTAATGCTATAAAAAAGAGTTCTGTCCAACATCTTTACATTCAAAAATAACACTTACAGCTATTTTGTTTGTCCATACCCTGCTTGTAAATATAGTATGCAATGCTAAACTTTCTATTCAATTGCACACAAAATGTAATATCTATACAACTGCAGCTTGCATTCATGGAAAAGGATGAAATGAATGACTAAATTAACTCACGTCTCTCTTGTTTTTCCTCCGAGCCTCCAGCTGTCTGCGTTCCAGATCAAGCAATGAAGACTTTATTTAACCATATAACGTTAAACTGCCTGTGCACAGAACACTCTCGATACAAGCTAAATGCGATTCAAGCGAAAGAGCAATCAAAACAAACAATAGCTGCTGGAGTGAGCGATGAAGTCGCTTTGGATAAAGACATTAGCTAAATGTGTTAATAATATTACGACAAGCCCTGTTTTTATTCTTCATATGATGCAATGAATAAAAAAAGAAAACTTTTGTTTTGATAGCACGCTGCATGCCAGTTATACATAAACAAATAATGTAATGTAATCTAAATTGACTAAACTGACGTTAGTAAATTTAGCATTTGTTAAAGAAATCAAAGTAATAATAGCATGCAGATAGCCTACTGCAAATGTGTTGGTAGAGTGGGGTCTGCCATTAAAATATCTAGCTACATGTTTAAAATAAGACATTTTGTCATGCTGAAACATTAAAACCTATTCATATTTAAGTATGAACATTTTATACTGTTGAAACAAAAACGTTTTTTGATCACTGTGCTTACATCGATATTTGGAAATCATTCATTTAAATTAAATATTTACAAAAAAATCATATTTTGGCATAATGACTTGACTCCTTTTACAGCCCCTATTATTCTTAAAATATATGAGGACCGTTGGCAATTAATTACTGCATCCTATCGTCCTATAGTGGTAATGCCTTGTATTACTTATGACTGAGTTTGTAGTTGATCATAGTGCACATGATGAAATAGTTTCACAATTAGAAATGTTTATGATACTGCTTTATTCTTGCTAAGTGCAGTGTCATAAGTTCTGCCTTGTTTTGAAATTCAAACTGAACTTCATGTGGAAATGAGCTGTTTGACCTGTATGATTGATTTATTTGTTTGTGTGTTTTATACGGTGGAGTGCTCTGAGCGTCCTACACCAGAAACAAAACAACTATCGCTTGGTCACTACAAAAAAGTGGTTTGATATCACCCAACCAAATAGCTTTCCAGCGATAACTAGCATCGCAAGCCTTTCACGTGATCCAATTTTATAGACAGCTTGTAAGTTGTTTTAAAGCTATCGCTTTTTAAGCAAAGTAAAAAAATAAAAAAACACCATTCTGATATTTGCAACAACAAAAAAAGCCGGTCAGTGCCTCAAAGCGCTCAACTGACCCCATACATCAAACAAGCACACACAAAACATTAATACAGTAGAACAATATTATTATATGAATTATTACTATTATATGTGGTTTCTGTTGCACACTTTTCTTTGCAAATGAGTTTTTGCCACAGTTCAAGTTAAGTTTTTTAATAAAGTAATGCGTATTATTTCTTTACATCCAAACATACTCTTTCCTGCTTCTGTGGAGGAATGTTTCTGTCAGTGATGATAAAGCTGTTGCATTTTTAGATGTATTTTTTATTTAGCAGACACCTTTATCCAAGGCGACTTACAGAGAATAGGGTGTGTGAACAATGCATCAGCTGCAGAGTCACTTACAAATACATCTCAACCGAAAGACGGAGCACAAGGAGGTGAAGTGACTTGCTCAGGGTCACACAATGAGTCAGTGACAGAGGTGGGATTTGAACCGGGGACCTCCTGGTTACAAGCCCTTTTCTTTAACCACTGGACCGCTTTCTTTTTTATTTTTGTAGGCTGCTGCATGTACATACTTTTTGCTGCTTTGTTCTACTTCATCTTATTTGTGATGTCACCTGCTTCCGTTCAGATTATTCATTTCTTAAAGGCACAGTGCCGCAATACAGTGAACCTCGATCTACTATAGTAAATGTAATAATTAGGGCCGTAAGAATTTTAAATTAGGGCTGTCACTCGATTAAAATATTTGATTGGTTAATTTATGGGCATCAGCTAATTAATCTGTAGATTAATCGGTGCACATTTTAAAATAATGGTAACGGTCTTAAAGCGGGTCCAGCACAATACCCTTTTTAAACCCTTCACAACACGCAGCACACACACTATATGTACTCAGAAACTTGACCAGAAGTTTTTATGAAATATTTTCAGAACATTTCTTGTTAAGATTTTTTCTTAAATGGGAAGTGATTCATCAAAGTTTCGCTCTTTTTTATTTTATAGATTTCCTGAAGAAAGAAAAGCGAGCCAGATGAGAAGAGAGTGATATGTGAAATTTGTAAAGTCAGCTATAATTCTGTACATTATGAGCAATACCACGAGCATCGTTGTACAAAAGGAACTGATCATCAACTGGAGAAGAATATATTGCCAAATGGAAACCTGGAAAGTGGACAGTAACCAAGATGTGCCCAAAAATGTATTTGATGAAAATGTTTTGTCATTCTTTCCTGTATCTGAATTTAATATTGAGAACCACTCTGACAGTGAAAAAGAAGAACAGTGGGAAGCAACTGCGGAAAAAGAGATGGCTGTAAATATAGAAGCAGGAATTTCTCAGGATTTAGATTATGTAGCAGAACAACTATACGCAAGCTCAGCAACAGTTCATGAAAAAGTGCTGAGGTTTGTTAGATGTCTTTTTTTGATGGTGTTGCAGACACATTTTTTTATTTCTGATGTGGCAATCGATACATGGTTACAATTTTTTAAAGATTTGCTGACTGTGTTTGCTGAACCAGGAGGTATCCTTGGATTGACATTTAATGTCTTACCTTTCATTTCCTCTTATTCTCTGAATCATAGGTAAGTGTTGACGCACGTCTCTGAGCGATCTGTCGCACTATGCCCGTGGTTCGTTCATTTCCTCTTATTCTCTGAATCATAGGCAAGTGTTGACGCACATCTCTGAGCGATCTGTCACACTATGTCTGTGGTTCGTTCATTTCCTCTTATTCTCTGAATCATAGGCAAGTGTTGACGCACGTCTCTGAGCGATCTGTCACACTATGTCTGTGGTTCGTTCATTTCCTCTTATTCTCTGAATTATAGGTAAGTGTTGACGCACGTCTCTGAGCGATCTGTCGCACTATGTCCGTGGTTCGTTCATTTCCTCCTTATTCTAAGAATCATAGGCAAGTGTTGATGCACGTCTCTGAGCGGTCTGTCGCACTATGTCCCTGGTTCGTTCATTTTCTCTTTAATGCCAATCAAAGTGTCTGTTGCACTGGTTTGTTCATTCTGCTGTCTTATCAAAATGCTAAAAATGTGTTGCATGTAATTGTTGTTCTAAGAAAAAATAATGTTTGTCTCTATCTCTAATTGAGATAGGAGTCTGGAGGCTCCATTTAGGACAGTAGTCCTGGCGAGTGTGGGTCTCCAGTTTGTGTGTGGTGAGTTATGTTTTTTTTGTGAGTGTTCGAGTTGTTTTGTTTAAATTGTTTGTTTGTTTATTTGGCTTATTAATAAATACACACACTGGTGCTTGCACCTGCCATCTCCTGTCTCTGAGGTTATGTTTATTATTTTTATTAATATGAGAAATAATCTTGATATTTCTTACATTGTACTTTTTTGTGGACATTCATGAAAAAGTACATTAGTACCTCAGTATTCGGTAAGTTATTTTTACCGTCAACATGTTTCTACATTTTAATCGACTATCGTAAAATGGTGATCTTATTTGGTAATACTCATGAACTTATTTCATAGTGTGGTTCAGCATTGTAGGGCATCACTGAAAATGATGCTTTTGGTCATACCAGGAAAGGTCATTCTTTCATTTTTTTTCATTTACTTCTATAGTTTATTACAACCACTGTAAGCCTAAGAGGTGTAAGTGTGGTTTTCTGTAATAGTTTGTATATGTATTGTAAATCATGGAAGTTACACTTGATTCTAATTTAAACATATTATTGATTTTTATTTCCGACGTGCTCTTTTAAATATTCAAAGGTCCATGTATTATTATTGTTGGTACAATTTATTATTTAACACTGCCATCTTGGCCAAGGTTCTTGAAATATACATTTTTCTCTCAAGTGACTTCCTGATTTAAGTAAAAGTTAATTTTTCAAATCATTAATCATAATAAAATAAATGTTTTTTTTTATTATCTGTACTTGAGTTAAAGAGCTTATCAGAATTAAGTTGATGTTGTTTGTTACCCAGATTTGATGTTTATATTCTACATAAACATTACTTTAACATATAAATAGTATTGTTCTTTTTGCAGACTTAAAGCAAATAGTTTTCTAACCTCTCTGTACCCTAGGCGCATATAGATAGATAGATAGATAGACAGATAGATAGATAGATAGACAGATAGATAGATAGATAATTAATGCTGCCCTTGATTTAAACCCTCACTCAGATGTCAGCTTTTTTCTACCCCTGCTCAAAAACTAAATTAAGAAACTCACAACTCTGGCTATGTACATGTGACGCTCCCGACAAGACTACAGCCTCAATCCACCATGTAACACGAACTAATGTACACACACGTTAGTAAGCAAATGTTATTTTATGGTACAGTCCCGACAGACAACCCAAGATGAACTACTTACAGCACAGCAGACCTTCATGTTTTTTTGTTTTTTTTCCCGGCAGAGTTCAGTGCCAACACAGCAGGGGATAAAACAAGGAGGAAGATGGGCCGAATTGCCCTCAGCTTGGATGGTGAAAACTTAACTCAAATTGAATCACTAGGAAACAACAGCCAAGTACAATTTAGTTAGGGTAATGAAAGAAAAGTTAAGCAGTCCAAGGTAGGTGATGAGGAGACACCAGAAGGTGGTGAAACACGGCATTGTCCTGATGCTTATGGACAGCTGATACCATCAATGAGTGACAAAAGATGAGAAGGAGTGAGCCCGGGACATAAAACATTGCATGTGTTTGCCCAGAGCGTTCAGCATGATGGACTGGTCATGCCTTCCATGAGCAGTTGATTTTGCTGAGCATACCATGGGCAAACACATGTAATGTTGCTTAACACTTTTTTATGGTATAGTGATAAAAAAAAAAAATCACAATGAAATACTGCAAACTGCCAACCCACAAAAATGGTATTGATAGTAGGATTTCACTATGTCATCAGTTTTATATATTTGTTTTCAGAGAATGTGGGGCACTGAAAACATAGGAAAGCTCTGACAATTAAAAAAAAAATATTACACTGAAGATTTCTCCTAAAGTTACAAAACACAATTAAAAGGACTGGGGGAATCAGCTAGCAATATAAACTATATGGCCACTGCATTATCTATTCAATACTATTTTATACCAGAAAGATTGTGAGTAAACCATATAAATATACCTTTTTTAACCTAAGGTTTAAAATGGTTTACAATTGTAGTGTATACTAGGTACAAACCAGTTTTACTCAACATATTGTCACAAAATCCACGTGTTCAGATTTCTTTACGTACTCTTTTTATTTGCTCAGCACACACTCTTATCTCAGGGGAGACGTTAGGAGGACAGAGATGTTATTACTCCTAGTGGGATATAGTTTGTGCTCTGGACCCGCAGTATATTCGGATGACCAATATAGTACCCAAGAAATTGACAGACTCATGTATCTAAAGTGTTTTTACGAATCAGAGTATGATCAGTACTCCTTCGGTTTATTAACAGTTAAATATTGGATTGAGTAGCTACAGGCTACTTCATATCCCCAGCGGACAGACGTTCTGGGCAGTTCAGTGTCTTAACAGATATTAACGTTAACACTTTAATACATCTTTATGTATTAGTGCAGCCGGCAGGCCTGGCAACGACCACGACACTAAATACACCCAGTAGCCTCTTTTCAGCACATTCAACAAATGTTCTCCTATCTTCTAAACATAGCGTGAGTCCCTTATAGCAATACATGCAATACATGTGAGATAAAATAATAATTGATTAATGCTTACCCTTTAATATAGATCGTAAAAGGATATGACTGTCTTCACCAGGCAAATTAAACTGAGTTAAATCAGTTCAATTGTGTTTTTGGTTTGCAGAAGATGGACCACCTTGCCCTGTCTGGGATGAGTGTGGTACTCCATTGAAATTACTCTGGAGTTTTATAGGTTTTTCATCTCATTGGAATACATGGGACGCCTCAATTAAATCCAATCATTAATCAGGTGGGACAGTACTTATCCATTTTACAAATAATAGTTTTCAAAAGATCCAGACTAACTTTTCAGAATTAATAGGGGTCATGTACTCAATAAATTCAAAACCTCACATTTGTTTCAACTCTTATGATCTCATTTCTTTGCTTTCCTCCAAGCCCCTCCTTTATCTGAAAAGTTAAGTGAACCAAGGTTCCCAGGATCTTGGTTTATAATATAATATAAAAACACTACTGCATGCAAAACACTAATTTTATATGTGTTATATATGAGAGATGTTCTTAATATGTGACATCATCTTCTAAGTGATTATATTATGCTAAATTAAAGGTATGTGTTTCTTATAACTTCATATTGTTTCATCATTTTGTTAATGAGTCAGTTTTGATTCCATATACCATTGTCCAACAGAGTATTTGACAAAAGTTTGTCTCATACAATATTCAAGTCATGTAGTTTCACTAGGTTTAAGTGGTAATAGTTTTCATTACAATTATTTATCCCTTAAGAGATGCACTGACCAGGCTCTGACCGGTACCTGACTCTGAGAATATGTTACTGCTAGCAGTTTCCACAGTCTCTTGTTTTTTTCCAAGGTCAGAGTCTGTGCAAACACTTTATTAGATATATGACCTGTCCATTAAGCCATGATTTGTGCATATTATTTCAAGACATTTACTTATCAGTACTAAACCACTAACTCCATAAACCTTAACACTACAAGTCTATGAGATTTGCAATTTTGCTGAAGTGGAATGTAAGATGACCCCCTCCTTTCTCTACAGCCCATATGAGGCCCTTTTTCACTGCAGCAGTTTCAAATAACCACATTATAAGGATTCCATCTACCTTAATTAGACAATAGTATAGTGGATTAATAACAAGGTACATTATAGTATATTATTACAAACTTAACACAAAAACACAACACAACACCTTTTAACTTCTATAATTCAATGGATATCATAATGTCTAGAAGTCTTATTGTTCAATAGAAAGAAGAATTAATCTTCCTCTTTCTCAATTAATTCAATTGAATACTGCTCCAGCTTTTAATCTTCTTATCACTAAAGCAAAGTCGTGAACAAGCAATAATACTTGTCAGTTTTAAATAATATGTTTTCTCATTATAGCAAATATTTAAAACATATTCACTGGTTGCCTACGAGGGCTTGAGAGGAGGCGAAATTGGGAGTGAGATATTAAGAATGAGACCAGATGAGAGGATTTCTCCGGTTGCTTAGGAGGCTTGAGAGGGGTGAGACATTTTAGAGTTTAAGAGTGAGACGAGTTTGAGGGATGGCAAGATTGAGGACTGGAGTTTGGGAATGGTGCTTAGTAACATTGAGGTTAGATACTGATAGCAGGACGAGATAGGGGGGACGAAGAGTTTTCCCTTCTCGTCGGGTCAGGCAGCATCCTCTGGCTGCTGGGCGACGTAGAGAGGGAGACATGAGAAGAGCAAAGGATTAGATATAAACACTTTCCGCCAGGTCAGGCAGCATCCTCCGACTGCTGGGTGACCTAAAAGTGAGAGAGAGAGCAAAGATAAGACATATAACATACAACAAACTGACTCTCGCTCCCGACGGGTCAGGCAGCATCCTCTGGCTGCTGGGCGTTTAGTGGAGCAAGAGACAGGAAGGGGACGAACAGGACAAAAGGACAGATCCTTCGCAACTCAGTGCAGCATCCTCAGGCAGCTAAGCTGGCAGCTGGGCGGCGTGGAGAGCTTAGGAAAAAGTGTCTCGGGTCCGTTTAGGAGAGACGAAAACAGAGAAACCCCCCCCCCCCCCCCCTCGGTCGGGGCCCGCTCGGCAGGTGGAGGCACGGCCTACTGCATGAGGGGGCTGAAATGGTCCTGGACCTGAAATAGAAGAGAGGAGATGGGACAGCAAGGTTGAGGCCTGGAAGGCTTAGCGCATAAGCAGCAGAAGAATAGGATGTGGCCGGGGGTCCCCTCAGGCCGGCGAGGAACAGCCGGGCGGCAGTGGTTGAGACGAGAGGCCGACCCGGACAGCCGGGGGAGTGAGACTCACTTCCCCCCCTGAGGGAGCCCTGTGCGGACAGTGCGATATAGAAAGGAGCAGAGGAGGGGAGGAGGAGGAACAAAAAACAAACACAGACAAGGAAGCGGAAATAGTGCTGGGTTAAAGTAGAAAAAGAGAGCGAGATAGACAGGAGGGGCAGCCAATAACACATACGTGGAGCAGTGCTGGCCATGCCCTAATAATTGACGTGGCGAGCGCTGCATTGTGCGATTGGCTGGAAATACTAAATGAGGCTGAACTGGGATCAGCTTCCACCCGGAAGAGATCGCGGACGCTACCGGGCAGGATGCCATGAAGGGAAGGTAAGACAGGCTAAAGAAAAGGAAATAGGATAAGAAGAAAAAAGGAGCGCAAAGCGGGAGAGCGCCCTCTACGGCATCCCCCGAATTACGCCTAAAGGCTAACATTTATTAATCTTATGAAATAACTGTTATGAACTATAAACAGTGTCAATTAGCACTGAACCTGTTTCATTATAAGATAATCTTTCAATTAATTTACCTCTGTTTATCAGTTGCTATAATATTACTTTGGTGAATCCCTCTTAAGATTTAAATCCAAATATAGGCCAGTATAACTGCATTCAACTAGGCTTGACCCTTCTCTTTGTTCCTACAAAATCCAGCCGAGACAGGATTTTTTTCTCAAGACCTCTGGCTGTTAGTTAATCTTTTGGTCATAAAGAGTCTCTTCTTATCTTGTGTTTTTAGGGCATAAATTTGTAGATTAACGTTCACTTTTAGACGGAATGGTGCTTTTTATCAAGCGTCATGCTTTCTGAAGATAAGATATACTAGTGGTAAATCGTTCATTATATATATTTTCTTAGGGATTCTCAGACTACTAAGTATTTAATTGAATACATGTGTAATTCCAAACAAGAGAGGACTGACCTATTTCATGGAGCAAGAGAGCCACATACTAGTGGTACAAGGATACTCTTTCTTTATCCTTCCTAATATCTTTGACACTTCATTTTATAATACATTCCATATTTGAAATCGCCTAGTACATATTCAGCATATCCCCACGTTTCCAGCAGGATTCTTCTGTGCCGGGTTCAGCTCTGGTTGGTTCCGCGAAAACGACAACAGGCCCCTTTATCCAAAGTTTAGCATCACAGGTGTGAGACGCCATCTTCCTCACTTCGTACCTACAAGATACTTGGACACGTTAGGCTGGGACACCTTCTACAAATTCCAATTTACCTAGATGTGCTCATTTCACTAAATGACCTCCTTCACAATTTATGCATTCAATCCTCTTAATATCCTTTGGATCTACATTTAGATGAGAAAAAGAAATTCCTTCAGAATCATTACATTCAAACAAGATTCTACAGTGTTTAGCTAAATGACTACAGGCTGGACAAAGTTTGGGCCCAGTCACTGATGACTTGCTTTGGCACATATTACATGCACACATAACAAGAGGATTATGTTTCAATTTGTGTGTCAGGGTTAATTCTGCACCATGTACAATAGTTCTGGACCTGTATACATTGTTACTATACATTCCCTTCTGTTCGCACAGAGTCACTTTGCGAGGTACGCCTTCCATCCAGAACACTAAAGGAGGCCAAAACTCACTGTTATTCATATTTTCTGGTATCCAGTTACTGTTCTTTTCCACATCATCAGTAGCAAACTGAATCTGTTTCATTTGATGAACCATTTACTGTAGCTTACTGAGATCCTCCATGCAATGGAGTCTAATGTTTTACTATATGGAATAACTAGTTCAGCGTCACCTGCGACAATATGTTTCTTGTAAACATTCTGCAAACTTAAATTTTACATGCGGTTTCCTATACACCTGCAAACCTTTTGTAAACCTAAGGTTTTTTGGTGTGTAATTTACAAACATTGTGCAAACATTGTAAACATAATGTTTACTCACATAGGTGTGTGTAAACTTAATGTAAACATACAGTTTACAAAATGGTTTACTATGACGTTGTAAACCCCTGCAAACTTAAGGTTCATAAATTGTTTACAAATGTACAAAATTTGTAAACCTTTATTTTCGTGCAGTGTCTGCTTTTATGACTTATGTTCGGTGAGCTGGGGGTGATTCCTCCGAGATTTCGTTTTGTCCTCCGCACATTTCAATTGTAAAATGTAATTACAAAAACGTAATGCCCGCAGCACTACATATTCCCCGGTGGTCTCCCATCCAAGTACTAACCAAGCCCAATGTTGATTAGTTTCTGAGATCAGACGTGACCAGGCTAATTCAAGGTGCTGTGGCCGCAGGCGATTGCAGTTCTGCTTTTATGACTTTTATGTTCGGTGAGCTGAGGGTGATTCCTCCGAGATTTCCTTTTGTCCACACATTTCAATTGTAAAATATAATTACAAAATTGTAATGCCTGCAGCACTTGATATTCCCAGACAGTCTCCCATCCAAGTACTAACAAAGCCCAACGTTGCTTAGTTTCTGAGATCAGACGAGATCAGGCGAGATCAGGCTTATTCATGGTGGTGTGGCTGCAGAAGGCTGCTGTTCTGCTTTCATGACTTTTATGTTTAGTGAGCTGGGGGTGATTCCTCCGAAATTTCCTTTTGTCCTCCAAACATTTCAATTGTAAAATGTAATGCCTGCAGCACTTGATATTCCCAGGTGGTCTCCCATCCAAGTACTAACCAAGCCCAACATTGCTTAGCTTCTGAGATCAGACTTATTCAAGGTGGTGTGGCCGCAGGCGATTGCATTTCTCCTTTCATGACTTTTATGTTTAGTGAGCTGGGGGTGATTCCTCCAAAATTTCCTTTTGTCCTCCACACATTTCAATTGTAAAATGTAATTACAAAAATGTAATGCCTGCAGCACTTGATATTCCCAGGTGGTCTCCCATCCAAGTACTAACCAAGCCCAACATTGCTTAGCTTCTGAGATCAGACGAGATCAGGCTTATTCAAGGTGGTGTGGCCGCAGGCGATTGCAGTACTGCTTTCATGACTTTTATGTTTAGTGAGCTGTTGGTGATTCCTCCAAAATTTCCTTTTGTCCTCCACACATTTCAATTGTAAAATGTAATTACAAAAATGTAATGCCTGCAGCACTTGATATTCCCAGGTGGTCTCCCATCCAAGTACTAACCAAGCCCAACATTGCTTAGCTTCTGAGATCAGACGAGATCAGGATTATTCAAGGTGGTGTGGCCGCAGGTGATTGCATTTTTGCTTTCATGACTTTTATGTTTAGTGAGCTGGGGATGATTCCTCCAAAATTTCCTTTTGTCCTCCACACATTTCAATTGTAAAATGTAATGCCTGCAGCACTTGATATTCCCAGGTTGTCTCCCATCCAAGTACTAAACAAGGCCATCATTGCTTAGCTTCTGAGATCAGACGAGATCAGGCTTATTTAAGGGGGTGTGGCCAGAGGCAATTGCGTTCTGCTTTCATGAATTTTAGGTTCGGTGAGTTGGGGGTGATTCCTCCGAAAATTCCTTTTGTCCTGAACACATTTCAATTGTAAAATGTAATTACAAAAATGTAATGCCTGCAGCACTTGATATTCCCAGGTGGGCTCCCATCCAAGTACTAACCAAGCCCAACATTGCTTAGCTTCTGAGATCAGACGAGATCAGGCTCATTCAAGGTGGTGTGGCCGCAGGCGATTGCATTTCTGCTTTCATGACTTTTATGTTTAGTGAGCTGGGGGTGATTCCTCCAAAATTTCCTTTTGTCCTCCACACATTTCAATTGTAAAATGTAATGCCTGCAGCACTTGATATTCCCAGGTGGTCTCCCATCCAAGTACTAACCAAGCCCAACATTGCTTAGCTTCTGAGATCAGACGAGATCAGGCTTATTCAAGGTGGTGGGGCCGCAGGCGAGTGCATTTCTGCTTTCATGACTTTTATGTTTAGTGAGCTGGGGGTGATTCCTCCAGAAATTTCCTTTTGTCCTCCACACATTTCAATTGTAAAATGTAATGCCTGCAGCACTTGATATTCCCAGGTGGTCTCCCATCCAAGTACTAACCAAGCCCAACATTGCTTAGCTACTGAGATCAGGCTTATTCAAGGTGGTGTGGCCGCAGGCGATTGCATTTCTGCTTTCATGACATTTATGTTTAGTGAGCTGGGGGTGATTCCTCCAAAATTTCCTTTTGGCCTCCACACATTTCAATTGTAATTACAAAAATGTAATGCCTGCAGCACTTGATATTCCAGGGTGGTCTCCCATCCAAGTACTAACCAAGCCCAACATTGCTTAGCTTCTGAGATCAGGCGAGATCAGGCTTATTCAAGGTGGTGTGGCCGCAGGCGATTGCATTTCTGCTTTCATGACTTTTATGTTTAGGGAGCTGGGGGTGATTCCTCCAAAATTTCCTTTTGGCCTCCACACATTTCAATTGTAAAATGTAATGCCTGCAGCACTTGATATTCCCAGGTGGTCTCCCATCCAAGCCCAACATTGCTTAGCTTCTGAGATCAGACAAGATCAGGCTTATTCAAGGTGGTGTGGCCGCAGGCGATTGCATTTCTGCTTTCATGACTTTTATGTTTAGTGAGCTGGGGGTGATTCCTCCAAAATTTCCTTTTGTCCTCCACACATTTCAATTGTAAAATGTAATGCCTGCAGCACTTGATATTCCCCGGTGGTCTCCCATCCAAGTACTAACCAAGCCCAACATTGCTTAGCTTCTGAGATCAGACGAGATCAGGCTTATTCAAGGTGGTGTGGCCGCAGGCGATTGCATTTCTGCTTTCATGACTTTTATGTTTAGTGAGCTGGGGGTGATTCCTCCAAAATTTCCTTTTGTCCTCCACACATTTCAATTGTAAAATGTAATACCTGCAGCACTTGATATTCCCAGGTGGTCTCCCATCCAAGTACTAATCAAGCCCAACATTGCTTAGCTTCTGAGATCAGACGAGATCAGGCTTATTCAAGGTGGTGTGGCCGCAGGCGATTGCATTTCTGCTTTCATGACTTTTATGTTTAGGGAGCTGGGGGTGATTCCTCCAAAATTTCCTTTTGTCCTCCACACATTTCAATTGTAAAATGTAATGCCTGCAGCACTTGATATTCCCAGGTGGTCTCCCATCCAAGTACTAACCAAGCCCAACATTGCTTAGCTTCTGAGATCAAGCTTATTCAAGGTGGTACGGCCGCAGGCGATTGCATTTCTGCTTTCATGACTTTTATGTTTAGTGAGCTGGGGGTGATTCCTCCAAAATTTCCTTTTGGCCTCCACACATTTCAATTGTAAAATGTAATTACAAAAATGTAATGCCTGCAGCACTTGATATTCCCAGGTGGTCTCCCATCCAAGTACTAACCAAGCCCAACATTGCTTAGCTTCTGAGATCAGACGAGATCAGGCTTATTCAAGGTGGTGTGGCCGCAGGCGATTGCATTTCTGCTTTCATGACTTTTATGTTTAGTGAGCTGGGGGTGATTCCTCCAAAATTTCCTTTTGCCCTCCACACATTTCAATTGTAAAATGTAATTACAAAAATGTAATGCCTGCAGCACTTGATATTCCCAGGTGGTCTCCCATCCAAGTACTAACCAAGCCCAACATTGCTTAGCTTCTGAGAACAGACGAGATCAGGCTTATTCAAGGTGGTGTGGCCGCAGGCGATTGCATTTCTGCTTTCATGACTTTTATGTTTAGTGAGCTGGGGGTGATTCCTCCAAAATTTCCTTTTGTCCTCCACACATTTCAATTGTAAAATGTAATTACAAAAATGTAATGCCTGCAGCACTTGATATTTCCAGGTGGTCTCCCATCCAAGTACTAACCAAGCCCAACATTGCTTAGCTTCTGAGAACAGACGAGATCAGGCTTATTCAAGGTGGTGTGGCCGCAGGCGATTGCATTTCTGCTTTCATGACTTTTATGTTTAGTGAGCTGGGGGTGATTCCTCCAAAATTTCCTTTTGTCCTCCACACATTTCAATTGTAAAAAGTAATGCCTGCAGCACTTGATATTCCCAGGTGGTCTCCCATCCAAGTACTAATCAAGCCCAACATTGCTTAGCTTCTGAGATCAGACGAGATCAGGCTTATTCAAGGTGGTGTGGCCGCAGGCGATTGCATTTCTGCTTTCATGACTTTTATGTTTAGTGAGCTGGGGGTGATTCCTCCAAAATTTAATTTTGTCCTCCACACATTTCAATTGTAAAATGTAATTACAAAAATGTAATGCCTGCAGCACTTGATATTCCCAGGTGGTCTCCCATCCAAGTACTAACCAAGCCCAACATTGCTTAGCTTCTGAGATCAGGCTTATTCAAGGTGGTGTGGCCGCAGGCGATTGCATTTCTGCTTTCATGACTTTTATGTTTAGTGAGCAAGGGGTGATTCCTCCAAAATTTCCTTTTGTCCTCCACACATTTCAATTGTAAAATGTAATGCCTGCAGCACTTGATATTCCCAGGTGGTCTCCCATCGAAGTACTAACCAAGCCCAACATTGCTTAGCTTCTGAGATCAGACGAGATCAGGCTTATTCAAGGTGGTGTGGCCGCAGGCGATTGCATTTCTGCTTTCATGACTTTTATGTTTAGTGAGCTGGGGGTGATTCCTCCAAAATTTCCTTTTGTCCTCCACACATTTCAATTGTAAAATGTAATTACAAAAATGTAATGCCTGCAGCACTTGATATTCCCAGGTGGTCTCTCATCCAAGTACTAACCAAGCCCAACATTGCTTAGCTTCTGAGATCAGACGAGATCAGGCTTATTCAAGGTGGTGTGGCCGCAGGTGATTGCATTTCTGCTTTCATGACTTTTATGTTTAGTGAGCTGGGGGTGAATCCTCCAAAATTTCCTTTTGTCCTCCACACATTTCAATTGTAAAATGTAATGCCTGCAGCACTTGATATTCCCAGGTGGTCTCCCATCCAAGTACTAACCAAGCCCAACATTGCTTAGCTTCTGAGATCAGACGAGATCAGGCTTATTCAAGGTGGTGTGGCCGCAGGAGATTGCAGTTCTGCTTTCATGACTTTTATGTTTAGTGAGCTGGGGGTGATTCCTCCAAAATTTCCTTTTGTCCTCCACACATTTCAATTGTAAAATGTAATGCCTGCAGCACTTGATATTCCCAGGTGGTCTCCCATCCAAGTACTAACCAAGCCCAACACTGCTTAGCTTCTGAGCTCAGACGAGATCAGGCTTATTCAAGGTGGTGTGGCCGCAGGCGATTGCATTTCTGCTTTCATGACTTTTATGTTTAGTGAGCTGGGGGTGATTCCTCCAAAATTTCCTTTTGTCCTCCACACATTTCAATTGTAAAATGTAATGCCTGCAGCACTTGATATTCCCAGGTGGTCTCCCATCCAAGTACTAACCAAGCCCAACATTGCTTAGCTTCTGAGATCAGACGAGATCAGGCTTATTCAAGGTGGTGTGGCCGCAGGCGATTGCATTTCTGCTTTCATGACTTTTATGATTAGTGAGCTGGGGGTGATTCCTCCAAAATTTCCTTTTGGCCTCCACACATTTCAATTGTAAAATGTAATTACAAAAATGTAATGCCTGCAGGACTTGATATTCCCAGGTGGTCTCCCATCCAAGTACTAACCAAGCCCAACATTGCTTAGCTTCTGAGATCAGGCTTATTCAAGGTGGTGTGGCCGCAGGCGATTGCATTTCTGCTTTCATGACTTTTATGTTTAGTGAGCTGGGGGTGACTCCTCCAAAATTTCCTTTTGTCCTCCACACATTTCAATTGTAAAATGTAATTACAAAAATGTAATGCCTGCAGGACTTGATATTCCCAGGTGGTCTCCCATCCAAGTACTAACCAAGCCCAACATTGCTTAGCTTCTGAGATCAGGCTTATTCAAGGTGGTGTGGCCGCAGGCGATTGCATTTCTGCTTTCATGACTTTTATGTTTAGTGAGCTGGGGGTGATTCCTCCAAAATTTCCTTTTGTCCTCCACACATTTCAATTGTAAAATGTAATTACAAAAATGTAATGCCTGCAGCACTTGATATTCCCAGGTGGTCTCCCATCCAAGTACTAACCAAGCCCAACATTGCTTAGCTTCTGAGATCAGACGAGATCAGGCTTATTCAAGGTGGTGTGGCCGCAGGCGATTGCGTTTCTGCTTTCATGACTTTTATGTTTAGTGAGCTGGGGGTGATTCCTCCAAAATTTCCTTTTGTCCTCCACACATTTCAATTGTAAAATGTAATTACAAAAACGTAATGCCTGCAGCACTTGATATTCCCAGGTGGTCTCCCATCCAAGTACTAACCAAGCCCAACATTGCTTAGCTTCTGAGATCAGACGAGATCAGGCTTATTCAAGGTGGTGTGGCCGCAGGCGATTGCATTTCTGCTTTCATGACTTTTATGTTTAGTGAGCTGGGGGTGATTCCTCCAAAATTTCCTTTTGTCCTCCACACATTTCAATTGTAAAATGTAATGCCTGCAGCACTTGATATTCCCAGGTGGTCTCCCATCCAAGTACTAACCAAGCCCAACATTGCTTAGCTTCTGAGATCAGACTTATTCAAGGTGGTGTGGCCGCAGGCGATTGCATTTCTGCTTTCATGACTTTTATGTTTAGTGAGCTGGGGGTGATTCCTCCAAAATTTCCTTTTGTCCTCCACACATTTCAATTGTAAAATGTAATTACAAAAATGTAATGCCTGCAGCACTTGATATTCCCAGGTGGTCTCCCATCCAAGTACTAACCAAGCCCAACATTGCTTAGCTTCTGAGATCAGACGAGATCAGGCTTATTCAAGGTGGTGTGGCCGCAGGCGATTGCATTTCTGCTTTCATGACTTTTATGTTTAGTGAGCTGGGGGTGATTCCTCCAAAATTTCCTTTTGTCCTCCACACATTTCAATTGTAAAATGTAATTACAAAAATGTAATGCCTGCAGCACTTGATATTCCCAGGTGGTCTCCCATCCAAGTACTAACCAAGCCCAACATTGCTTAGCTTCTGAGATCAGACGAGATCAGGCTTATTCAAGGTGGTGTGGCCGCAGGCGATTGCATTTCTGCTTTCATGACTTTTATGTTTAGTGAGCTGGGGGTGATTCCTCCAAAATTTCCTTTTGTCCTCCACACATTTCAATTGTAAAATGTAATTACAAAAATGTAATGCCTGCAGCACTTGATATTCCCAGGTGGTCTCCCATCCAAGTACTAACCAAGCCCAACATTGCTTAGCTTCTGAGATCAGACGAGATCAGGCTTATTCAAGGTGGTGTGGCCGCAGGCGATTGCACTTCTGCTTTCATGACTCTTATGTTTAGTGAGCTGGGGGTGATTCCTCCAAAATTTCCTTTTGTCCTCCACACATTTCAATTGTAAAATGTAATTACAAAAATGTAATGCCTGCAGCACTTGATATTCCCAGGTGGAATCCCATCCAAGTACTAACCAAGCCCAACATGTCATGAAAGCAGAAATGCAATCGCCTGCGGCCACACCACCTTGAATAAGCCTGATCTCGCCTGATCTCGCCTGATCTCAGAAGCTAAGCAATGTTGGGCTTGGTTAGTACTTGGATGGGAGACCACCTGGGAATATCAAGTGCTGCAGGCATTACATTTTACAATTGAAATGTGTGGAGGACAAAAGGAAATTGTGGAGGCATCACCCCCAGCTCACTAAACATAAAAGTCATGAATGCAGAAATGCAATCGCCTGCGGCCACAACACCTTGAATAAGCCTGATCTCAGAAGCTAAGCAATGTTGGGCTTGGTTAGTACTTGGATGGGAGACCACCTGGGAATATCAAGTGCTGCAGGCATTACATTTTACAATTGAAATGTGTGGAGGCCAAAGGGAAATTTTGGAGGAATCACCCCCAGCTCCCTAAACATAAAAGTCATGAAAGCAGAAATGCAATCGCCTGCGGCCACACCACCTTGAATAAGCCTGATCTCGTCTGATCTCAGAAGCTAAGCAATGTTGGGCTTGGTTAGTACTTGGATGGGAGACCACCTGGGAATATCAAGTGCTGCAGGCATTACATTTTACAATTGAAATGTGTGGAGGACAAAAGGAAATTTTGGAGGAATCACCCCCAGCTCACTAAACATAAAAGTCATGAAAGCAGAAATGCAATCGCCTGCAGCCACACCACCTTGAATAAGCCTGATCTCGTCTGATCTCAGAAGCTAAGCAATGTTGGGCTTGGTTAGTACTTGGATGGGAGACCACCTGGGAATATCAAGTGCTGAAGGCTATACATTTTTGTAATTACATTTTACAATTGAAATGTGTGGAGGACAAAAGGAAATTTTGGAGGAATCACCCCCAGCTCCCTAAACATAAAAGTCATGAAAGCAGAAATGCAATCGCCTGCGGCCACACCACCTTGAATAAGCCTGATCTCGTCTGATCTCAGAAGCTAAGCAATGTTGGGCTTGGTTAGTACTTGGATGGGAGACCACCTGGGAATATCAAGTGATGCAGGCATTACATTTTTGTAATTACATTTTACAATTGAAATGTGTGGAGGACAAAAGGAAATTTTGGAGGAATCACCCCCAGCTCACTAAACATAAAAGTCATGAAAGCAGAAATGCAATCGCCTGCGGCCACACCACCTTGGATAAGCCTGATCTCGTCTGATCTCAGAAGCTAAGCAATGTTGGTCTTGGTTAGTACTTGGATGGGAGACCACCTGGGAATATCAAGTGCTGCAGGCATTACATTTTTGTAATTACATTTTACAATTGAAATGTGTGGAGGACAAAAGGAAATTTTGGAGGAATCACCCCCAGCTCACTAAACATAAAAGTCATGAAAGCAGAAATGCAATCGCCTGCGGCCACACCACCTTGAATAAGCCTGATCTTGTCTGATCTCAGAAGCTAAGCAGTGTTGGGCTTGGTTAGTACTTGGATGGGAGACCACCTGGGAATATCAAGTGCTGCAGGCATTACATTTTTGTAATTACATTTTACAATTGAAATGTGTGGAGGACAAAAGGAAATTTTGGAGGAATCACCCCCAGCTCACTAAACATAAAAGTCATGGAAGCAGAAATGCAATCGCCTGCGGCCACACCACCTTGAATAAGCCTGATCTTGTCTGATCTCAGAAGCTAAGCAGTGTTGGGCTTGGTTAGTACTTGGATGGGAGACCACCTGGAATATCAAGTGCTGCAGGCATTACATTTTACAATTGAAATGTGTGGAGGACAAAAGGAAATTTTGGAGGAATCACCCCCAGCTCACTAAACATAAAAGTCATGAAAGCAAAAATGCAATCGCCTGCGGCCACACCACCTTGAATAAGCCTGATCTCGTCTGATCTCAGAAGCTAAGCAATGTTGGGCTTGGTTAGTACTTGGATGGGAGACCACCTGGGAATATCAAGTGCTACAGGCATTACATTTTACAATTGAAATGTGTGGAGGACAAAAGGAAATTTTGGAGGAATCACCCCCAGCTTACTAAACATAAAAGTCATGAAAGCAGAAATGCAATCGCCTGCGGCCACACCACCTTGAATAAGCCTGATCTCATCTGATCTCAGAAGCTAAGCAATGTTGGGCTTGGTTAGTACTTGGATGGGAGACCACCTGGGAATATCAAGTGCTGCAGGCATTACATTTTACAATTGAAATGTGTGGAGGCCAAAAGGAAATTTTGGAGGAATCACCCCCAGCTCACTAAACATAAAAGTCATGAAAGCAGAAATGCAATCGCCTGCGGCCACACCACCTTGAATAAGCCTGATCTCGTCTGATCTCAGAAGCTAAGCAATGTTGGGCTTGGTTAGTACTTGGATGTGAGACCACCTGGGAATATCAAGTGCTGCAGGCATTACATTTTTGTAATTACATTTTACAATTGAAATGTGTGGAGGTCAAAAGGAAATTTTGGAGGAATCACCCCCAGCTCAATAAACATAAAAGTCATGAAAGCAGAAATGCAATCGCCTGCGGCCACACCACCTTGAATAAGCCTGATCTCGTCTGATCTCAGAAGCTAAGCAATGTTGGGCTTGGTTAGTACTTGGATGGGAGACCACCTGGGAATATCAAGTGCTGCGGGCATTACATTTTACAATTGAAATGTGTGGAGGACAAAAGGAAATTTTGGAGGAATCACCCCCAGCTCCCTAAACATAAAAGTCATGAAAGCAGAAATGCAATCGCCTGCGGCCACACCACCTTGAATAAGCCTGATCTCAGAAGCTAAGCAATGTTGGGCTTGGTTAGTACTTGGATGGGAGACCACCTGGGAATATCAAGTGCTGCAGGCATTACATTTTACAATTGAAATGTGTGGAGGACAAAAGGAAATTTTGGAGGAATCACCCCCAGCTCACTAAACATAAAAGTCATGAAAGCAGATACGCAATCGCCTGCGGCCACACCACCTTGAATAAGCCTGATCTCGTCTGATCTCAGAAGCTAAGCAATGTTGGGCTTGGTTAGTACTTGGATGGGAGACCACCTGGGAATATCAAGTGCTGCAGGCATTACATTTTTGTAATTACATTTTACAATTGAAATGTGTGGAGGCCAAAAGGAAATTTTGGAGGAATCACCCCCAGCTCACTAAACATAAAAGTCATGAAAGCAGAAATGCAATCGCATGCGGCCACACCACCTTGAATAAGCCTGATCTCGTCTGATCTCAGAAGCTAAGCAATGTTGGGCTTGGTTAGTACTTGGATGGGAGACCACCTGGGAATATCAAGTGCTGCAGGCATTACATTTTTGTAATTACATTTTACAATTGAAATGTGTGGAGGACAAAAGGAAATTTTGGAGGAATCACCCCCAGCTCACTAACCATAAAAGTCATTAAAGCAGAAAAGCAATCGCCTGTGGCCACACCACCTTGAATAAGCCTGATCTCAGAAGCTAAGCAATGTTGGGCTTGGTTAGTACTTGGATGGGAGACCACCTGGGAATATCAAGTGCTGCAGGCATTACATTTTTGTAATTACATTTTACAATTGAAATGTGTGGAGGACAAAAGGAAATTTTGGAGGAATCACCCCCAGCTCACTAAACATAAAAGTCATGAAAGCAGAAATGCAATCGCCTGTGGCCACACCACCTTGAATAATCCTGATCTCATCTGATCTCAGAAGCTAAGCAATGTTGGGCTTGGTTAGTACTTGGATGGGAGACCACCTGGGAATATCAAGTGCTGCAGGCATTACATTTTACAATTGAAATGTGTGGAGGACAAAAGGAAATTTTGGAGGAATCACCCCCAGCTCACTAAACATAAAAGTCATGAAAGCAGAAATGCAATCGCCTGCGGCCACACCACCTTAAATAAGCCTGATCTCGTCTGATCTCAGAAGCTAAGCAATGTTGGGCTTGGTTAGTACTTGGATGGGAGACCACCTGGGAATATCAAGTGCTGCAGGTATTACATTTTACAATTGAAATGTGTGGAGGACAAAAGGAAATTTTGGAGGAATCACCCCCAGCTCACTAAACATAAAAGTCATGAAAGCAGAAATACAATCGCCTGCGGCCACACCACCTTGAATAAGCCTGATCTCGTCTGATCTCAGAAGCTAACCAATGTTGGGCTTGGTTAGTACTTGGATGGGAGACCACCTGGGAATATCAAGTGCTGCAGGCATTACATTTTACAATTGAAATGTGTGGAGGACAAAAGGAAATTTTGGAGGAATCACCCCCAGCTCACTAAACATAAAAGTCAAGAAAGCAGAAATGCATTCGCCTGCGGCCACACCACCTTGAATAAGCCTGATCTCAGAAGCTAAGCAATGTTGGGCTTGGTTAGTACTTGGATGGGAGACCACCTGGGAATATCAAGTGCTGCAGGCATTACATTTTTGTAATTACATTTTACAATTGAAATGTGTGGAGGCCAAAAGGAAATTTTGGAGGAATCACCCCCAGCTCACTAAACATAAAAGTCATGAAAGCAGAACTGCAATCGCCTGCGGCCACATCTCCTTGAATAAGCCTGATCTCGTCTGATCTCAGAAGCTAAGCAATGTTGGGCTTGGTTAGTACTTGGATGGGAGACCACCTGGGAATATCAAGTGCTGCAGGCATTACATTTTACAATTGAAATGTGTGGAGGACAAAAGGAAATTTTGGAGGAATCACCCCCAGCTCCCTAAACATAAAAGTCATGAAAGCAGAAATGCAATCGCCTGCGGCCACACCACCTTGAATAAGCCTGATCTCGCCTGATCTCGCCTGATCTCAGAAGCTAAGCAATGTTGGGCTTGGTTAGTACTTGGATGGGAGACCACCTGGGAATATCAAGTGCTGCAGGCATTACATTTTTGTAATTACATTTTACAATTGAAATGTGTGGAGGCCAAAAGGAAATTTTGGAGGAATCACCCCCAGCTCACTAAACATAAAAGTCATGAAAGCAGAAATGCAATCGCCTGCGGCCACACCACCTTGAATAAGCCTGATCTTGTCTGATCTCAGAAGCTAAGCAATGTTGGGCTTGGTTAGTACTTGGATGGGAGACCACCTGGGAATATCAAGTGCTGCAGGCATTACATTTTTGTAATTACATTTTACAATTGAAATGTGTGGAGGACAAAAGGAAATTTTGGAGGAATCACCCCCAGCTCACTAAACATAAAAGTCATGAAAGCAGAAATGCAATCGCCTGCGGCCACACCACCTTGAATAAGCCTGATCTCGTCTGATCTCAGAAGCTAAGCAATGTTGGGCTTGGTTAGTACTTGGATGGGAGACCACCTGGGAATATCAAGTGCTGCAGGCATTACATTTTACAATTGAAATGTGTGGAGGACAAAAGGAAATTTTGGAGGAATCACCCCCAGCTCACTAAACATAAAAGTCATGAAAGCAGAAATGCAATCGCCTGCGGCCACACCACCTTGAATAAGCCTGATCTCGTCTGATCTCAGAAGCTAAGCAATGTTGGGCTTGTTTAGTACTTGGATGGGAGACCACCTGGGAATATCAAGTGCTGCAGGCATTACATTTTACAATTGAAATGTGTGGAGGACAAAAGGAAATTTTGGAGGAATCACCCCCAGCTCACTAAACATAAAAGTCATGAAAGCAGAAATGCAATTGCCTGCGGCCACACCACCTTGAATAAGCCTGATCTCGTCTGAACTCAGAAGCTAAGCAATATTGGGCTTGATTAGTACTTGGATGGGAGACCACCTGGGAATATCAAGTGCTGCAGGCATTACATTTTACAATTGAAATGTGTGGAGGACAAAAGGAAATTTTGGAGGACTCACCCCCAGCTCACTTAACATAAAAGTCATGAAAGCAGAAATGCAATCGCCTGCGGCCACACCACCTTGAATAAGCCTGATCTCGTCTGATCTCAGAAGCTAAGCAATGTTGGGCTTGGTTAGTACTTGGATGGGAGACCACCTGGGAATATCAAGTGCTGCAGGCATTACATTTTACAATTGAAATGTGTGGAGGACAAAAGGAAATTTTGGAGGAATCACCCCCAGCTCACTAAACATAAAAGTCATGAAAGCAGAAATGCAATCGCCTGCGGCCACACCACCTTGAATAAGCCTGATCTCAGAAGCTAAGCAATGTTGGGCTTGGTTAGTACTTGGATGGGAGACCACCTGGGAATATCAAGTGCTGCAGGCATTACATTTTACAATTGAAATGTGTGGAGGACAAAAGGAAATTTTGGAGGAATCACCCCCAGCTCACTAAACATAAAAGTCATGAAAGCAGAAATGCAATCGCCTGCGGCCACACCACCTTGAATAAGCCTGATCTCGTCTGATCTCGCCTGATCTCAGAAGCTAAGCAATGTTGGGCTTGGTTAGTACTTGGATGGGAGACCACCTGGGAATATCAAGTGCTGCAGGCATTACATTTTACAATTGAAATGTGTGGAGGACAAAAGGAAATTTTGGAGGAATCACCCCCAGCTCACTAAACATAAAAGTCATGAAAGCAGAAATGCAATCGCCTGCGGCCACACCACCTTGAATAAGCCTGATCTCGTCTGATCTCAGAAGCTAAGCAATGTTGGGCTTGGTTAGTACTTGGATGGGAGACCACCTGGGAATATCAAGTGCTGCAGGCATTACGTTTTTGTAATTACATTTTACAATTGAAATGTGTGGAGGACAAAAGGAAATTTTGGAGGAATCACCCCCAGCTCACTAAACATAAAAGTCATGAAAGCAGAAATGCAATCGCCTGCGGCCACACCACCTTGAATAAGCCTGATCTCGTCTGATCTCAGAAGCTAAGCAATGTTGGGCTTGGTTAGTACTTGGATGGGAGACCACCTGGGAATATCAAGTGCTGCAGGCATTATATTTTTGTAATTACATTATACAATTGAAATGTGTGGAGGACAAAAGGAAATTTTGGAGGAATCACCCCCAGCTCACTAAACATAAAAGTCATGAAAGCAGAAATGCAATCGCCTGCGGCCACACCACCTTGAATAAGCCTGATCTCGTCTGATCTCAGAAGCTAAGCAATGTTGGGCTTGATTAGTACTTGGATGGGAGACCACCTGGGAATATCAAGTGCTGCAGGCATTACATTTTACAATTGAAATGTGTGGAGGACAAAAGGAAATTTTGGAGGAATCACCCCCAGCTCACTAAACATAAAAGTCATGAAAGCAGAAATGCAATCGCCTGCGGCCACACCACCTTGAAAAAGCCTGATCTCAGAAGCTAAGCAATGTTGGGCTTGGTTAGTACTTGGATGGGAGACCACCTGGGAATATCAAGTGCTACAGGCATTACATTTTTGTAATTACATTTTACAATTGAAATGTGTGGAGGCCAAAAGGAAATTTTGGAGGAATCACCCCCAGCTCACTAAACATAAAAGTCATGAAAGCAGAAATGCAATCGCCTGCGGCCACACCACCTTGAATAAGCGTGATCTCGTCTGATCTCAGAAGCTAAGCAATGTTGGGCTTGGTTAGTACTTGGATGGGAGACCACCTGGGTATATCAAGTGCTGCAGGCATTACATTTTACAATTGAAATGTGTGGAGGACAAAAGGAAATTTTGGAGGAATCACCCCCAGCTCACTAAACATAAAAGTCATGAAAGCAGAAATGCAATCGCCTGCGGCCACACCACCTTGTTTAAGCCTGATCTCAGAAGCTAAGCAATGTTGGGCTTGGTTAGTACTTGGATGGGAGACCACCTGGGAATATCAAGTGCTGCAGGCATTACATTTTTGTAATTACATTTTACAATTGAAATGTGTGGAGGACAAAAGGAAATTTTGGAGGAATCACCCCCAGCTCACTAAACATAAAAGTCATGAAAGCAGAAATGCAATCGCCTGCGGCCACACCACCTTGAATAAGCCTGATCTCGCCTGATCTCGCCTGATCTCAGAAGCTAAGCAATGTTGGGCTTGGTTAGTACTTGGATGGGAGACCACCTGGGAATATCAAGTGCTGCAGGCATTACATTTTACAATTGAAATGTGTGGAGGACAAAAGGAAATTTTGGAGGAATCACCCCCAGCTCACTAAACATAAAAGTCACGAAAGCAGAAATGCAATCGCCTGCGGCCACACCACCTTGAATAAGCCTGATCTCGTCTGATCTCAGAAGCTAAGCAATGTTGGGCTTTGTTAGGACTTGGATGGGAGACCACCTGGGAATATCAAGTGCTGCAGGCATTACATTTTACAATTGAAATGTGTGGAGGACAAAAGGAAATTTTGGAGGAATCACCCCCAGCTCACTAAACATAAAAGTCATGAAAGCAGAAATGCAATCGCCTGCGGCCACACCACCTTGAATAAGCCTGATCTCAGAAGCTAAGCAATGTTGGGCTTGGTTAGTACTTGGATGGGAGACCACCTGGGAATATCAAGTGCTGCAGGCATTACATTTTTGTAATTACATTTTACAATTGAAATGTGTGGAGGCCAAAAGGAAATTTTGGAGGAATCACCCCCAGCTCACTAAACATAAAAGTCATGAAAGCAGAAATGCAATCGCCTGCGGCCACACCACCTTGAATAAGCCTGATCTCGTCTGATCTCAGAAGCTAAGCAATGTTGGGCTTGGTTAGTACTTGGATGGGAGACCACCTGGGAATATCAAATGCTGCAGGCATTACATTTTACAATTGAAATGTGTGGAGGACAAAAGGAAATTTTGGAGGAATCACCCCCAGCTCACTAAACATAAAAGTCATGAAAGCAGAAATGCAATCGCCTGCGGCCACACCACCTTGAATAAGCCTGATCTCGTCTGATCTCAGAAGCTAAGCAATGTTGGGCTTGGTTAGTACTTGGATGGGAGACCACCTGGGAATATCAAGTGCTGCAGGCATTACATTTTTGTAATTACATTTTACAATTGAAATGTGTGGAGGATAAAAGGAAATTTTGGAGGAATCACCCCCAGCTCACTAAACATAAAAGTCATGAAAGCAGAAATGCAATCGCCTGCGGCCACACCACCTTGAATAAGCCTGATCTCGTCTGATCTCAGAAGCTAAGCAATGTTGGGCTTGGTTAGGACTTGGATGGGAGACCACCTGGGAATATCAAGTGCTGCAGGCATTACATTTTTGTAATTACATTTTACAATTGAAATGTGTGGAGGACAAAAGGAAATTTTGGAGGAATCACCCCCAGCTCACTAAACATAAATGTCATGAAAGCAGAAATGCAATCGCCTGCGGCCACACCACCTTGAATAAGCCTGATCTCGTCTGATCTCAGAAACTAAGCAGTGTTGGGCTTGGTTAGTACTTGGATGGGAGACCACCTGGGAATATCAAGTGCTGCAGGCATTACATTTTTGTAATTACATTTTACAATTGAAATGTGTGGAGGACAAAAGGAAATTTTGGAGAAATCACCCCCAGCTCACTAAACATAAAAGTCATGAAAGCAGAAATGCAATCGCCTGCGGCCACACCACCTTGAATAAGCCTGATCTCGCCTGATCTCAGAAGCTAAGCAATGTTGGGCTTGGTTAGTACTTGGATGGGAGACCACCTGGGAATATCAAGTGCTGCAGGCATTACATTTTTGTAATTACATTTTACAATTGAAATGTGTGGAGGACAAAAGGAAATTTTGGAGGAATCACCCCCAGCTCACTAAACATAAAAGTCATGAAAGCAGAAATGCAATCGCCTGTGGCCACACCACCTTGAATAAGCCTGATCTCGTCTGATCTCAGAAGCTAAGCAATGTTGGGCTTGGTTAGTACTTGGATGGGAGACCACCTGGGAATATCAAGTGCTGCAGGCATTACATTTTACAATTGAAATGTGTGGAGGACAAAAGGAAATTTTGGAGGAATCACCCCCAGCTCACTAAACATAAAAGTCATGAAAGCAGAAATGCAATCGCCTGCGGCCACACCACCTTGAATAAGCCTGATCTCGTCTGATCTCAGAAGCTAAGCAATGTTGGGCTTGGTTAGTACTTGGATGGGAGACCACCTGGGAATATCAAGTGCTGCAGGCATTACATTTTACAATTGAAATGTGTGGAGGACAAAAGGAAATTTTGGAGGAATCACCCCCAGCTCACTAAACATAAAAGTCATGAAAGCAGAAATGCAATCGCCTGCGGCCACACCACCTTGAATAAGCCTGATCTCAGAAGCTAAGCAATGTTGGGCTTGGTTAGTACTTGGATGGGAGACCACCTGGGAATATCAAGTGCTGCAGGCATTACATTTTTGTAATTACATTTTACAATTGAAATGTGTGGAGGACAAAAGGAAATTTTGGAGGAATCACCCCCAGCTCACTAAACATAAAAGTCATAAAAGCAGAAATGCAATCGCCTGCGGCCACACCACCTTGAATAAGCCTGATCTCAGAAGCTAAGCAATGTTGGGCTTGGTTAGTACTTGGATGGGAGACCACCTGGGAATATCAAGTGCTGCAGGCATTACATTTTTGTAATTACATTTTACAATTGAAATGTGTGGAGGACAAAAGGAAATTTTGGAGGAATCACCCCCAGCTCACTAAACATAAAAGTCATGAAAGCAGACATGCAATCACCTGAGTCCACACCACCTTGAATAAGCCTGATCTCAGAAGATAAGCAATGTTGGGCTTGGTTAGTACTTGGATGGGAGACCACCTGGGAATATCAAGTGCTGCAGGCATTACATTTTTGTAATTACATTTTACAATTGAAATGTGTGGAGGACAAAAGGAAATTTTGGAGAAATCACCCCCAGCTCACTAAACATAAAAGTCATGAAAGCAGAAATGCAATCGCCTGCGGCCACACCACCTTGAATAAGCCTGATCTCATCTGATCTCAGAAGATAAGCAATGTTGGGCTTGGTTAGTACTTGGATGGGAGACCACCTGGGAATATCAAGTGCTGCAGGCATTACATTTTTGTAATTACATTTTACAATTGAAATGTGTGGAGGACAAAAGGAAATTTTGGAGGAATCACCCCCAGCTCACTAAACATAAAAGTCATGAAAGCAGAAATGCAATCGCCTGCGGCCACACCACCTTGAATAAGCCTGATCTCGTCTGATCTCAGAAGCTAAGCAATGTTGGGCTTGGTTAGTACTTGGATGGGAGACCACCTGGGAATATCAAGTGCTGCAGGCATTACATTTTACAATTGAAATGTGTGGAGGACAAAAGGAAATTTTGGAGGAATCACCCCCAGCTCACTAAACATAAAAGTCATGAAAGCAGAAATGCAATCGCCTGCGGCCACACGACCTTGAATAAGCCTGATCTCGCCTGATCTCGCCTGATCTCAGAAGCTAAGCAATGTTGGGCTTGGTTAGTACTTGGATGGGAGACCACCTGGGAATATCAAGTGCTGCAGGCGTTACATTTTTGTAATTACATTTTACAATTGAAATGTGTGGAGGACAAAAGGAAATTTTGGAGGAATCACCCCCAGCTCACTAAACATAAAAGTCATGAAAGCAGAAATGCAATCGCCTGCGGCCACACCACCTTGAATAAGCCTGATCTCAGAAGCTAAGCAATGTTGGGCTTGGTTAGTACTTGGATGGGAGACCACCTGGGAATATCAAGTGCTGCAGGCATTACATTTTTGTAATTACATTTTACAATTGAAATGTGTGGAGGACAAAAGGAAATTTTGGAGGAATCACCCCCAGCTCACTAAACATAAAAGTCATGAAAGCAGAAAAGCAATCGCCTGCGGCCACACCACCTTGAATAAGCCTGATCTCGTCTGATCTCAGAAGCTAAGCAATGTTGGGCTTGGTTAGTACTTGGATGGGAGACCACCTGGGAATATCAAGTGCTGCAGGCATTACATTTTACAATTGAAATGTGTGGAGGACAAAAGGAAATTTTGGAGGAATCACCCCCAGCTCACTAAACATAAAAGTCATGAAAGCAGAAATACAATCGCCTGCGGCCACACCACCTTGAATAAGCCTGATCTCGTCTGATCTCAGAAGCTAAGCAATGTTGGGCTTGGTTAGTACTTGGATGGGAGACCACCTGGGAATATCAAGTGCTGCAGGCATTACATTTTACAATTGAAATGTGTGGAGGACAAAAGGAAATTTTGGAGGAATCACCCCCAGCTCACTAAACATAAAAGTCATGAAAGCAGAAATGCAATCGCCTGCGGCCACACCACCTTGAATAAGCCTGATCTCAGAAGCTAAGCAATGTTGGGCTTGGTTAGTACTTGGATGGGAGACCACCTGGGAATATCAAGTGCTGCAGGCATTACATTTTTGTAATTACATTTTACAATTGAAATGTGTGGAGGACAAAAGGAAATTTTGGAGGAATCACCCCCAGCTCACTAAACATAAAAGTCATGAAAGCAGAAATGCAATCGCCTGCGGCCACACCACCTTGAATAAGCCTGATCTCAGAAGCTAAGCAATGTTGGGCTTGGTTAGTACTTGGATGGGAGACCACCTGGGAATATCAAGTGCTGCAGGCATTACATTTTTGTAATTACATTTTACAATTGAAATGTGTGGAGGACAAAAGGAAATTTTGGAGGAATCACCCCCAGCTCACTAAACATAAAAGTCATGAAAGCAGACATGCAATCACCTGAGTCCACACCACCTTGAATAAGCCTGATCTCAGAAGCTAAGCAATGTTGGGCTTGGTTAGTACTTGGATGGGAGACCACCTGGGAATATCAAGTGCTGCAGGCATTACATTTTTGTAATTACATTTTACAATTGAAATGTGTGGAGGACAAAAGGAAATTTTGGAGAAATCACCCCCAGCTCACTAAACATAAAAGTCATGAAAGCAGAAATGCAATCGCCTGCGGCCACACCACCTTGAATAAGCCTGATCTCATCTGATCTCAGAAGATAAGCAATGTTGGGCTTGGTTAGTACTTGGATGGGAGACCACCTGGGAATATCAAGTGCTGCAGGCATTACATTTTTGTAATTACATTTTACAATTGAAATGTGTGGAGGACAAAAGGAAATTTTGGAGGAATCACCCCCAGCTCACTAAACATAAAAGTCATGAAAGCAGAAATGCAATCGCCTGCGGCCACACCACCTTGAATAAGCCTGATCTCGTCTGATCTCAGAAGCTAAGCAATGTTGGGCTTGGTTAGTACTTGGATGGGAGACCACCTGGGAATATCAAGTGCTGCAGGCATTACATTTTACAATTGAAATGTGTGGAGGACAAAAGGAAATTTTGGAGGAATCACCCCCAGCTCACTAAACATAAAAGTCATGAAAGCAGAAATGCAATCGCCTGCGGCCACACGACCTTGAATAAGCCTGATCTCGCCTGATCTCGCCTGATCTCAGAAGCTAAGCAATGTTGGGCTTGGTTAGTACTTGGATGGGAGACCACCTGGGAATATCAAGTGCTGCAGGCGTTACATTTTTGTAATTACATTTTACAATTGAAATGTGTGGAGGACAAAAGGAAATTTTGGAGGAATCACCCCCAGCTCACTAAACATAAAAGTCATGAAAGCAGAAATGCAATCGCCTGCGGCCACACCACCTTGAATAAGCCTGATCTCAGAAGCTAAGCAATGTTGGGCTTGGTTAGTACTTGGATGGGAGACCACCTGGGAATATCAAGTGCTGCAGGCATTACATTTTTGTAATTACATTTTACAATTGAAATGTGTGGAGGACAAAAGGAAATTTTGGAGGAATCACCCCCAGCTCACTAAACATAAAAGTCATGAAACCAGAAATGCAATCGCCTGCGGCCACACCACCTTGAATAAGCCTGATCTCAGAAGCTAAGCAATGTTGGGCTTGGTTAGTACTTGGATGGGAGACCACCTGGGAATATCAAGTGCTGCAGGCATTACATTTTTGTAATTACATTTTACAATTGAAATGTGTGGAGGACAAAAGGAAATTTTGGAGGAATCACCCCCAGCTCAATACACATAAAAGTCATGAAAGCAGAAATGCAATCGCCTGCGGCCACACCACCTTGAATAAGCCTGATCTCGTCTGATCTCAGAAGCTAAGCAATGTTGGGCTTGGTTAGTACTTGGATGGGAGACCACCTGGGAATATCAAGTGCTGCAGGCATTACATTTTGGTAATTACATTTTACAATTGAAATGTGTGGAGGACAAAAGGAAATTTTGGAGGAATCACCCCCAGCTCACTAAACATAAAAGTCATGAAAGCAGAAATGCAATCGCCTGCGGCCACACCACCTTGAATAAGCCTGATCTCAGAAACTAAGCAATGTTGGGCTTGGTTAGTACTTGGATGGGAGACCACCTGGGAATATCAAGTGCTGCAGGCATTACATTTTTGTAATTACATTTTACAATTGAAATGTGTGGAGGACAAAAGGAAATTTTGTAGGAATCACCCCCAGCTCACTACACATAAAAGTCATGAAAGCAGAAATGCAATCGCCTGCGGCCACACCACCTTGAATAAGCCTGATCTCGTCTGATCTCAGAAGCTAAGCAATGTTGGGCTTGGTTAGTACTTGGATGGGAGACCACCTGGGAATATCAAGTGCTGCAGGCATTACATTTTTGTAATTACATTTTACAATTGAAATGTGTGGAGGACAAAAGGAAATTTTGGAGGAATCACCCCCAGCTCACTAAACATAAAAGTCATGAAAGCAGAAATGCAATCGCCTGCGGCCACACCACCTTGAATAAGCCTGATCTCGCCTGATCTCAGAAGCTAAGCAATGTTGGGCTTGGTTAGTACTTGGATGGGAGACCACCTGGGAATATCAAGTGCTGCAGGCATTACATTTTTGTAATTACATTTTACAATTGAAATGTGTGGAGGACAAAAGGAAATTTTGGAGGAATCACCCCCAGCTCACTAAACATAAAAGTCATGAAAGCAGAAATGCAATCGCCTGCGGCCACACCACCTTGAATAAGCCTGATCTCGCCTGATCTCAGAAGCTAAGCAATGTTGGGCTTGGTTAGTACTTGGATGGGAGACCACCTGGGAATATCAAGTGCTGCAGGCATTACATTTTTGTAATTACATTTTACAATTGAAATGTGTGGACAAAAGGAAATTTTGGAGGAATCACCCCCAGCTCACTAAACATAAAAGTCATGAAAGCAGAAATGCAATCGCCTGCGGCCACACCACCTTGAATAAGCCTGATCTCCGAAGCTAAGCAATGTTGGGCTTGGTTAGTACTTGGATGGGAGACCACCTGGGAATATCAAGTGCTGCAGGCATTACATTTTTGTAATTACATTTTACAATTGAAATGTGTGGAGGACAAAAGGAAATTTTGGAGGAATCACCCCCAGCTCACTAAACATAAAAGTCATAAAAGAAGACATGCAATCACCTGCGGCCACACCACCTTGAATAAGCCTGATCTCAGAAGCTAAGCAATGTTGGGCTTGGTTAGTACTTGGATGGGAGACCACCTGGGAATATCAAGTGCTGCAGGCATTACATTTTTGTAATTACATTTTACAATTGAAATGTGTGGAGGACAAAAGGAAATTTTGGAGGAATCACCCCCAGCTCACTAAACATAAAAGTCATGAAAGCAGAAATGCAATCGCCTGCGGCCACACCACCTTGAATAAGCCTGATCTCCGAAGCTAAGCAATGTTGGGCTTGGTTAGTACTTGGATGGGAGACCACCTGGGAATATCAAGTGCTGCAGGCATTACATTTTTGTAATTACATTTTACAATTGAAATGTGTGGAGGACAAAAGGAAATTTTGGAGGAATCACCCCCAGCTCACTAAACATAAAAGTCATGAAAGCAGACATGCAATCACCTGAGTCCACACCACCTTGAATAAGCCTGATCTCAGAAGCTTAGCAATGTTGGGCTTGGTTAGTACTTGGATGGGAGACCACCTGGGAATATCAAGTGCTGCAGGCATTACATTTTTGTAATTACATTTTACAATTGAAATGTGTGGAGGACAAAAGGAAATTTTGGAGGAATCACCCCCAGCTCACTAAACATAAAAGTCATGAAAGCAGAAATGCAATCGCCTGCGGCCACACCACCTTGAATAAGCCTGATCTCATCTGATCTCAGAAGCTAAGCAATGTTGGGCTTGGTTAGTACTTGGATGGGAGACCACCTGGGAATATCAAGTGCTGCAGGCATTACATTTTTGTAATTACATTTTACAATTGAAATGTGTGGAGGACAAAAGGAAATTTTGGAGGAATCACCCCCAGCTCACTAAACATAAAAGTCATGAAAGCAGAAATGCAATCGCCTGCGGCCACACCACCTTGAATAAGCCTGATCTCGTCTGATCTCAGAAGCTAAGCAATGTTGGGCTTGGTTAGTACTTGGATGGGAGACCACCTGGGAATATCAAGTGCTGCAGGCATTACATTTTACAATTGAAATGTGTGGAGGACAAAAGGAAATTTTGGAGGAATCACCCCCAGCTCACTAAACATAAAAGTCATGAAAGCAGAAATGCAATCGCCTGCGGCCACACGACCTTGAATAAGCCTGATCTCGCCTGATCTCGCCTGATCTCAGAAGCTAAGCAATGTTGGGCTTGGTTAGTACTTGGATGGGAGACCACCTGGGAATATCAAGTGCTGCAGGCGTTACATTTTTCTAATTACATTTTACAATTGAAATGTGTGGAGGACAAAAGGAAATTTTGGAGGAATCACCCCCAGCTCACTAAACATAAAAGTCATGAAAGCAGAAATGCAATCGCCTGCGGCCACACCACCTTGAATAAGCCTGATCTCCGAAGCTAAGCAATGTTGGGCTTGGTTAGTACTTGGATGGGAGACCACCTGGGAATATCAAGTGCTGCAGGCATTACATTTTTGTAATTACATTTTACAATTGAAATGTGTGGAGGACAAAAGGAAATTTTGGAGGAATCACCCCCAGCTCACTAAACATAAAAGTCATGAAAGCAGACATGCAATCACCTGCGGCCACACCAACTTGAATAAGCCTGATCTCAGAAGCTAAGCAATGTCGGGCTTGGTTAGTACTTGGATGGGAGACCACCTGGGAATATCAAGTGCTGCAGGCATTACATTTTTGTAATTACATTTTACAATTGAAATGTGTGGAGGACAAAAGGAAATTTTGGAGGAATCACCCCCAGCTCACTAAACATAAAAGTCATGAAAGCAGAAATGCAATCGCCTGCGGCCACACCACCTTGAATAAGCCTGATCTCGTCTGATCTCAGAAGCTAAGCAATGTTGGGCTTGGTTAGTACTTGGATGGGAGACCACCTGGGAATATCAAGTGCTGCAGGCATTACATTTTTGTAATTACATTTTACCATTGAAATGTGTGGAGGACAAAAGGAAATTTTGGAGGAATCACCCCCAGCTCACTAAACATAAAAGTCATGAAAGCAGAAATGCAATCGCCTGCGGCCACACCACCTTGAATAAGCCTGATCTCGTCTGATCTCAGAAGCTAAGCAATGTTGGGCTTGGTTAGTACTTGGATGGGAGACCACCTGGGAATATCAAGTGCTGCAGGCATTACATTTTTGTAATTACATTTTACCATTGAAATGTGTGGAGGACAAAAGGAAATTTTGGAGGAATCACCCCCAGCTCACTAAACATAAAAGTCATGAAAGCAGAAATGCAATCGCCTGCGGCCACACCACCTTGAATAAGCCTGATCTCGTCTGATCTCAGAAGCTAAGCAATGTTGGGCTTGGTTAGTACTTGGATGGGAGACCACCTGGGAATATCAATTGCTGCAGGCATTACATTTTACAATTGAAATGTGTGGAGGACAAAAGGAAATTTTGGAGGAATCACCCCCAGCTCACTAAACATAAAAGTCATGATTGCAGAAATGCAATCGCCTGCGGCCACACCACCTTGAATAAGCCTGATCTCAGAAGCTAAGCAATGTTGGGCTTGGTTAGTACTTGGATGGGAGACCACCTGGGAATATCAAGTGCTGCAGGCATTACATTTTTGTAATTACATTTTACAATTGAAATGTGTGGAGGACAAAAGGAAATTTTGGAGGAATCACCCCCAGCTCACTAAACATAAAAGTCATGAAAGCAGAAATGCAATCGCCTGCGGCCACACCACCTTGAATAAGCCTGATCTCAGAAGCTAAGCAATGTTGGGCTTGGTTAGTACTTGGATGGGAGACCACCTGGGAATATCAAGTGCTGCAGGCATTACATTTTTGTAATTACATTTTACAATTGAAATGTGTGGAGGACAAAAGGAAATTTTGGAGGAATCACCCCCAGCTCACTAAACATAAAAGTCATGAAAGCAGAAATGCAATCGCCTGCGGCCACACCACCTTGAATAAGCCTGATCTCCGAAGCTAAGCAATGTTGGGCTTGGTTAGTACTTGGATGGGAGACCACCTGGGAATATCAAGTGCTGCAGGCATTACATTTTTGTAATTACATTTTACAATTGAAATGTGTGGAGGACAAAAGGAAATTTTGGAGGAATCACCCCCAGCTCACTAAACATAAAAGTCATGAAAGCAGAAATGCAATCGCCTGCGGCCACACCACCTTGAATAAGCCTGATCTCAGAAGCTAAGCAATGTTGGGCTTGGTTAGTACTTGGATGGGAGACCACCTGGGAATATCAAGTGCTGCAGGCATTACATTTTTGTAATTACATTTTACAATTGAAATGTGTGGAGGACAAAAGGAAATTTTGGAGGAATCACCCCCAGCTCCCTAAACATAAAAGTCATGAAAGCAGAAATGCAATCGCCTGCGGCCACACCACCTTGAATAAGCCTGATCTTGTCTGATCTCAGAAGCTAAGCAGTGTTGGGCTTGGTTAGTACTTGGATGGGAGACCACCTGGGAATATCAAGTGCTGCAGGCATTACATTTTTGTAATTACATTTTACAATTGAAATGTGTGGAGGACAAAAGGAAATTTTGGAGGAATCACCCCCAGCTCACTAAACATAAAAGTCATGAAAGCAGAAATGCAATCGCCTGCGGCCACACCACCTTGAATAAGCCTGATCTCGTCTGCTCTCAGAAGCTAAGCAATGTTGGGCTTGGTTAGTACTTGGATGGGAGACCACCTGGGAATATCAAGTGCTGCAGGCATTACATTTTACAATTGAAATGTGTGGAGGACAAAAGGAAATTTTGGAGGAATCACCCCCAGCTCACTAAACATAAAAGTCATGAAAGCAGAAATGCAATCGCCTGCGGCCACACCACCTTGAATAAGCCTGATCTCGTCTGATCTCAGAAGCTAAGCAATGTTGGGCTTGCTTAGTACTTGGATGGGAGACCACCTGGGAATATCAAGTGCTGCAGGCATTACAATTTTGTAATTACATTTTACAATTGAAATGTGTGGAGGACAAAAGGAAATTTTGGAGGAATCACCCCCAGCTCACTAAACATAAAAGTCATGAAAGCAGAAATGCAATCACCTGCGGCCACACCACCTTGAATAAGCCTGATCTCAAAAGCTAAGCAATGTTGGGCTTGGTTAGTACTTGGATGGGAGACCACCTGGGAATATCAAGTGCTGCAGGCATTACATTTTACAATTGAAATGTGTGGAGGACAAAAGGAAATTTTGGAGGAATCACCCCCAGCTCCCTAAACATAAAAGTCATGAAAGCAGAAATGCAAGCGCCTGCGGCCACACCACCTTGAATAAGCCTGATCTCGTCTGATCTCAGAAGCTAAGCAATGTTGGGCTTGGTTAGTACTTGGATGGGAGACCACCTGGGAATATCAAGTGCTGCAGGCATTACATTTTTGTAATTACATTTTACAATTGAAATGTGTGGAGGACAAAAGGAAATTTTGGAGGAATCACCCCCAGCTCACTGAACATAAAAGTCATGAAAGCAGAAATGCAATCGCCTGCGGCCACACCACCTTGAATAAGCCTGATCTCGTCTGATCTCAGAAGCTAAGCAATGTTGGGCTTGGTTAGTACTTGGATGGGAGACCACCTGGGAATATCAAGTGCTGCAGGCATTATATTTTACAATTGAAATGTGTGGAGGACAAAAGGAAATTTTGGAGGAATCACCCCCAGCTCACTAAACATAAAAGTCATGAAAGCAGAAATGCAATCGCCTGCGGCCACACCACCTTGAATAAGCCTGATCTCGTCTGATCTCAGAAGCTAAGCAATGTTGGGCTTGCTTAGTACTTGGATGGGAGACCACCTGGGAATATCAAGTGCTGCAGGCATTACAATTTTGTAATTACATTTTACAATTGAAATGTGTGGACGACAAAAGGAATTTTTGGAGGAATCACCCCCAGCTCACTAAACATAAAAGTCATGAAAGCAGAAATGCAATCGCCTGCGGCCACACCACCTTGAATAAGCCTGATCTTGTCTGATCTCAGAAGCTAAGCAATGTTGGGCTTGGTTAGTACTTGGAAGGGAGACCACCTGGGAATATCAAGTGCTGCAGGCATTACATTTTACAATTGAAATGTGTGGAGGACAAAAGGAAATTTTGGAGGAATCACCCCCAGCTCCCTAAACATAAAAGTCATGAAAGCAGAAATGCAATCGCCTGCGGCCACACCACCTTGAATAAGCCTGATCTCGTCTGATCTCAGAAGCTAAGCAATGTTGGGCTTGGTTAGTACTTGGATGGGAGACCACCTGGGAATATCAAGTGCTGCAGGCATTACATTTTTGTAATTACATTTTACAATTGAAATGTGTGGAGGACAAAAGGAAATTTTGGAGGAATCACCCCCAGCTCACTAAACATAAAAGTCATGAAAGCAGAAATGCAATCGCCTGCGGCCACACCACCTTGAATAAGCCTGATCTCGTCTGATCTCAGAAGCTAAGCAATGTTGGGCTTGGTTAGTACTTGGATGGGAGACCACCTGGGAATATCAAGTGCTGCAGGCATTACATCTTACAATTGAAATGTGTGGAGGACAAAAGGAAATTTTGGAGGAATCACCCCCAGCTCACTAAACATAAAAGTCATGAAAGCAGAAATGCAATCGCCTGCGGCCTCACCACCTTGAATAAGCCTGATCTCGTCTGATCTCAGAAGCTAAGCAATGTTGGGCTTGGTTAGTACTTGGATGGGAGACCACCTGGGAATATCAAGTGCTGCAGGCATTACATTTTACAATTGAAATGTGTGGAGGCCAAAAGGAAATTTTGGAGGAATCACCCCCAGCTCACTAAACATAAAAGTCATGAAAGCAGAAATGCAATCGCCTGCGGCCACACCACCTTGAATAAGCCTGATCTCGTCTGATCTCAGAAGCTAAGCAATGTTGGGCTTGGTTAGTACTTGGATGGGAGACCACCTGGGAATATCAAGTGCTGCAGGCATTACATTTTACAATTGAAATGTGTGGAGGACAAAAGGAAATTTTGGAGGAATCACCCCCAGCTCACTAAACATAAAAGTCATGAAAGCAGAAATGCAATCGCCTGCGGCCACACCACCTTGAATAAGCCTGATCTCGTCTGATCTCAGAAGCTAAGCAATGTTGGGCTTGGTTAGTACTTGGATGGGAGACCACCTGGGAATATCAAGTGCTGCAGGCATTACATTTTACAATTGAAATGTGTGGAGGACAAAAGGAAATTTTGGAGGAATCACCCCCAGCTCCCTAAACATAAAAGTCATGAAAGCAGAAATGCAATCGCCTGCGGCCACACCACCTTGAATAAGCCTGATCTCGTCTGATCTCAGAAGCTAAGCAATGTTGGGCTTGGTTAGTACTTGGATGGGAGACCACCTGGGAATATCAAGTGCTGCAGGCATTACATTTTTGTAATTACATTTTACAATTGAAATGTGTGGAGGACAAAAGGAAATTTTGGAGGAATCACCCCCAGCTCACTAAACATAAAAGTCATGAAAGCAGAAATGCAATCGCCTGCGGCCACACCACCTTGAATAAGCCTGATCTCGTCTGATCTCAGAAGCTAAGCAATG